>NC_087552.1:9179930-9486930 GCF_036250125.1 Pseudopipra pipra
ACCAGAAAGCTTTTCTGGAAGTTCTTTTGTTTTCCATGTGGTGTCTTAGTGTATTGGAAACACAAGTATTCTGTTATTTCTTTAGCCACTTTATTGTTAAAAAATATTCATGTCACATTACTTTACAAAGTAGTATTTATTCTGCACCAACTAGTCCAAAGAAACAAACTTTCAGTTTGATGAATGGTGATTGAAAAGTTGAGTTAGACAAGATCAAATTTATTCTGTTGCATAAAGGGGATGTTAATTGCATTTATTCAGTCTGATCATTAAAACACTGAGAATCCTGAAGTAAGAATTATGAATTAGCATGGCTGAGTCCATGCTAATGTGTAATGTGTGTATGGATGTGTATTTATCTCTGTCTTGGAGTGTACTTTTGGCTTTTGTATTTGTGATCTGTGGTGCGGCTTTAGGGAAATGTCACAAAAAGGGAGATTACCCCAATCTACTTTAGATTATGTACAGTTTACATGTGTGACAGTTTTAAACTCAGGCACCAAATGGATTGGTTACATTTTCTCTCCTGAAATTCTTCTGTATTGCATGCTCAGAACCTCCAGCAAACGCATCAGGATGACTGTCATGGGTGTCTCTCAAAATATATAAACCTTCCAAGTAGCACATTGAAAATCCTTTCAGTACGACCTCACTACTTTTATACAGATACTAAATGAGAAGTTCCTCATGATCATTTGCCAACTGATGTAAATCAGAAATATCATTCATGTGGCAAAAGACATCACTCCAGTTTATATGACATCTGAGATTTTCAGAGAGCATATTTTACAATGATGGTTTGAAAAATAATTAGCAATATGTTTTTGGGAGAAGCCAGTCTTGATACTTTATTTGAACTGAATTTGAAACTCTTAAATTTATGTTATTGTTGTATTTTTTGTTGTGTTTTGCAGTCTGGTTGGTTGATGAAGTCTAAAAGTTTGATAAATTTTGGAAGGAGATCTCTAAAATTTGAAAATTATATGATCATACTGAGGATGATTCAAAACAAAGACATGGTGTGTCAATAATCAACAGGTAAATTGCAAAAGTATCAGAAGTTCCAGGATATTTCTATCTAAATGAAACTAGCTAACACCAGACAGATTACAGGTAGTACAAACTATTTTTACAAGTATTGTTCTCTTCTGTCAGCTTCAAAACCTATCTTACTGTTGACTCCAAATTTCTTTGTTGCAATATTTATAAGCCTGCTCTCATGTGTCTTTTAAGGAAGTGTGAATTAGCCAAATAATGAAGCTAAAATTATAATCTGTTTGATAGCTGTTTGAATAGAAAATCAAAAACTTGCTGTTATCCGGCGGCACACCATAGACTGCCTTCTTTTACCTAAAGGTACTCATTTTATTACTTGTAAAGATAAAGGCTAATTAAATGTTACACAGACTTTCATCAATTCAAAAGCTCCACTAATGAAGAGTACTATCCTGTTAAAAAAATTATAAGACAGACAGGTGTAAAGAATGAAAGGAGCCCGTGGAAGCACAGCAAAGGGCACTGAGTGCCACCAGCAGGTCAGTGTGACCCTCTGCCATTGGGGCAGCACCCAGCAAGAATATTTTTGGTACTTTTAGAAACACATCAATTCAAGCTATACATCTCATAGAATAAATGAGTATTAAGGAAACTGTGAGAACCCTTCTGGTCCAGCATGGGAAATTACATGGGATGGTCATGGATAGAGCTCTCAGAAAGCCCATGTACCTCCAAACCCAACCCTCCAAACATATTTGCACTGATAAACATTTGTGTCTTTTGGTATGTGCTGCTTTTGACTGATCAGAAGACGTGATCAGGAGACACGTACCAGACCATTCTTCCTGATGGATTTTGAGTTCGGTGTTCACAATAAACCAAAGTTGTAATGGAGCAAAGTGGAAAGTAAAATAAGTTATGAATCATGCTGGGTTTCTTACCTTCCTCCACAGATGAATATGCTGTATATATCTATATATACCAGAAGCTACTTTCCATTTCCTTCCATGTTTTTTACAGAAAGGCAGGATTTGAGGCAAATCAGATTGTGTGTGCAGACACAGGCACAAATGTGAGTTTGCGAATATATGTATATATACACATATATATATATATGTGTATGCCTATGTGTGTAGATATATGTCTGTGTTCATGTAGTGTGTCCTCACCTATACACATTTTATATGCCTGTATATGTTTGCATGTTTTCCAGTGCTCTGACTGCCTGTAGGAAGAAGTGGATTAACATGTGATTTCCCTGTACATTCCTCTTGTGCTCATTTTGCCTTGGATTATCCAAGTCCCTCAGGATAGTAATGAGACAGAAAAGCTCCGTATTTGGAATAGTTTTGTCAGCACTGGCTGGAGCAGAGCTCTAAATGAATGGAAGGGTACTTAACACTCTCCTCTGTTCAGGTGCATAAGGTGGGGACTAGAACTGGTGATGCCCCGACTGCCCCTGAAGGGTTTTTTTGGCTCCTTTTTTTGGGAGATAGACAGCCCCCAGCTGTCTGGCTCCACAAATGTGGGGGGAAACACCACTGAAAAAGGGGTGAGTGGTTCATTTTGAAAGACATAATTGATAAAGTTAGGGATTAGGTTGCCCCACCCATAATGAAATCTAAGGGCAAAAGTTTAGCTGAAAACTGTAGGTTTATTCATCTATTTGTAGTTGGTATTTCTTAGAATTAAGTGATTGCAATACAGGGTTTTTTGTTTAATTTTTTATTTGGTTAATATATACAGTCAAGGTTATTCAAGCTCAGTGATGAGTTTCATTAAATAGAAGCGAATGAAGGGTTAATACCTCATCCTTGCAGTTTGGAATGACATTTGAGCATGAAAAGCAAGTTTCATTTAAATGTGAACCTTTTCAAATTATATTTTCTGTGAACTGGTGCCAACTCGATTACAGAAACTGCTTTTGTACTGATCTGGTTAGTAAGCTGCCTGTTTGTTTTAAATCTAATACAAATGCTTAAATTTAGTGACATGCATATATTGCATATATTCATTTGCTTTAAGTATTGGGGATTTTGTCATTCTTAAATAGTCTGTTCTGGGAAATATTGTTAAGAAATTAAAAATGACCTTTACTTAAGAACTCTTTAGAAGGGTTACACACAGATGGAATATGCAAAACTGAATTAATATTTTTAATAAGCTGAAGGATCTTACTGTTGGCCCCTACAAAGGACTAAACTTTATTTAGTCTCTCCTCTTTATATCTCTGGAGTAATGGGAAATAGCTGAACTGGTAATGAGCATCAAAGTCACCATAAAAATTCTGATATCTATTCCCGTACGTGAAGGATCAGTGATTCTGTGGCTTGGTAAGCCACATTCTGAGTTTGGTAAGTTGTATAGTCCTCATGATGTTCATTTCTGCTGCTGTGGGTCACATTCAGAGAGACACTGGCAGTGGAGCAGCTGGATGGCATCTGGATGTGGTAAGAGCTCACCTAGCAATGCCATGCCAGGTGACATCTGTATGTTCACCACAGGAAAAAAATGACCTCTCTACACAGTCTTGTTAGGAAACAAAAAGGATGAGGGTATCATTCACATGGAATTAAAAAAAAAGGCTTCATAAAAAAAGAAGGCATAGGAACTTCAGTCTTGCTTTCAAACCCTTTCTAAAGGAAGCAAAGAAATACTTTTAAATAAAATAAATAATTAAAAACCCTTTGTTATTTCTCAGTAACAAATACATCAATAACCTATAACTAAGTCAGGATTAGTTGTCTTATGCCTTCCAGTGTATAAAGAATATTAAAAATATTAGAGCTTCCAAAAGCCATGGGTCCTGAAAATCTTCTGTTTCACTCTGGAGCTGACAAGACTCAGAATTCTCATCAAGAAAATTGTATACGGTTATGTCTTACATAGGAGTTCCCTGAATTGTGAATTGCTTTTCCTGAAAATACTAATTGTTGAAAATGTGTGATATGAGGATGGTCTTTGAGTAATCATTGCATAGATGTGATGGAAAGACATAAGGACATCCTGTATTCCTTACTTCAGCCTACCATTGCTGTGATTGTACCAGTAAATGGGTGTAGAAATAGCTTTTCTTGAACTTTGTCAGCTAAATGCAAATATGGCACAAAATCTTTTCTCCAAAGGGTTAGGTTCATATTTCTGTGAACTGCTTAACTCCAATTTCCTTGTTCAGAATTTCTTTGCTAGAAATAAAGTGGATTCCATCAACAAGCTGAGATATAAATCTTGAATGACTGAGGCCTTTGGGAACTGGTTGGAATAATAGATTGAATGTCATCTGTGTATGCAAAGTTGACAGAATCTGTCAATCTTCAGGAAAGCTTTGAGGTGTGTGTGTGTTTATATACCTGTGTGTCTAAGGTGACTGTGCTGGGACAGTCCTTAGCTTAAGTGACAGCATATTTGGATCATTAATCTGACCCCTCATTCTATCAGATTTCAAGGCAATTGACGGAATGTTCCTTTTGAAAAGAGCTGGAGTAGTTTAAATATCTTGGGAGCCACTATGCAGAAAACATGTGCTTCCATAAAACAGTCATCTGGGTGTGCCTTCACGAACTGCAATGCCCAAATCTTCATTTTCTTTACACCTTTTTAACTTAATTTGACTGCACTGGTGCAGATAAGCACTTCTGACTTTCCATTTTGCCAGCTGAGTTTTGTGGGTTTTAACTTCCAGCTCAGACATGGTTATGCCCAGCTGTAAGTGATAGCACTGCTAGTCCCTCTTGTATGCCTGGGAAAAAGGTGTCTATCTGTGTCCTGAGTAAATATGGGAATCAGAGATGTTGTGGCAGGGAACACCTTCCTGATCAAAACACTTTGTTGCCTCCTTGCACACTTTAACTCCTTTTCTCTCTCTTTCATCCCTAGCTGTGCCATCTGACCTGAGCCAGCCAGCTTCCCTTATCCCTGATTTTCTGATGGCTTGTTGCCATTTGAATTCACCTAGTGATTGATTATATTATGTTAGAGTGATAGATAGTTGTAGGTAGGTGAAAAGCATGTAGATATTTGTTACTGCTTTCATAGTTAGCATCCAAGGACAGGCTTCTGCAACCTTCCCTGGAGCCCCTGCAAGGGCTTCTCTGAGAACTGATGAAGGAGCTCCCTCCTTCCAAAGGAGAATATTTGCAGGGGAACTTCCTCATTCTCCAAATAAAAATAATTTTTTTTTAAAAAAGCAAATAAATATATTTTATATTATTAACTTTATCTTCTTCACCAGGTTTATTTTGAAGTAACATTTCTCTGTAATTCGACCCCCTCAATATACTGTGGTTTATCACTCTCAAGAGAATTACTTAATTCATTGCAGCTTTTAACATTGAATTTCTCACACAAAGGAGATGTCAAATGTATTGTCTTTTCTGTGTTATGTTATTTAACTTTATGAATAAGTTGAAAGGTAGAATGATCATCTTTGGTACCCTAGAACAGAAGAAGAGTTCACAAAGAAAGAAATAGAAAAGTAGATAATTTTCAAATTTTTTTGCATTGCTAACAATTCATAATATATTAATGACAATCCTCAGATGCACCACTGTCCTTAAACTTTAGGCTTGCATGTACTTATAATTCCAGAGCACATCAAAGGACTATTAGAGTGCAGTTTAATATCTGAACATTAGCACAAGAACAGGAATCTTGTGGATTCTAGAGGAAAATCCTGATTCATTCACTACATCTCAGCTCAGCAACTCATACTATCCCTCAGATACTGAAGAGTTTTCCACAGTTAGTAGACAGCAAACCCAGACAGAACTCCACAGACACCGATCATTTATTTCATTGCAAAGTTAGCTTCTGTAGTTTAAATTGGCATTGATTTGAACCAACCTGACAAAATTTGCAGTGAAGTAAACTATGGATTTTCATCTTTGCAGCTTCTAAACTTGTCTTTAAAAAGAGGGCAGGTGGGAAAGAGTAACTCTTCTGGAATTAGTCTTTTCCTGTGAAATGGTTGGGTCTAAACTGTCCCATGGGAGTGTGTCAAGATCTTGCTCTCCCAGAGGATGAGTGAGCTCGTGGGCCCTTACACTCAAGTGTCTGCTCCACAGAGAGCGTCCCTCATTTTAGACCTGCCTCCAAAAATCTGAGGCATATACTGGAACAGAAAGTGAACCAAAATGTTGTTGTATATAATTTCCAAAAAGGAGTATTTTTATGCTTAAATTTTCATTCTGAATGTACATTTTTAAAATTAGTAAGAATTGTAAAGTTTTTGCAAGCATTTGGGGTGCAAGGAGCAAGTATCGTACTTAATTGCTTGGGTTTTGCTTTTTATTTAGCCCAGAAAATACATTACTGGTTGCTTTCTAACCACCTATTTTTAGTGTTCAGTATCTGACTTGCTAAAGACAAAGGCAAAAAGTCTTAATGACTTTGCTGAATGCCACCACCTTTTTAGGCTGTATGGAAACAATAAGATCTGTTAAGAAAAGGGTATTTTTGTACAACTTTTCAACCATCTTAAGAAATAGTGAAAGAAAATAATCAGCTTCTAAATTAGAGCAAATATTTGAAACAAGATTCATAACTTGGATTTCACTATTGCTCAGTTACACAAAGCACCTAAAAATTTAATACTAAGGATTAAAATCCTTAAAGGATTAAGTTAACAATATAAAGCATCTTACCTGAAGGTTATCAAACATCTAAAAAAAATTGCTAATAGGTAAATCAGAGAACTGGCTGTTCTGTAACCTAGTCTGTTGGTATTCTCGAAGGAGGCAATCATTATGTAATCATTTTCTTGAGGCAGACAGCATCATCAACCACTTTTTTATGAATTTTATGACATGCTAATTTCCCATCTGTCCCAAGTAATATAGACTCTACACTTTAGTTCATTCACCATAGTTTAACAGCAAAATTGCAAGAACTAAATGTCTGTTCAGTCCTTCTGAAGGTTAGGTATAGATGAAAATGTTCATGTCGTTTGGATTGGATGGATCATTCTCTCTCAAACATATCTCTAGCATTTGTTATCTATTCCTTCATGTTGACAGTCAGCAACAAAAAAGCACTTTCTTGTTCTGGAAATCCAGGCCCAGACGCTTACAGGATTTGTAATACTTATCCTTAGCAACTTCAGCAGGTGCAAACAGATGGCTGACATTTCTGTTAGGCCATAAAACGCAGATACTACTGTCCTGCTATGCCTAACTGGAATCAATTAAGGATGAAGCAGGATATCAGGCTATGAATCACAAGTCATTTGTTTCCTGTAAATTGCATAGTTTGTTGTGTTTTTTTTTTTAATGCTTCATTTCATGGAAGCCCCAGGGGTGGCAGGAAAAGCAGCAAAAGAGGGAGGTAAGTACATACACGAAGCAGTTTGAACTTAAATTGCAAAGTGAGCTTCCCTGAGAAGAAAAATCTCTGAGAACAAAGCTAGTTTTGGAGGTTATTGCCATATACCACCTCTGACGTCATGTTGCTCCTCGTTTGACCTCCTGAACTCCTTTCTAAAATGTGCTGGATCTATTACTTATATGCAGTGCTTGTATTGCTAAACCAGGACCAAACCAAGTATTGATAACCTTTCTTGAATTATCTTTCTGAGCTTGATCCTTTCACTAAGTGTCTAAAAATAGTTGTATCAGGACAACTAATGCACGCAGAAATCTGCAGCAGAAGTAGCTTCAAGGGACATTTAAGAGCTTTTTAGCTAGCTTTGGGGACTCAGAGCCTAATATTTAGACAGAATGAAATTGCTGTAAACAGAGGCAACTGAGTGGAAAAAGGACAGAGGGCAGAAAAAACTTTGAATGTGAAATGAAAAATTAAAACAAAGAGGAAAAGATTATTAAGAATGAAAAAATACCTCCGTTTTTCTTCCTAGTTATTATTTGTATAGTGAAATGTAAGAGGAAGGTGTAAATACGATAATAGACATTTCATTTCACATCATGCTCCTGTTTTATGTCTTCAGTTTTCTCTGAGTCAATCACAGCCCTTTGCTAATTACTGCCACAACAGTGAATAAATGGCAAAGAGAAATAAGCAACATTTGTGTTAGGGTGAGTGTAGTGACATTATCTCAAAAGAATGAGTTGATGTGGCAATGTTTTAAATATGAGCTGGCAACTGCTAGTGAGCTTGCACTGCCTGTTTTTAACCTTTAATTTGTGAGAATGCTGTGAATAAAGATTAACTTCCTTTACTTAATATTTATTTTTTCAGTGCCTTCAAATTGGAGCTGTCATCATTAATGTTTTGAAAAGTGGTTCAGTTTTCCAGGGCTTTCTGTAGGTTCCTGTTTGTCACATGATTCACTCTTCCAGTGTGAAAGAGTGGAAGATCAATGGAGGCCTTTTTTTCACATTACCTGAACAAGGAGGATTTCATAGTCTAGGAAATTCAGGATAAAACAAAAATTCACAGATGTTCATATTCAAAGACTATTGACATACCTTTCAGACAGCCATGGGATACCTCAGGCTCTGACTTCTGTTAGTTAACCTCCAAAATATAAGTCAGGAGAAGAACACACTGAATACAGAGGAAGTGATCAAATCCATAGAAGTTTGTGCTGAGCACAAGTGTTCAGATCTATATTTGCCAAACTTCCTGTAAAGCAAAGAAATTCTACTAAATGTTCTCACTTGCTTTCTCCACTCCCACCCTTCCTGTGCCTCAAACCACAGGATTTATGGAGCTTGGGAAGTGCATCTGTGATGTAAAAAACATAAGTTTAATGGCTGACCGAATCTTTGCAACCTAAAAGAGCAGCTCAGCCCCATAAATGTAACAGATCAGAGCTCTCTAGTTTTCTCAGTATCCCTTTAATAATCCTATATTAACTCCAATTTGCCATTCACTGATGTAGGGTATAGAAGCCTGATTTGCCACCCACCCACTTATTCATTGACATAAGTATTATAATTTTCAGGTTAATTGTTAAATGCCATTGTTTTTCCCTAACTGCCATGGCTAGCCAAGAGAGGAATGTTTAAAATTTTTATATTCAACAGGGAAAATGTTAAAAATGAGCAAAAAACCAGATTTGTTCGGAGAATCTTTTTGTTTTGAGACAAAGGGAAAAATCAGTTATTTGCACAAGCAAGGAATGTTTGCTTTCCCATGATTTCCTTACAAAATAAATAAAATATGACAAATAAAAGTGAGTCTGTATAAGCAACTTGTTCAAGTCAATATTCAGAGAGAAAAAATCATGTTTTATGGTGTGTGTGAATTGATGTCAGTTAAAACCAAGGACTCTTTGCATATTTCCAAGTAGGAACACCGCATATGGTCTCAGTATATAGCTTCCATGCTGTTAAAAAAATAATCCAACTTTTTTCTATCATCTTTTTTTAGGATAAAAAAGATAGTAAACTGTTGAAGTTACATTTGTCAAAGCTTAATTCGATGTTGGAAGCACACAAATGAAAACATAAAATGAGTTGCAAAGAATACATATAGAGACTGATAGTCTGCCTCTTATGAATGCTTTTAAATATGTATTTCCATTTACTTTCTCCAAAGTTAGAAAAAGAAAAATAAAGCAATTAATTATTACTAGGTGGGCAGCTTCTGCAATGGAATTTGGAAGTAATTTTTGTGATGGAACTGGTAAGATACACACCTGAGATGACAGGAAGACACTGGGGAGTTTTGAAGGAAAGTTATATAAACATGAAGTAAGGATAAAAGAGGGGAAAAGAAAATGAAGATAAAAAGAATTTAAATACCAGAGGGCAAGGTAAACAGAAAGCAAATTTATTGCTGGGTACTCTATTACCAACGAAGGACCCAAATAATATAATCAGAGTGAGTTTTCTTTTGTAAAATCAAAAGAAAATATCAATTTAAATTTGTCTCTGGCAGAGGAAACACGCTTGTGAGACAGAGGGTTTTCTCCATCACTCATTTTTGAATAGCAGCATTCAAATAGATGGGAAATGTAATAGGACAAGGTGTCTTATTTGTGAGTTCCTCTAGAGAAGAGTCATATTCTGCAGAGAAAATGCTACTTTACATTCCCCTGGTGGAGGTAACATTTAACTTTCCAAAAAGAGACCACGGGATATTCACAGAAAGTATTCATAGAATGTCCCTAAGCATGTGCCTTTTTTGTATCTGTGCTTCTGCCTTTGGGGGTTTTGGTTTCTGTTGTTCATGTGCAATCTCAGTTTGCTTCTTTACTATGTTAAGGTTGATGGCATTGTTATACCACCTTCCTTGGATATTTGCTGCACCTTTTAGTGGTAACACAGTGAATAGAAATATAATTCTGACAATAATTAGCTGAGAATGTGTGCATCATTGGAGAGACAAGGGAATATGTTTCCCGAAAATTTGTCAATGAAAGTGATTTTTAAAGCTCTGTCATGACTACTGGATTTAAATACTGAAAAGGTAGCTGGGACATCTGAACATTTCAGAAAGTGAGAGAGCTGCTATTAAAAAAAAAGGCTAGTTAGAGTGGCTAAGAATCAGCCTGGTGGGAACAGCAGACTGGAGGGATTTCCTGAGGGTCATTTCAACACTTTAACAGTGCATACACTGCTCTAGAGGTATTGTCAGAGTCAGAAACCTCCTAAAGCAACTCTTTGCTACAAATAAGTACATAATAAACTACTGTCCATGAGATGTGTTCAAATTCTGACAAAAAGCACAATGATGTGATATTTATATTCTATTTTCACAAGAGAGAGTGAAGATATTTATGAATGATTACTAAGTCAAATACTCATAAAAGTTCTCACAAAAGGCTTCTAATTTCTCAAGACTTGCCACAAAGTAGGGATGGATATAATCAAGAAATTAAAGAATGCCACATCCCTCCAGAGTGAGAGAAAGGTAGTAAGCTGAAAGCTGAATTGGGCTGTCCATGGGGAGCACACTACCTGTCTCTTGAAAGTGGAAGTGGCTCTCATGGGCATCCTGGTTCTTTGGGAGTCAGCTTGACTACGTGCTGGACACTTATCCAAGTGCTACTTTAATTGAGATTACTAAATGCTCGAGACTTGTAGTCTCAAACATGAAGTTGCAGAAACTGTGACATAAATCTAGTGAAAGAACAATAAATGTCTGATGTGAATCACAGATTTAAATTCTACTGATACTGTAGGAAAAAAGGAGGTTTAAATGGTACTTGGGAGATAGAAAACTCTCAGGTGTCTGCAAATGTGTTAAGGAGAAAGAAGAGAGCTAAAGAGGAGGGAAAAGATCATTCTGGATATTGGTGATGATTGAAGGAAAGAAAGGAAAGAAAGCAAGACTGAAGGCTAAATCAAAGAGAGATTAACAATCCAAAACTTAACTAGCCACAGATGAGTACAGCAGATCAGGTGAATAGAGGAGAAATTAGAAGACAACAGAGACTGAAAAAAAGTGTTTGATGTCACTGACAGCAAAAAAAGGTTGAGATCCTGACGTGCAGAAAAGCGAGTGCCAGAGAGATGAAAGAATGCGGTGAAGCACATGAAAATAAAAACCTGTTAAAAGGCATTTGTTCGAAATGTAAAAGAGAACTATCTCCAGTAAAACTCAACCATCTTCACTCAAAATTAAAAGCTGAAAGCACTGAAAAGCAGCAAGTCCAAGTAATGTACTAGTAATATTTCCTAAGTGAGTGGAGAGGTTGTTTCTGACTCCATTGAAATTTGGCAATGGACACTTGATTTTTGTGTACAGTCCACAAAAAGAATTCTTTGATTCTATGATTTTTCCTCTTTTAGGAAAACTTATTGTATTGCACAGTATAAAATTATACAAAAAATAAGAATTAAGAAAAGAATATATGTAACAAAATACGAAAACATGAGTAAGAATTCAAGGTAGTGTATATTCAGTTTAGCTTTCATAACACTAGTGAAAAAGACAGGGAGAAGAATAATGTTAGATGTAGGAAAGGAGGCATGAACAGGTTGAAACCAGACAGCTAGATCGACCATAAGCAATTCATAGTTGTATGAGCTACCTTAGATAGGATAAAACAACCTTAATTAAAAGTAACTACATTTACTTTGGATTTATAGCTAGTAAATTAGTAATATATGCTAATATGCTAATATGTGTGCTAATATATACTAATATGCTACCATTCAAATAGCAGCTCATTCACCTTGCTATCTTCAGCTTAATGTCATCCTTTGCTTTAATACATTCTTGTCACATATTACTGTATCAGACACTGCAATAATACCCAAATGTTTGGTAGATTCTGTATTCTATCAATGCAGAATTTCTGTGTTCTTACATGTTTCTGTTTGGGGTTTTTTTGCCTTTCCATGTACAATGATAACTTCATGATAAATTCAATCTACATTCATGTGCAATGATAAATTCATTCTCAATCTACTCTGATGCTTTCCATTTTTTAAATAGACGTTAGGCTTACGGGCTGTTATTCCCAGCATCTTTAGGTCCCTTTCTGAACATCAGCAGTACTGCTGAGATTCTTCAGTGGCAGGGTAGATTTGTTTGAGATACTCATCACTGGACCTGCAGTCCTATGCACCAGTTCTCTCAGAATTGCTGGCTTGAGATTTTCCTTTTCCTTTACCTCAGTACATTCAACTACTTACATTATTATTCTTTTTATCACGGTAATTTCCATTTCCATAACTTTGTTCCCACTGTCTCTCGTGCTCTCGTCCCTAGCTCAGTTGCACACACTGAAAACTGAAGCAACATATTCATTCATTTCAAGAGTACACAAACCTCTCTGCACAGATCCTGACAGTGGAAGGTCCAGTGTTATATGTTATCCCTCTTTGCCTCTTACAGTCTTTCACAACATTAGCTTCCAATAAATTCTCCAACATCACTTTGTGCTTTAATTTTTCCATTCAGGCACACAATTCAGTACTCCACTTTGTTGGAACTCATCTTCCAACATGTCTCTGGTACTCTAACTCTGTTACTCGCAGCCTGACGCATTTCACTGTTAATTCTGTTTCATCATTTTGCTCCCTGGGTACCTGTGACTTATATAAAAACTTTACTAACTTGTTTATATTATGGCAGTTTTTCTCTCTCTGTTTCATTAATATGTTTTCTAGCTTTCAGTGATGACATATGTGCCATTTTCTATGGCAAAGGAAAATAACAGGAATTTGGGGGGGACACATAGCTTTGCTAGTCAGTTTGGGTTAATCTTTTGTCAGTGTCAACAGCCTCCAGTTTCTCTAGCTCAGTTATGTGGAAGTTGAATCCACATGATTTCTGCTGTCAACTCTTTGGAGCAGGTGATTTGATTTCCCGTATGATTTCTGCTAAGATGTTTTTAACAGATTTTTTTTTCCCTTCAGCTTAAGAAGAATTATCTACTGGTTTCTGTTAATGCTCATTTTCAAATTATGCACTGCATTTTGATTCAATCTGTGCCAAACTATGTTTATTTGATATGAAATAATATTTTGCACTTTGGTAGTATCTTCTGCTTGAGCAAGTTAACTTGCTTTACAAATATTAATTAAGCTTCCCAAAGCCCTTTATGATTGAAAAAATGTAAATTATTTAAGGTAGCACATGGGTTAAAGCAGACAGATAGAGAAGCCACAGAAGAGCTGCCTCTAAAACTCAGTTCTCTGATTTAGCTGCAAGAAGTTATTTGCTCTCTGGTTTAACTTGGCATAGCTGGGTTAATGTCCCTCAGTCCACACCACTGTCAGTGCTTGGATTATCAGCTGAGGGGACTTTCATATTAAAGGATTTATGTGTAAATTATTTCTGTAGGGTTTGTTAAGCTTTCTCTTAAGATCAGATTTATTCATTATCCATATCTGAGTACTCCTGTCTTTATTAGATGGTTTTGTCCTCGCTCCTAGGAAACAGTACCAGAACCTGGAGGTTTCCAAGGTCTCTGGATGTACAGATTTGAGCTGTAAATGCATAAAGAAAAAATCTTCACCTCATAGTTATAATCTAGAAACCATTCTTAAAAAAAAATAAGATGATAGAGGAAATTATAAAATTTGGATAACTCACACATGGAATTCTGCAAATGATTCAAATGAGCAAACTGTCTGCTGCATGTAACAGTTTTCTCCTCCCTTTCCACATACAAGGCTCTGCTCCTCTGAACTGGCAGATAAAAAACCAAGCAAACCTTTGTGAATCCATAGCCCTGTTCTTGAGCATCTTCTCATGATGAAAAGCTTTTACTTCTTGAATGCTTAATTATCCAATTGAAAGTCTGTATAAGCCAAAATAATAGATTGCAGATATTCATGGCAGGTGAGTGTTTGTGTTCTTCTTTTCATTGCTTTTTTTTCATGTAAAAGTGATAAAGTCGATATAGTAAAAATAAACCTGTGATGACATATCCTGGAATGAAAAACAAAACCAAGTTAAGAGCAAAATAAAAATCTTATCATGCTGATGGAACTGTACACCAGGTAAAACACATTAATGTACTTTGAAGATTATGCTAGGACTCAGAATATGCTTTCCCTCTGAGAATAAGAGGGGGAAATGTCAGTCATGTAATTTTTTCAAAGATATATGTAAAGGATTTTGGTCTATGAAAAATTTAGATGAGAGCACCTAGTGAGCTTTATTACCTTCAGATTTATGCAGATGGTGAGTGGGTTTATTTCAGAGTGAAGACTTATATGCCAAAAATTCTCATACATCCTGGTTTTGCCACTTAGGAGCTTTTTTAGGATATGGCTCTTATGGCAGTAATATAAAAGTCTTGCTCATGTTGCATCTCAAACTACTGCACCGGGCTTTTACCTCTTTTCTGCTTTGTACATAATGTGAGCAATTTCACTCATTCAGTGGTATTTTGCTGTGCTTTCCTGTTTCTGGATATTTACCTTCCACCATTTGTGGTCTCAATTAAGACCACTGTTTGTGCTCTTAATGAATTTAGATCAAATTTTTTGAAGTGAGGTGCTGCTCACCGTGAGTAGGAGCATCACAAAATGGTTCATGTGGTGCATAAGTCATCAGAATATTTTGAAAAATCAAGAAAGTAGCTCCACGGTTATGCAAAAAAAAAAAAAAAAAAACTGCATAGAAATGTTTTGCATCTCTGAATTGTTTTTCTTACTAAGGAGTCACCTTTTGCCTATTTATGAATTTTTGTTTTGCTCTCAGGCATTTATTTTTCTCCGTTCTAGTCCAGTTGTTTGGGAAATAATTTCACAAGGTTTTCTGCAGAAGAATAATTAGTAAGGAACGCATTAAGAGATTACATATGGAATATACACAGACATTTTCGACCCATGTTTAAGTTTTTTGTGTCTCTCAGAGCGTGTCACCTACATCTGATTAAGGAGGTATATTTGTCTCACATCTTGTGTCCCCTACTATACTGACTTCACTGTGTAGTTAGGGGGTGATCTACTCTGCTGATAATCAGTGGAGGAAGAAGGCTGCATACTGAGAATTAGTTTCCTCTTCAGATTTGTCATTTAGCAGAAGATGGATTTATTATCGACAGCCTTTTGGTAACACTAGAATAGAAAAATAGATGTCTATGCTTCATTGCTTTGTCTTTAATACCTCTTCAGAATCTCTGTAATGTATTCCAATATTATATATATTTGGTGGTATATTTCTTTAAACATCTATTTACTGGCATTTTTGACCTCAGTACTTCCATTTTATGGTTGTTGTTATATAGATACAGAAGAGATTTGTCCTTTCGGTTTGTGGATGGAATTGGTGTGGATCATCCAGAAGTCCGTAACATCAATAACACAGTCACATCCCCATAAAGCACAGTATTGTTTTCTTCAGAGTATCATAATTTGGATACATTTAGATAATAATGTATTTGCTCATCTTGAAGTATAAAGATAATAAATACTGTGAAATCTTAAGATGAGAGTCTGTGAACCTGAAAATAAAAGAGAGGCTTTGTTTTACATATGGTATATTTCTGTTGTTTGGATGGTTTTCCAGATAACCATCTGTAACAGAGAAAAGATGGCAAGCAAACTGATTTCTCATATTTGGTTGCCAAGATTCATTAATATCTGCTTAGTATGGCACGTTGCCTAATCAGAGGCTGGTTAGAATCTCCATCACAGGTTTCAAATAATGTGTTAAGAGCCTGCCTTTGGGCAGGCCCTTTGGCATCAATCTAACAAATTTCTGCACATATGATTAAACTTTGTGTAGAACTGTACCTGCTAAAAAGAAAGAAAGAAAGAAAAATTAAAACAAGGAAGCGGGTGAGGAAAAGGGAAAGGACTAACAAGACAATGTAAGTGAACACAAAGCCAGTTCCGACTGCCAGCAAAAGCATAGTGCCTCCAGTCAGGAGAAATCTAGGGAGATTATTTGGGCTAGAATACAAAAGTGTGGGTAACAGGTGATAGTAAACAATAGCACCAGGAGAGACCCAAATCAATCACCTGAAATTAGGGCACATGTTACCCAGTAAACTTAGTAAGTGAATAAGGTACTCCAGATGCTTGATCCAAACTCTGCTAAAGTCGGTGTCAAGTTTCCCCAGTAATTTCAGGAGACTTCATGTTCCCTAGTACCTTCTACACAGAAAGAATCTATCTATGTATAGTTGTATCTAAGAAGAACAAACTCTCAACAGCATCAGTAAAATTCAAGGGATCTAGCAAAGACCAAAAATATAAATAATAGCAATGATCTAATATAAAAATAAGTCTTATTAACTTTATCAACCTACTTTATTGACTTTATTAACCAAATAAATATACTGATCTGTACATAATTTACATAATTATACTTGTATAATGCTTTCTTCATTTTTTTACTTAGATTGTGGCCCATTTTAATAAATCTCCTCTCCAGTTGTCTGTTTGTAGAGATCTCCTTGATCTTCTTAAGGAGATTAATCAACTGAAATTGGTATGGCCTCTGTGAGAGATATTTGATAATAATTACTATTTCTGTAGTTATTTTTGCCTCATATAATAGTATGTAATTCCTGTTACATGCTAATAAAGAGTGCTATATTAGCACTATTTTGATATTATGATGGGAAAATAATTATGTGCATCCTTTCAATTAAGGTGATTATTTTGTTTTGCTGGGGGGGAGTATTTCAGCAGAAAATACAAAATGAAGGCTGGATGGGAAAAAAGCCTGGAAATTCTCGACTCTGCATTCTGAAGATGTAAAATCCAAATGGAGTACATGCTATAGTTTGGAAGTCTTTCTATAATGTTTACTATGTCTTATTTTCTTTTAGTTTATCCCAAACAGCCTTCAGAACTCATGCAAAAAGTCACATATTTTCATTTAAGGGGACTGATTCCTTATGATTGTGCTGCAACAATTCCTATATTGCTTTTCCAACAATTTCACCCCTGACTTGTGCAAGAATCAGAATTGATAATATACAATGGATTATCAAAGAGGTAAAGAGGCAGTGAGGCATCTCAGCTTTCAGGGATGGCTTTATGCTTTCAGAAAAACCTAAGTTTTTTATCATCCTTGGGATCTCACAACAGCACTAATAACAACAACAAAGCAACAAAAACTCTAACCTGACCAACCACATAAGGGCAGTTTTTTCCTTCTTAGTGGCTTGAAAGCACCACCTCTGACACCTTTTGTCACCTTTTGACATCACTGAAGCAATTAAAAATTGCCATCTGTCAATATTTGATGGTTTACTCCTTTTGATCACTCCTCAAGTGAGGATGATTGTCTCTGACCTTCAACATCCATTCCTTTCATATCCATTCCAGTGCTTAAGAACACTCCTGTACTTAGCCTGTTCTAACACTTAAAACTATACTTAGCTTGTAGTAAACAATGATGAAAAATCACTAAAGCAATCCTTTTGTTCACTGCAGTGACATTTCCTCTAATTAAATTTTCATCTCTGAAGGTATTTGGGCCTCTCTAGTCCATCTGGGATATGTTTGCCCTGAGCATTGCCTCAGGCCAAATGTATTTTTGTTGATACGCTGAACAGCATGCTGTCCTCAGTGACTGTGGGTATTCCCCACTGGTGGTTTATTTAGAAGATTATTTTACCAGTTTCAAAGTACTTTTTCTGAAGGTTTTTTTTTTCTTTTTTTTTTTTTTTTTCTGAAAAGAAGCGAGCACTGAATGCCCCCCCGATGCCCTCTCCTCTGTAAATCCCTGTGATGTTGTGTTTATTTCAAGGCATCTTTTCAACAGGCTGTATGTTGTCATAGGATGTGATAGAGGGGACCACGCTTCCACAGAGGTCAAGAGCCACTTGAGGGACTTTCTCTTCATATTTTTGTGCGGTTTGAGCATCAGCATCTAATTTTGATGCTTTTCTAATTCTTTTGAGATAATAGAGTCTCATCCTAAATAGAAGACTGCATGAGTTCTTTTAGTGTAATTGTTGATTTGACTGTACTACAGCTCTGATATAATTTAGGAATATCATATTTCAGTAAAAGTTGAGGTTTCATTTTCAAGGGAATCTGATTATTCAGTAACTAACATTCCAAAACAATTTTATCATACTGACAGACCTGGGCAAAGGTAGCAGCCTTCATTACCAGAAACTATCACTTTGCAAATTACTTCTCAAACTTTTTAAAAACCTAGACAGTCTCTTTTTCTTTTTCCTCAAACTTTTACACTGAAATAAATACAAGGGCAACTTACTGAAAGAAAAGAAAGGACATGGAGAAAATAGGAACAAACCACCTGTGGATTATTGACATTTCTGTGGTTAAAATTCAATAATTCTAAATAAAATCATGCTGTTTGGAAAGCAAAATTATGGCTTTCAAAGTTGCATAGTTTGACTTTTCCTTGCTTTTTACATCAAAACCAGTAACTCGTAAGGAGTTGCTTTATTTACAAGGTTAAAAATATTGAGATATCACAATGGCAGTAATAAGTCATTTAATAGACAGTGAATGGCTTGCTTGTCCCAGTTGGATTGCATCTGTTTTACGAGGTGTATTGTCATTTCCACTTCTTGCAAACAGAGTGAAAAAATGAGATATAGAAGTGTCAAATTGGAACAATGATGGTGTTTTATGTCGATTTTGCACAGATGCAAATGAAACAAAGAAAAAAACAAGGATAGTAGATAGTGGAATCTTAATTATTCTGATTTCACCCTTTGCTTTTGGGCTACAAAGCTCAATTCTCTATGAAAACTGTATAAATGCAGAATTTCTCTTAGGATATCATACTCTGGATTGACCTCAAAATGAAATAAAAATCCAGCAATGGCAGGCAGACCCCTTGACTGACCAGACTTATGCCAAAAAGTTTAAAGAGCTTGGGATATTTGGTGTGGAAGAAAAAACCTTACTTCTAAGGGAATGCTAAGAAATTATTGCAATGACTGCCTTGGTAGCTTTGGATAAATACTCTTAAGGGTTCAAATACCATCTCAGTAAGTTCTGAGAAGCTCTATGTTATCTATTAGGCTTTTCTAAAACTTTACATAAATCTCTGATTGTACTTTCTATCTCTGAAATGCTCAGTTATGCAAGGGGTGGGGAAATGACATTGTAGAATATGTACAGCTATTTATTGGTCCTGGAACTTTTTCATTTTGAGAGTTTTGTATAGCTCAAGGTATTCCTCCTAAACAAGAAAAAGCCATTTTTATTACTGCATTTGCTCATTTTCTTCTTAAAATTGCATTACTATGTATAGACTTTCATTCCATACTTGGTAACTACTTTTTTACCCATCCTACATGACATAACTAACTCATGAATGACAAATCTGAAGGAAAGTGGGTCTGAAGCCCTTTTTTCCTTCCTTTTTGAACCTGAAAAGGACAAAGTTTTTCTTCTGCATATATGGAAATGGACACAGCACAGCTCCAGCATTAGGCAGAAAAGGAACAGCTGCAAGAGCAATATAAACCCAGGCTGCATTATGAACTTATTTGAACTTTAAAGAATAGCTGTAGCTGTATCTCACAAGTAAAGACTATCTGTCAGCACTGTTAAGTTTAATATTTTATCTGGGGAGTTCAACCTACCTTTTAGGTATCAAGGGACCTGTCTGTACTGACAACAAGAACCCTCCAGTTCCCTAACCAGAGCCCAAGCTCCTGTCTCTTTGCTTATAAGTAAATTTACTGTGAAAAAGAAAAAAAAAAGAGTTCTTAATAGTTCTTAATGCCTTTCTAGCAGTAATTTTTTAAGCCATGTAATTTCATCTTGAGGCAAAAATATTTGCTCAGAAAAAAAAATGTCAAAATATTTGTTCAGAAAAAAAATAATGTCAAACCTGAACACTTGCATAAAAAGCAAAGATAAAGTATTTTATGACTGTTTTAAGCTAAATGTTCCATTCAGGCAATTTCACCACCTCTTATAAAGGACTCTTCTAGTAATGTTGCCAATTTGATTTTTTAGGAAAGTCTTGAGGAAATCCAAGCACCTAAGGAATCTACGTAAGAAGATACTTCATCCTTCTGGAAACTTGTTAAAAAGGACTAAGAGAAAGGCCTTTTTTACTGACTTAGCGCAGCCCAGGTAGGAATGCACCTGGCACTGGATGCAGACAACAGCTGTCTCACCAGCATCCATAATCTGTACTGGTGGCTTCCTGGCTGTACCTGTGTGCCCTGAATGTAAAAAGCATCTGTTTCACATTTATTCATTTACTCAGATGGCATTATCTACATTACTTGCTACCTTTGGACACAAGACTCTCATTTATAATTCATAGTACACAGATGCTTACAGAGAGTAGAAGCTTTGGCTACATTACCTGTCACTCTTAGTATATTTTGTATTCATGGTGGGTAAATATACAAGTATAAAGCTGCCATATTGTGTATGACTATCTATAATGCATTAGCAAACAGTTGTTTGATCATTTATACTGTCATTCTTTGTGGTTGAAATGATGTTAGAATGAAAAATGAAACAAACTGTGGGTTCACTTTCCCTAATTTTCTTTTTCTCTCTCTTTCTGTGCAGTGCCGGTACTTTCCAAGTTTTTTGGAAAATGAAGGTGATTTTGACTCATTTTGTTCCTCTTGCTCTTCTCTTTGTATGATTATCATTCAGGACTCGGTCAGCTATTCAATAAGTTCACCAGTGCAGCTGGCTTCAGAAGAAGATGTTTCCTATTCTTTGCGTTCATAGGCTCATAAATCCAGCCTGCTGAGAATATTAAAAGGAGAAAAATACTCAGGCAGGAATAAAGCATATCAGAAAGAGAGAGTGAATGTAACTGGGGAAACATTTACTCAAAATTACATATTAAGCAATTTGCTCTTTAATACTGAAGGAATATATAGAGAAAATATATTAACTGTACTTACCAAGAGCCCTCTGAATCCATCAAATGCTGTTAAAACCAGCCATTTTTGAACAAGAAGAACATTCTGTATACCATGTATTGTTTTCAAAAGTTATTTTTAGTGCAGTAAATATTAAAGAATGTCATTGTCCCTTGCATGAGCTCTCACTCATTTTTCAGGAAGCTTTGCCAGAGATGCTTGACTTAAGAACCCATTAAAATGAAAATGTACTCAGGAACCTTGCAGGAACAGTGCTTGAAGACATGGGTGCCAAGCATGCTTGGCAGCCTGGAAAGCTTACAGAGCTCTCTGAACAGGAATGCCATCACATTAAAGAATTAGCATAGCCCCAGGCACCAGTCTTTTTTTTTTTTTCCAGTAGATGTGAATGACATTTTGTATCTGAGGCAGTGTTTAAAATATTCCTTACTCGCACATAAGTTTTTTATGACTACATTAAAAAGCAAAAGGTTGGTTTGTTCCTGTTGACATTTGTTCCTATTCCTCTCTCTCACTGGGCACTACATCTCAAATAAAGCTTTGATGTTCATCTCGCCTTCCACAGCTTTCTCACTCTCTCCAAATATTACTACTGCCTCCTGCTCAGACTTCTTCTGCTAGGCAGAATCTGTTCTGTCATTCTTCCTAAAGTCTACCAGATGCCACAAATTCAGTAAACTCCCAAAAAAATCCCTGAAAGTCTTTTACCTTCTCAGTAGTGCCTCCTTTCAAAGGTTCGCTCTTTGAAAATGCAGATAAAATATATTAATAAATACAGAAAGAATCTGAATATCAGTATTGAGGAGCCTAAAATGAACTTCTCTATTCACTGACCCTAGTCTATGAGAATTGAAGTTGGGGAAAATTGGAGAAATAATCACTCAGCAGCCTCATCAATCAAACCAGCAGCTTAGGCTGCTAATTATTCCCTGGTGCAGATACCTGAGAATTGAGAATTACAAATATGTGGCTATTCTGACCACTCACCAAGGAAACTCAGGTTATTGATTCCACTACGTGAAAATAATCCACCTAACTCTCAGTTTCTTTCTCTTGGGAAATCTTCTTGCATAAGGTTCTCTGACAAAGAACATTTAACCAAAAAATATAGTTGCTGACGGCTAAGCTTCATATTATCCTAATGGACTCCATTTTGCCAATTGCTTTCTGTACAGAAAAATAAAACAAAAATAAAACTTGTCTTTTCTCCCCATTAGTCAAATTCTCTGCATAGAAGCAGCTCATACCTTTGTTCATTAGGCTGCACACAGCCTGAAAGGCTGGGTCAGGAGGCTGCAGTTGTTTCTGGTTTCCTACATCCATGTGATACTATTTGAAATTGCTCCATCCATCAGGCTACTGCAGATTGTTCTTTCAGTCTGTATTAATCACAGTGGACTAATCTCACTGCACTGATGGTGTTTACATGGGACAAGAACAGTCATGACCTGAGTTTGGTGGCTTGTTTCTCAATGAAAATCAGAACAAGTAGTGCCTGAACTCTCCAGTGTCTGGGGATGGTTACTCTTAAGTGTTTTACAGAGACATGCCACGGGAAGAAGAAGGTATCGTGTTTCCATGTAAGAGCTTCCAACAGTTTGTCCCTGACAAATTCCAGATATAGATTTCCATTTTAGAGACTGTGAACAGCTAAGAACAGAGAAAGCGAATTAGGTCGAAGAGCTGCTAAGACATTTTGAAGTGAGATCTCAAAAAGCATGATATTTAGCCTAGCTTGGTAATTTCATGTAGGGGTCAAATACTATCTCTATGACTTCCCACCCACAATTCAAAATTTTGTTTAATTTCTATGTTATACTTCAGGAAGTAGTGCCAATTTTTTACCAAACAGTGTTCTAATTTTCAGCAACTGCATTCTAGATTTCTGGAGCTTATTGCTAAGTAACTTTGGAAAGTTTGTATCAATGTTATTAGCGTTATTTACCTTTTAAAGCATGACTTCACTGCTAGTCCCTAAAAATATCTGTGCTAGAGGTATTTTTTACCCTTGATTGCGATGGACGCCTGTTGAAAACTCTGAATCTGGTAACAAAACTTTCATGGCACAGAGCCTGAGAATCCTCAAACATCACTGCAGTCTTCAGCTTAAATCCATAAACACTCTAGTATAGACAGTTACAACAGATTTTCACACTTTCATAAAAAAGCACAGTGCACAATTTTGATATTTTTTTTTAGAAAAGCCCTCATTGCCTCACTGTTCTAAGGCCACTTTGGTACAAGGATTTGTTATCTTGGCTGACAACTGCACTGAAGCCCATAAGAATCTCCTTTTTTTGCTCTAACAGGCAAATTCCCTGTTTTCTGAGAATCCTTTCTAGGAAGGCAGTGCTGAATGTGTATCAGACTTGAAAAGAAAGCCTATCTATGCTGCCATTTTCGCTTTTTATTTTTCTAATTTGGAACTCAGCTCACATCCAGCCCGAAGAAGCAATTCTGCGTGTGGAAAATGCTGCAGCTGGTTTCCTCCAGTGCTTCCCGTATTCATAGCGAGGGAGGCAGTGGTGGGCTTACACAAGATTGGCTTAAATGGGAAATCAATACTGGTTCCTCAGTTCCTACAAAAGAGCTGAACTGGGCTGGATTGGCTCCAAGCAGAAAAAAAGGAGTTAAGTGGAAAAAACTGGCTGCCAGTGGGATAGGTACTCTGCTGCATACGAGGCTGTTTGGGTCTCTGCCACTGAACCCATCACAAGAAGTCTGAGATAACCTGGCTTACCTCCTACCATCTGGTTTTCAATGAATGATAAATATTGGAAAAATAAAAGTTGGAGGCTTTTTTTCCCTAGGCATATATTAGCTTATAAATACATAAATGTTTCTGTTCAGCATCAGTAGAATTTGTACCTTATACTGTACTAACCAGTTACAAAAGGGGTTGAAAACTTGTTCTGCAGATGAAAAGTGAAATCATTGGTGTGATTCCTTGTTCTACAGCTAAGGAGAAACATGTGATCTAATTAGCAATTCCATCAGACATTGCTCAGTGATTGGAACTTAGTTTCGCAGGGTCTCACTTGACAAGACTTTCCATTTAATCTCTTGTATTTAAATTTTCTATGAAATAAATCTCAATAAAATTCACATTTCCGAAATCTCTGCTTGTGTGCCATTTTATTTAATTGAACTTAAAAGAAAAACCAACAGTGATAGTGAAAACACTGTAATAACTTAACTGTTGTGTTTTCCTGTATGGTCAGTCCATCAGTTTGTTTATTCTTTAACCTCTGCTAGTGCTGTGCTGAATTCAGAGACATAGGTTATGAACTACCATTTCTGTCATTTTTAACAACACAACAAAAATGGGAGAAGGATGTTTTTACTGAAGATCCTTCCTGCATTGAAGTCAGATTCCTGGGGAACCTGCTGTTCCCCAAATAGTCCCACAGCCAGAGAAGCAAAGGGTGAATCTTACAGGGGAAACAGAGAAGGTACAAAAATTTCTTTTTATTTCGAAACCCATCACCAAGAATGAGTACTTTTGCGCTGGGTAAGTAACACAGGATATCTCCAGTCACATGTAATAAATACTGCCTTCCTCAAGTAAATAATAAGTGGGTTTAGATCTGTACTAAGCCTTCTTTTTTCTTAATGTCTACCACTACTAGAGAGTGAAGTCATGCTGTGATAAATGCAACAGGTGTAGTAATGACTGTGCAGACTTTCTTTCCTCTTCGATGGCTGATAATAAAACTCTGTGTTCTGTAATCACAAAGCTTTTTTTTTTTTCAAATTGTAGTGTGTCACTTACATAATGTGTCCTTTGAAATATGTTTTTATTCTACCACAATGATAATCGAAGATCATGGGAAGTTTTTTCTCCCCTCTGCCTTCCGGATCCTGTCCACTCTTTGTCAGCCAAGCATTTTCCTCTTTACTTTCTTGTTACCTCAAAAGCACTGAACAGTGATACCCAGTATTTTTTTGGTCCTGATGCCTGGTTTCACTTATTGTTCTGAATCAGTAGCTATTGTTACTTCGAGCCACTTCAGCTATTCCTGCATTTCTTCACGTTTTTTTAGTGGTTTGAAGAGATGCTTGAAAGAGTACTATAAAGTGAAGTCTCAAGGCTTCATGTGATCCAGTTTCTAGTGAGTGAATCTTTAAGAACTTCACAACTGCATGTGTTTGCCAGAGCTCTTAGTATAATCATGTGTCTTTCCATTTTGCATATTTGGCAAATTTTTGCATTGATTATTACAAAGATAAGTATAGAGAGGAAATTTGGTTAGTTTTGCACATGTACCCAAGCCTGCTCCCAGTTGCCATCTGCAGATCATTTACTCCTGTGTTGCTGCACCTGGCTCTATGTAGATTGCAAGGATCTCAGACTACATCAAAATTCACTGTTTTAGAAATACTTGAGTTGTTGAAAGTAAGGTCTTAGTTGAGCTCTTCAGGTTCTAGTTTGCTATAATGTTTTAACAATGTAACCCTTTTGCTGGCATATCCAAAGATTTCATTTTTATTTAAAAGTATCAGGAAATTAGTATCAATGAAATCTCTAAAAATAAAAAGTCTCAGATAATATTAAGCTAAACCTAATGGACACTGGCTGGTGTGCGAGAGGAATTATGTTACACAGGCTTCTATCTGAAACTCATTTGCTTTCCATTCTAGTCCAGATCTGTGGCTGCCTACTTAGAGGACTGAGGTACGTTTCTGATTCCCTAACTTTCTTTATCTCCTTTACATCTAGCCTGAAGGAGCCAAATGTTTACCTCACCAGAAACTTCCAACACTTGAAAGCTTGCTTGTTTGCTTCCTTTCTTTCTTTCTAGATTTTCTTTGTGAACCCAAAGCTTCTTGAGCGTGTAGCAAAAGAAATCAGATTGTCCTTAATTCTGAGAATCAAAGGCTTCCCTGGCTCACGGCTGAGAAACCAGCTGGGCTTCCTCAGTGTTTTGCCTCACAAAGAAATTTAAGGGGCTTTATTTTCAAGGAGGAGTAAAGCAAAATGAAGCAAATATACCTGGAAGTACAGAAGTAGGTTTGTATTTTGGGAAGAGCAGACAAGTCTTGTCTGCTAAGGACAAGAACAGAGACATGATCTGAAATGTCCTTAGCACAAGCTTTACCACATTTCAGGGTAAAGGTCAGGATACACTCTGCTCAGTTATACTAATTTCACAAGTACATGCACACACCTTAAATCTCTAGCATTTCAATGACTGCAAAAGCAAGAAGGGACATAAACAGAAAAAAAATTGAGTAAATCTGAATATAAACCAAAATTTTGAAAAGACCGCAAAGTATTTTTTTATTTTAGGCAGCAGAATACATTCAGTCATCAAAGAGAATAAGAAAAGGTGAAGAAAAAAACCCAACACTAAATAAAAAAATATTCCTAGAATAAAAAGAGAGAAATAAACAATGACAAGAATAATGACACAAAATGCTAAGGACCTTGTGAAATTTCATACCATACTTATTACTTATAGATTGTATTTGCCACTTTCATATATTATGATGAGAGAAGCCATAGATAAAGATATAGCTTATAATCAGAGCACAAATGATTGCTGTCAACTTTTAGGATGGGGAAAATAACACAAATGGTAGAGGAAAAAATTCATATAATATTGAAAGCTGAACCGTTGTTACTGCCTTAATATAGTATGTAATGGAAGACTGTGATCTGACCCATGGGGTAGTGACTGGTACCTTTGGAAGGAGATAATGTGTTAGTAACATGGAGATTAAATTATTAATTTTCATTAAAGATAGATGAACCAGAATGGGAAGTTCAGGGAACGTGGACCCAAACTGCTCTCTGTGAATCTGGTCCTAGGTCCTACAAGTCTCCCAGTGAGCAAGCTGCACAGCACAGAGGCTTTGAAATTTTGATGCAATAGAATTTGCCTATTACAAATCTGACTAATTTGAGTGTGTGTCAAGGTGTGAAAGACTGCAGTCAGTCTTTGTGGAAAGATTTTCCTTTTTGTATTCAGCAAAGTGCTGTAAACATTTTTCTACTAGACCACTGTTCTGTAAACATTTTTGTCACCGTGACTGGATTCTGCAGAGCATCCTGGAAGGCGCTCTCTGTTTGTCTGCAAAACATGCCTTCTGTTGGATTGGAAGACTCGCACTGTGGGTATAAATGGAACTGTTCTTTATTCCTCCATTTCTCTCTTGCTGCCATTAGTTGTGATCCTGTTCATAACAGTTGCTGTTCAAGGCTTTGTGATATCTCTGCCATTAGGTTTTTTGGAAATTGCAGGTCATGGAAATGCTTGTTCTGAGTTTCCATGGTCTATATCACAAAGAACTGTGAGACTAAAAGACAATGTCTGGTGGGGGAGAGAAGTCAAGGGGAACAGGCCCCTCAGGGCAGTGGTCACAGCACCAAGCCTGGCAGAGTACATGAAGCTTTTGGATGATACTCTCAGACACATGGTGTGACTCTTGGGGATGGTCCTGTGCAGGGTTGGATTTGATGATCTTTGTGGATCCCTTCCAACTCAGTGAGTCTGTAAAAATATAGGAATGTTTTTCTTTGCTCTACTGATCCACACACACACAACAAGTGTACCAGTAACTACTGGAATCAATCTGAGTGGCTTTGACTGATTAGATCTGTGCCATTTTGACTTTTTCTATGTTTAAAATGTAAGCTCTTGTACAGTTTCCATAAATACTGCAAAACCAGCCCATCAGATGGAAACTTTCATTCCATTTATGAAGGATTTGATTATTTTGCTTTATAAATCCACCTCAGTTTCTAAACCTATCTGAGCAACAGATATGAAGACCCACTGATGTTCCCTTTAACAAACTACATCTCAACTATAATTCTTAATCAGTGCTTTACCTTCTAGCCCTCACTCTGTGCCAGCAGTGGCCCTCAGTGTGGGGCCCTGACTACCAATTAGGGAACAAGAAACATATGCTCCAAATCACAGTCCAGTTTCCTGAAAATGTTTGAACACTGACAGCAGATACAAATGTACATACAAATGTGCACATAAGCTTTTTCAGATCTCTCAGGGCATCAATTACCAGTCTTTGGTCTACTTTAGAACTAACCAGACACTGAATTACCAGTGGAGTTTGAACCATCTGTATCACAGAGTTTTGAAACTTTCAAATTAAGTATGAAACTTTATGAAGGCCATAAATGCACTACTGAAGCACGAACACTTATTTGCTTGATATGTCATGTATTACACGGGTGGGTATGATACAGACCAGAAATTCTTTTCCATCCCTTAAAAAGCACTCTGTGCAGGAGCAGTGGCTCCAACATCACTGCAGGTGTTATGCCCTTCTCCTGTGTTTTTCTTCTCCAAATAAGCAAGGAAGAACAAACCCAACATTTCCCTAGATTATGGATACTAGTTTATGCCCTGGGTATTACAATAAATACGGAAGATATGCAAGTGTGTAATTAGCAATGGCTGTAATATTAAAACAAGGATATTTCAGGAGCACTAAGAGAAGCATATGTCTATCTATCTTCATGAGTAAAATGAAAGTATTGTTTCCAGTAAAATAATGAAATCCATTATGGCTAAATTAAAAAAAAAAAGTAAACCACCATTATCAATGGAGGTGGTAGGAAGCTTAGCTCTGCCCTTTGCTCTGAACCAGCTGTGGCCACCCCAGCCATCCCTTTTGCATTACAGAGGCAATAGGTCCATCAAGGTAAGTAATGTTTGGGCTACATTTCCTTCGTGAAGACACTTATTCTTGTACTAAAATCTTATGACAAGGAATTATCACGGCTCCAGTTATTTTTTCCTAGTGGTTAATTACACTTACTGATAAACCACTTCACTATATTTCTGGTATGACATTGTCTGGCTTGGAGTCCCAGGTGTTTAAGCTTGTTATGTCTGTGCATGCAGAAGAAACAGGCATTCTTCATATACCTGCTCTTCTTACAAACATGTCAGCACTCAGACTCTTTACCAGCTCTTTTAATGCTATATTGTGGACTCTGGTAACATTTCAGACAACACTCCTCAGTTTTTCAAATTTGACTAAGTTTCAATGCCATATGGCATGTATGATAAACTCTCCAAATGCTGATATCATTCCACAGCTAATGAGAAATTCAAAGCCTAATCTAAAACAGAAGCTGTGAGGGTCTCTTAGAAGTATTTCCAAAGTGGGCATTCCCCTGCCTGTCTCATCAGTACGGCCTGAAAGAAGACAGCTGGCCTGAGAGAGACAGGAAAAAAGAGACTATATTTGTGTCCTACACCATTTCAGATTCATGGAATCTTATCACAGGCTGTGGTATAGAAGATGGTCAGCCAGGGAATCCAAATTATGGTACCAAGAAGTTGGTGACTTCACAAATAGTCCCACTGAAATCATTGTTACATGAAATACTGATAATTTTTTAGTTCTAGTAATAAAACCTTTAACACAGATTATGATCACTGTATTTGTCTTTGACAGCGCCATGTTAGCTCTCTTTGTAGACAAGGATGACTTTCTAAAGAAGTGTCAAGTGGTCATGAAGAATACAAAGAAAAAGGTGACTTCTATTTAAATGTGTTTAATGGAAAAAATGCCTTTTGACTATAATTTTACTTTGCCTCAAGACATATTATTCATAGCTAATTTTAGATTTTTTTTGTAAGTATTAACATGTTAATTTTTTGAAGATGACTAAGTTTAATCAAAACATTTTTAACCCTTTTGTTGCACACTTTTTATTTAGCAAGGTTTGACTCCACCAGCATCATGTTTATTCCTTTGCAAACAGAACTGCTGGTGAGCTTTGAGAACGAGGTACAACTGAGGCTTCTCAGTTCAGTGCTGAATTCCCAACACGGAAGAAGCACTAGAAAATAATCCCCCTAAAAGCCCCCTGCACTCCAGGCCCTAAGGCTGATCACTGTCTTTAGTAATGACCACGGGCACAGAGTGAAGGGCTTGGATGCAAAAGTGATTTTTCAAGTTGCTTCAGAATTGTTCAAGGAACATCAGAGAATGAAAACACAGAGTGACAAGTGATATTAGAAAATACAGGTCTGAGGGTAGGCAGATCAGATACTATTTGCAAAGCCACGTAGTGTCAAAGTTCCTGCTATTTTAAATGTTTGAGGAAATTGATTGTACAAATGCTTTTATGTCTGAAAATCCCAGTCCTTAATTATCAATACAGTATTAAAACACACAGCTCAATCTCATTTCATGGATAAACCTTTTTCCTTACAATAGCAATTTTTCATGTGCTAAGAGCATCCTTAGGAAATAATTTCAAACAAAATGGTATTAAATATAAAAAAAATAAATACTTTTAAAACAGTGTGTCTAGGATATATATAGATATATAGGCATATGATGTGATTCTTGGGGCTGTCCTGTGCAGGGCCAGGAGGTGGACTTCGATGATCCTCGTGGGTTCCTTCCAACTCAAAATATTCTATGATTCTATGATTTCCAAATTCAAACAGATTCAATACAATATAAATTAGTTTTACTATATTAAGTTATGTATAACTCACAGATCAAGCATTTAGACTTAGTTCTTATGGAATGGTTTGGGTTGGAAGGACCTTTAAAGGTCATATACTCCAACCTCCCTGCAATGAGCAAGGACATCTTCAACTTGATCGAGAGACTAAGGCTCAAAAGGCAACACTACAGTAAGGAAAAAATACACATTTCATTTTAAGTTCTTCCTTGGCTACCAGTTTTAACACACATTTTCAATTCCTATGGACACTTCTCAATAGGAACAGAACTTGTCTCACAGATATGATACACCTCCTTTCTAAAATAATGCTCTGAACTTTAGATAAAAGCTTTGCATTATAAATGTACAAAGCATTCTGCCAGGGTGTGTAATAAATCTGCCTTCAAATATCACTCTGATGTATAATGTATAACAAAAAAGAATAGAACTATTTTAAAAGAAATAGGCACTTTTCCATTTTACTGTATTTAAAATCTTTCCTAACCCTTCAAATAGATGGCCAGTTTCCAACCAGAGCTAGAAAAATGGGCAAGCACTGCACTTAACTTCCAAAATTTAACTGGGTTCTTTAAATAACAGAGATTAGTCGCACTTTAAAAAAGAAAAAAAATACTTTCTTTTCCTGAGTACAATGACTGCACTCATTTCACGGTGAAGTCATCCCTTTATCTGATAGTTCATTCACTGCCATTCCTTTCAAAATGTCACACTTGCAAAATATAAGAAAACAAAAAACCTGAAGTGATCCCATGATGGCTTTCAGATACTTTACTCTTGAGATATCTTTTATCTTTTTTTCATACTGTACATGCAAGGGTTTTGTTTCTGAAGGTATTTGCAGGCAGGTTTATTTTTCATGTTAGAAAAGCCATGTAATTAAAAAAATGAACCATAACCATATTTTTTAATGTTGGAAAACTGCATTTTACATTCACGAACATGAGTTTAGGGAAGTGTTATATTAAAAGGAAGAGGGAAGGCTTTGCTTTCTTGATATAGTACGATTTTGTTTCCTGCAGCAAAATAAGATAGGATTTCAGAGCGAGTTTGAATAGGAACTAAGGGATCGAGGCAATTATAGTTATTTAAGCCTAGAAAGTTGGAAATCATCAGTATCAAAATTTTTTGTATTATCTACACTCTTCTTACACACAAATTCTAAAGCCATAAATGTCACAGCCCATTGTTCCATTTTATGAAACAAAATACTGATAAAAACACACTTCAATCAAACATCCAGTCTATTGAAAATTGGGCACATTTAATGTAGCCATACTCCTATTACAACCAGAAGCCAGGAAACAGTGATACAGTAGAATTACAGCATGGTTTTGTACCCTTTATGTAAGTAATTCTTATGTGCATGAGCAGCCCTGTTAATATTGATGGAATTACTCATGTGAATAATGACTGCTGTGTAAGTCAGGGCTGCTGAATCAGATCATATATGACTTGCCCACATTGGGAATCTATTACAAAATCAAAAATAGCAGCAAGTTTACTGCTTATTCTTGTGCTTTGCTTCCAGGATTAAAATCCTTGCCGTGATGATAAAATGCAGAAATAGGAAATGGAGGAAAAAAGAATATAAGGAAATACTCAAACTCAGGTCTTGAGTTCTTATTTGCAGGAGTAGTCCCATTTTCTCTCATTGAAACATTTTCATTAATAGAGAATAACAGATAATAAAACTTGCAGAAGTTACTGAGGTCTTAATGAAACAAATTCCTGACTGCATTTTATTTTGTTGCTGTTTTGTTTGTTTTCATTTTTCCTGTTAATATAATTAGTTGTATCAATTCCCCTTTTTTAACATTGGTAGAGAGAAAAACTAAAAGAATTTGCTATTCTAATATAATATACAATTCATTGTATGCATTAAAATATGCATGTCCTCTTCTTCAAAAGGCAGGTTTTGAATGATTCATGAAAAAAAGTAATCTACATCAATAAAAAAACAGCCTTGCGAAATTCAAAGGAAAACACATTTTGGAATGAGCAGAATGGCCAAAGGAACTGACATTTTCATCTCTCCATTCCCCCTTTTTTTTTGTTTTCTTCTCCTCTGTCCCCAGCAATTCTGAGAGTGTATACTAAATCTTTTATCTTTAATTTTATATTGTTTATATCTAATATGCATGGAAGTTCTGTGTGCATCATAATCCACAAAAATGTGACTTGTAAAAATTGCAACATCAGCAACATACAGCAAAGGTGGAACAGAAGTGATAAATTTTCTATTTGAAAAGGTGCATGATTTCTACAAATAATAATTTGACATAGAGGATAAACCAAGCAAACAAAAGTCTAAAGTCCTGGTACTGATGCAGTTAAGCTGAGCTATTCATAAAAATTGCCAAGTTATGAAAGAAAAGCATGTGCCATCCCACGGTGTCCTTCAGTTGTTCTAAACAGTCCTAACATCCTTGGCTATTTGCATAACTATAATTCATCAAAGAGTGCAGTGGCTTCTAAGGAATACAGACTTTCCTATCACTACAGTTATTATTTTACCTTCTGAAAAACAGAAATTAAACTGCTACCATGTACATTGGCTATCATTTAATTTAGTTCTCAATGACCATACTGTCATATGATACACAAATGTTCTCTTCCTTCTTTTTATTTCTTGGTTCATATGAATTCATCAGTACAAAGCTTTGCTTTTACTGGGTTATCCTTTTACCAGAACAGGAACCACGACTTCCCAAAGAAAATTCAGGCAATTCAGTAGAAACATTTGTATTGAACAGAGTGGTAAGAAGATCACCAGCTTTTCTCTGTGTGTAGAAAGAATAAGTCACCAGGTAATAAAGCAGATTGCAGATTAACATTACATATTATTGACCAACTTATTAGCGATCTTCGAAATATTTCTAATTCATAGCGTTTGTTTCCTATGCAGAGCACATAAGGTAAACTCCTTAACAGAAGACTCTTAATCATGTACATCTTTCAGGTGCCTAGAATAGTATCCATCTGATTGCATTCTGTAGTCTAATTGTAGTCAACGGATGCCCTTAATAGCATCTGCTGACTGCTAATTTTTCCTTATGGTACTTTACTTGTAATCTTAGCAAACACAATCAGTGACTCTTCCTGCTTAATTCTGAATAATGCTCTTTGCACAGTGTGTTTGGGGAAATTCATCGCATGAGTATTTCTTTGACTAAATACAATATCCTAAATAGGTTAGGATTATATATGTGTGTTTACTGTTAAAGTGTAATATAGTTAAATAAAATGGGAGACATCTAAAATATAAGGGAGTTTTTCACGTGCATACTTGTTGCATATTCCATGCAAAAGGTTATCACGTTCATCACAGAAATGCTTTGCTCCCTCCTCTGATCAGAAAAAGAGGTGGAGGCAGTAGGGTTTGAGCCTGTAAACTATTGTCTACACAAATTACTCTAAACACCATACAAGAGAGAAGTCCCAAGGAGCAAAGATTTAAAATATTTACTTCTTAGACTTGGGAGTTGTTTTTTTTTTTTAATTAATTTACTTTTTAATTCAAGTCAGCTTTACATGTCTCATATGCTAGGACACTTTTCATGCTTTGACAGCCTAGAGAGCAGCATGTTAAATAAGCAATGTGAAATTACAGTTGCACAAATGAAAATCAGGACCAAAATGGCTGATGGGGCTGGTTCTGATCATTTACACCAGTGTTACAGCTCTGCAGCCCGAGTTTAATTAGCACAGTTAATCATGATTGATCAGACTCATGGAACAGGGGGGTGTCACATTCTCTCTTGCCATGAGTAAGTCTTGGAGCCAGTGAGATGGTAGAGATATGTGATCAGCTCCCTGATTTTAAGGCCAGGCCTGAGTCCAATGAAATTGGAAGCCTCTGCCAAGGAGCTTAGTGTTGTCAGGTCCCGGGCACTGAGCCACTGGAAAATAGCCATGTTGGATTTCTGTTCTGCTGTCCAAGCTCACCCCACGTGTTGGAAGGAGGCATGGAAATGTAGAGCCCAGCTGTAGTGCAGATGCATCAGCTCAGATGCACACTCTCTGGAATACTTGTTTCTGGGTTGTAGCACAAAGGGACTGAAAAACCAGCTTCTGAATCTGTTATTCTAAAACAAGGAAGTTTACTAATGGAAAAGGAAAAGCAAAATTAGGCAAAAGTGGATGCTCAGAATACAGAACTGTAGACACCTGAGCAAAACATTCCCTGTGCAGTAAAAGGGAAGACAGTCTAGTACAGAGGTCAATGCAGAGCTGGAGTCAGACCTTAAACCATTCCCTGTTTGCTCCGATTTATAATCCCCATTGGGATCTTTTGGAAGTGATGAATACAAGAAACCCATTCTTCTATCATATGACACTTTTGATATTTGTATTTCTTCATATCTAGTACCAGTAAAAGAAGCTGATATCCCTTTCTTATTATTATTTAAAATGTCATAGTTTTAATCAGATCAACCTAAGTTTGAGTGATTTTAGAAGTATTTTTTAAATGCTTACCTTTTATTTCTTTAATTATAGACTTACTGTGTTTTAATTGAAAATATTGGAGGAGAACTTGAACTGCAAGCAACCCTTTCACTTATAAATGTGATTTAATATCTTATAAACCCTTTCCAATTCTTGCCTTAGTAGGTGATTGCTTTAATTGAATGAATAGTTTTTGTTTTCTACAAACCAACATTTTTCTAATGAAAGAAAATTGTAAATTTCCCAGCCAGTTCTAAATTTAAACAGCTTTACTGTGCTTGCACTTCTTTTGTGTCTGTCTTCTTCAAACACTGTACCAAATTAGTTTACAGAAAGAAATACTAGAAAAAGCAAATAGTGATATAATGGAGGAAAATAATCATCAAGTCAACATTTCAGAGTCCAGTGACTATTACACACAGCATAAATCTGAGACTTGGAAGTAAACACATCAAGCTGGTTTTTGTATGCTGTGTGAGCTACACACCTGATTAACCCAACTTTAAGGTCTTAACATTTCACAGGAGATTGCTTGTGAAGTCAAGCAAGTTGCAACTTCAGAATTATTTTAAAAACATAATCTGTTTTACCAGAACACCTCCCTCCTTGTATTACCTATCTGATCATTTATTTGAGAGAAAATTTAAACAGAAATGAAGTTGCGACTGCATTATTTAAGTATCATCGGTGCTGCGAGATGCACTTCTACCAACAGGTTATTCACATGAGCAGGATAAAAGAGGTTAACTTAGATATCTCTTTTACCATCAGGTTTTATAAGCAGATTTACACACTGTGTACTCTAGTTTGCATGTTTATTCATACATTGCATCCCACAGCCAATCCAAATTGGTATCAACAGCGAGGAAGGAAGAACACACAATGTAAAATTGCCTATAAAGCATTATGATATGGCGAGGAAGGTTACTGGCTGCACATCCTGCTTGCTATTTTGACTAATTAAAAAAATTAGCTTCAGACATGGCCACAGATGTTCTAGGTTCATGATATTCAGACCCATCTTTTTTTTTATTTGGATGATTTGTGCAGGCCAGCGTTTAGCCTCACAGACAAACATACAGCTCCCATCCTCACAGAGAGAAAACAAAGGATCTGCATTTACAGTAGGCTTGAAATTTTCCAGAGAGACTCAGCTTGATAAAAAAGGTCAGGAAAGGAAGGATATTCTGTGTATTTACAGAAGCTTTTGACATAGTAGTTTCTCTTCACAAAAAAGTGATCCTTTGATCATACCTAGAAACAAAAACTTCTAGCAGTAAGCTATCAGCATTCTTAATACTGAATCTCTGCGTTGTATTGCGAGCCATATTTACAAAGCCATGAATTATCTGGTGCGAAAAAAGGTCATTTTTATGGAGACAAAATGCGTGTATACCCTAAGGAGCTTGGCATCTTATATGAAGTTATGCATAGGGCTCCTAAGGCAAGGAGTGTAACAAAAATTATTGCTAGTGAGAATGAACAGCTCTAATAGTGACTCATGGATGAAGAAGTAATTGTCTACTGAATGAAAAGACTCTGGATGAGCCAGAAAGGAGGGAGAGTGAGTTTTAAAACAAAAGAGATGAGTCAGCACTGAGAAGCTGGAGATGGAGGATAAGAAGCAATCAGTTTTGTGTTTTCTGTACACATAAAGCTTACTTTTTCAGTAGTAGAAATGTCGGTTATTCCCAGAAGGCAGGACATGCTTATTTTGAGGCAAACTCATCTGCCATAACCCCTCTCGGGGTTGCTCAGATCTGTGCTGGTGAAAGTCTAGTAGGACTTTGCTGCCAAGTATCACAAATTGTACAAGACAAACTAAGAAATTTAGTTCTCAAGGAAGTAAAAAGGCACCTTGTGGAATTTTCAGGAGGTCATAATTGTGTGACACTTGGTGATTGTTACAGGAGTTACTGTATACGCCTAAATACGCTTGGAAAACCACACAACTGTAAATCCCTAGGCATTCAACTACCTGAAAACATTTGGTTCTCAAACCCTAGAGATATTTAAGAGAGAGATTCAAGCAAGCTCAGTGGGCAGCTTAGAAATCAGGGGGAAAAAAAGGTCACTAACTTTCTCAGCGGGTTAACTTTTTCCTGATCATGTTATGGTACGTCCTATTGCACAGCCATTTCTGAAATAGCTTACTATAACTGAAGCACACACAAAAAAATATGATTGACTCAGAAGAAACATGCTTTAAAAAATTCAGGACAAGATATTTAGGCTAATAATATTTCTGAACAGCTTGTTTGGGAGAAACGTACTTGTACACATTTGGCAAGCATGCTATATTGCATCTACATGAAAAAAAGAGTAAGAACAAGCAAAGTGTTACATGATATTAAATAAGATCAGATGCTGTTCTTGAATAATGCATTCAGCTACACTTGTTCCAATTCAGAATAGAAAAATAATTATTAATACGTTATATTTAAAATATGAAATATTTAACCAAAGTTAAACAAAAAGATGTAAGCAATGAAAGACTGATTCCACAAAACCATTGAGAAGAAAACCATCAGAGAAAATAAAAAACAAACAAAAAACAAATCTAAGAAGGACAATTAAGAACACCTCACTGAGAATGCAGGCAGCAGAGCACAAAACATTGTACACCAGATTGAATGTATTTCAGCCTACAGTATCTACAGACACTTGTTTTGATTTAGGACATTGTTCTTTTAAGTATTAATCCAGTAAGTAATCTCTACATTACAAGAGTCCTGGAGCTCATCTGGTACAACAGTGATTATTCTGACAGATAAGGACAACCAAAATTTAGGCTAATATCAGGAATGAGGACTGCCATTGATCAGAACCATGGTGGCATGTCATTCTGGTTACAATGCCAATCAGGGCAGGAAGGGCCAGAGTGCTAAAAAAAAAGAGAAATATTTAAATTTTAGTCTTCTGCTAGGGGAGAAAAAGCCTACTTTCTAGGTCTCCATGTAATTTCCTACTTCATAAATGATTTTTGCATAGCAAATAATAAATGTGAAGTACCACCAAAATTCCATCAAGTTATTTCAACTTTAACATTAGAGGAATATGCAAATGAAAGATGTTATTTTCCTTTCAAACTGAATGTTCCTGCATAGCCAGCCATGAGGAAGTATCTCTTAATGTTATCAGTCACACAGAAAACCCTGACATTCCAGACTGTCTTCTATTCATCACACCTATACAAACTTGAAACTAGCACAGAGATTTAGGTTTTAGCTCTACTCTCTGCAGGACTGCACATTTTTCCATTCCTAACTACCATTTATTTTATGCAATGTAATTGAGACAAATTTTTGACACTGACAGAACCACCTGGTTATATTCCCCTTGGCTGACCTGTGCAGGCCCTGTAGTCATGACAAGTTAAGGGAGCCTTAAAAACAACATATTTTGAAAGCTTTCTATATAGATTTGTCTAAGAAAATTCTTAGTAGGTTGTTTTCAAATTAACCTTGAATGTATATTGCAAGCCAGAATTTGTGTATGATCCAAATCTCTGAGCATTTGTCTTTTTGATATGGAAAAGAAGATAGCTTTTCTGTTTGGGGTAGATGAAATTAAAAATTAATTAATATTTCAGTGATATAAATCAGCTTCTTCATTTATTTTCGGATACAAGGTGATTTGCATAGCCCTTTACATTTTTTAATAAGAGGTTTAGGAAATTCATCACCTTCATTCTTTAGAAAATCTGCATTTTCATTACCTCTTATAAAGAGTTATTTGTAAATCAATACACATATCTATCAGGTTACTCAGTTTCCCATTGTATCCTATTTAGTGGTTTTCCAGGCAGAATATGGTGATGATCTCCACATCCAACCTTAACGATTCTATGATTCTAATGCACAGCCATTGTCCTCATTCACCCACGAAGGAGCTGAATACGGGCATATCCAGGACTGGGAAGTTTGAAATAGAGCCAAGGAAGGTCAGAGTTCACATTGATCGAGCTAACTGACGCTTATCCTGTTTTAAGCAGTAAAACTTTGGATCGACTATCAGTACCACAACACAAAATCTTCATCATAAATCACAAAATACTTGAGATACAGCTGGCACAAGGCCAGTATTCAAACTTCAGGATTCTGAGTTAATGACATTAATAACCATTTTAGTATTTTGCATCAGATAAACAGTTAATTTGACAAAACCAAGCCTTTAACATGAGAGACTTATTATGGTTTAAATTTTGACAGTGTTCTCGCTCATATTTTCTGTTACACTGTGAGTTTTATACTTTTCAAATACAGTTAACAACATGTTTTTCTTCTAATGTGATTTACTTCCTATCTTCATGTTGTTTGAGGCCACTCTCTTAATACTGAAATGTTTCTTTTCTAATCTATGAATTCAGAACTGTAATTACAGTCTGTTGTTTTCTTTCTCCCTGTTTCTGTAGCTGCTTTTCTTGGGTTTCATTCCCTTGCTGCTGCTGCTGCTGCTGGAGAGAGGGATTTAAAGTGACAGATAACACAGCATTCGGATCAATTGTTTCTACTTTGTGCATACTTTCTGCCCGTGTTTCAGACATGCTCTTGGTTTTTTTTCTCTTAAGTGGTTCGAACCCCTTTTAGTTCTTAAGAAAAAGCATTAGGCATAACGTTTTTTTTAACCATGATATGTTATGATGTCTTCTTCAAATTGTATTTCTTCCTTGTGTAGATAGATACTGGAGTGTTGGGAGCAATTAACATAACTCAGAGAACTAATTTCCTGTGGTTCTTTAACTCGGTATTTATGGCTTTCAAAAGAGTGGATCTGTACTCCAAGGATTAGTACAGTCTATAAATTTTAGTTGTCCGAGTTTTTTCTTTTTTTTTTTTTTTTTTTTTAAGGAATTAAGATAAGAAAAATTCATTGGTGGCTGAAAGTCACATTAAAAAGAGCCAACTCACTTTTTAAAAACAAGGGTTTTTCCTTCTTTTTCCTACTAAAAAAAAAAACCAAACAACAAAGAAAGATGCTTTTAAGTTATTCTGCAGGAGTACTCAGCCATCTCCTTTGCAGCTGGATCTGTCACACACCATTCTATTTATCTTCCTTAATTTTTTCAGCCAGGCTTGACCCAGAAGCAGGTGATGCCCCATTCCCACCCCTGCAGCCCGACCACTGACCAGGGGAACGATTCATTTAAAATAGACAAAAAAGGATTTAGGTCTTTTCCCCCCAAAAAAAGCTTTTGCCAACGAGAGGGGGTCCCTGAGGCAACTGGTCCAGTGGAAAAGTGTCTCCGCTCATTGCAGGGCGGTTGGAGTAGCCAACCTTTAAGGTTGCTTCCAACCCACGCCGCTCTGTGATCCTGTGACAGGGCAGGTGCCAGCGGGGGGAGCTGCCAGGCACCTCCACGTGTGCTCGGTCAGACAGGTCTCACTGGGATTTTCCAACCACAAATGGCCCATTTAGGGACATTTAGGCCCCCTCGGTGCATTAGCGGCTCATGAAGGTCCCTGTCTGGGCACACCTGGAATCACTCGCTCTCCGAGATCTCCCGATACAGCGTCCCTTGGAGGGGCTGCTCCGCCTTCCCCGTGAAGGAAAGGCTTCAGCCAGCGGCAGGGAGAGCCACCAGAGATGTTACCATCCAGCAGGAGAGCGCCCGGCCACCTGAACCCGGGTTTAAGGTGCGTGGAGTTTTTATTTTTTATCGTTTAATTGAACGCTATGGTGTTTGCTCCGAACTCCTACTGCACCTCAGCCTAATGCCCTCTGAACAGTGCCGGGAAAGGTCCTTCTGAGCCGCAAAGGACCTCGGGGGAAAAAAAGAAATGGAGTCTAAGTTCTGCCTTGAAACAGTGACTTTTTCTTTAACCTTTTGCACAAAATATGAGCAAATCCTTAGGGAAACCCAGCCAACATCCTCATGAAACCCCATGTCTTATATAGAAATTGCTTAAAATTGAACAAAAATAATCTGAAGGTTAACTTATTTCAATTTTTTGACTGGCTGCATCTTTAGGAGACTGGCTGTTTGGTTTATCATCTCTTAGAGCCTTCTTTGTTCTGATCCGTTTGATTAGGTTCACCTCTGGCATCTTAAGCTGTGATCAACAGATAGCTGTGCTCTGCTACAGGAATGATGTAAATCCAAGGAATACAATTGCTGTGGTCAGGGTTTGTTGAAAATGTGGTGCTTAGAACATCTCCTTCCCCTCTTGGTCTCTTTACATTCTATAGCAAGTAAAACAACTATTCACAAAGGCAAGTTTTAATGCATTTTATCTCTCTTCCAATGTAACCTCGTAATGAAAATACTAAAAGATTGCTAATACTACGGGATTTAAAAGTGTTTTGCAGCCGGTGATCAGAGCTTATAGTTGGGACACCTCTTTCCTTATTATGAGTGTAAAATGGGTTGCTGAGTTATTTTTCTGCTTCTCTGCTGCTGGATTTATGAGCTAAGGGTCTTGGTAACCCTTTAAAAGCAAATGTAGCCTGTATGAATAGGAAGCACCAGGGACATGGTGGTATGTTTAAGCACAAAAGGGGTGAAATTGAAGTAAAAGTATCAACATGCGTATATCTGTTTTGGAAACTTCTGTTCGAGTGCTGAAATACTCTGAGCACTTGACAAAAATATTTATTATTGTCCTCAGTGGATACCGTACACATTTTGTTACGTTTTCCACTGTGTTCAGAGGAGGGGAAACAACGAAGCCATTGCCACTCAAGGGAAAAAATAGTGACTTCAGTGAATCTCTGAAGAGCTCATCAGGTCATTGGCAAAATAATTTGACATTCTAACGGTATCTTCTGTTGTAATTATACATTTTTATTATTGAGATGCCACAGCACATAGAGCAGTAAAATGTTCTGTTATAGAATGAATATACTCCATAATTCAGGCCTTGTGGAAAAATGTGGCTTGCAATAAAAGGAGTTTTTATGCTGTGAATGACCTGCACATTCACTGAGAGCCCAAACTGGTTAAAATCCTGTCATCTACAGTGGTGAAAGGGAGTTGAGGATTTTTACAGGATTCTATAAAATCCTGTGATCTTTGCTGTGTGTTTAAGTGCATGGGTGGTACAGATCATAGAATGACTAAAAGACTTCAGGGGTGTACAACAGTGTAGGGGAGTTTGTTTATTTTCGTGGGTTATACCTAGATCCTTCTAGAGAACCACAGCAGAGTAGTGGACTGAATAGGATTGATTCCTTGAAGAATCAGTAGCAAATTAGTCACTTACTGAATGGACGAAGCTGTTCTGACATGTTACACGTGTGCCATTCTGCAGTGATGTTCTTGGAGTTTTTGTCATCGTGGAACTGGTTTGGATTTCTCCAAGGAATTGTTTCATGTTGTCATTTGGGCTCTGGCACACCCTAGGACATTTTTTTTTTAATCTTGTTTTTGAGATTTAATCCATGGTTATGGGAACTAGAAACTTCCTATCCTCTGCTAAAGATGGATGTCATCAGGGAGCTTAAACTTGCTTTTCCTATGTCTCCCATCCTTTTGTATGTATTTTATTTTGTATGCAGTCAGAAGATGAAGGGGTTATGAATTAGGACTTGGTAGACTAGCTTGAGAATATGTGATGGTGCCAGTAGAAAGTACAGTGTGAAAGCTGGATGGTTCCTTAGTCCTCAATCCATATGCCAGATGCTGCAGCTCAGTGTGTCTGCAGAGACTTATGTAAGAGCTCTGTCAGTGAGACAGATTTGGCAAGAATCTTCTTGAAAGTCAAACAAAGAAGGTGGTGGAAGCACACAAGGATTTCTGCCAGCAGTGGTGTGGCCCAGCAAGAATCAATTAGATTTCTTTTTTTACTCTCAGATGTTTTGAGGTTGGCTGGAGAGCAAAATAGGCAAGGTATGCTAGACTTGGATTCTTGCTTATTGTGGTAATAATTTCAAACCCTATGATGCAAACTAGATATTTAAAATAACGTTAAGACATGAGGGAGGTGGGGAAAAAAGGACTGTTTTAAGAAATTAATCCGTCATAGTTGCAGCCCAATTTTATAGAGGATAGAATGTGAGTTGTATTAATGTCACCCATGTCCTTATGGAGTACATGGGATGTTTTCTGTGTATGAAATAGTCAATTTTGTCTTGCAGACTCTGTATCCAGGCTCAGAATGGTAAACCAAACAAAGGCTTTATTAAATTTTGTATTTTAAGTGGAGAGCGAAGGAAAATACTTGCTCTGCCTGTAGGACTTGCTGTCTGTCCCTCCTCTTGGCAGAATTCCACTTTATGGATACACAGATGGATACAGGTTCACTGGAGCGACGAGATAAATGAATTTGTGAACAGTATCAGTTGACCTGAAACTATGGTTTTACTGAGTAAACTTTTTTGGAAAAAAGGTTGTCTAATCTCACTAGAAATATGGCTGTGATAGACCCAGGCAGCTAGAGCTTCCCATGCCTGCTGTTTCCTTTGGAATTTCTCTTGTGATAAACTGCCATAAAATGGAGATTAAAAGGAAGAGAGTTGGGGGTATTTTTTATTTACCCTGGTGGGAGAATTAACTCATGCCAAATTGTGAGATTTGGGACTAATCTTATGTTAGAGATTGTTGAGTCTCTGCAGAACCCTGTGGGCTTCAGTCACTCTGCAGGGGAACAGCTATCTGCCTTTGCAGGACCTGAGATCTAGGCACTCTTCTTGGGATGCTGCTGTTGTCTCCAAGGGTGAATTGCTTCCTTCCCCTGCCTTAACTTTTCTCTTCATGGATCTGAAGAGAGCTCCTGTGGAGATCAGGAATGGTCTCCTATGTGATGCCAGAAATATAAAACCTGGGGAGGGATTGAAAAGGTAAGATTCAAATGCAGTTTTTATTACAGACACTGTAGGAAACCACTCTGTTTTCTTCTTTCTTTGTGTCCCACAGTATCTCCTTGAAGTATTTACATGTTTGTTGTATAGGACTATCTACACAGGAGGACCACACCAGTTGCATGTATTGTCATGCCAGGACATTTATAACTTCCAAGCTGTTGACTTGTCCAGTCAGTTCAGGCAGCACTACCTGGAGTAATCTGCACGTAGCCTGAGACACTTTTATTTTATTACACAGCTACACATATGTCTTATATAGCTTAAGTAATTTTTGGTTTTAAAAACATCTCCAAGGAGAGTGCAAGCCTGTTATTTATTATTATTGCCCTTGTAATCCTGTCCTTGCTAGATTCCTTCTGAACTTGCAAACTCTCTAACCTGTCAGGTAAAACAAACCACAAATGAAGAAAGGTTAGAATGTAAAATCCCCAGGTCTGTGTTAAAGTGCTATTTTATCTACTACTAAAATTGTACATTGCAAAGGTGAAGAGAACCATTAGAGAACAGGTGCCCTGAATGAGAAAAGATTTCAGACCCTGGACCTAGAAGCCTCCTTGTTGATTTATTTGAGAAAACTACAGTATTTAGTACTTGATTCAGAGCAAAAATGGAGTTTCTCCACTCTTCATCTTCAAGTAAAGACGAATGAGCTTTCCTAACAGACCTTGCCCTGCCAATAGGAATAAATGACTGTGATTTCTGAACACTCTCAAGGAGACCTGGAGACTCAATATGCAAAATCTCTCATTCTGTCATTGAAAGTGCAGCCTTGGATTATTACTGACAGCCAAGATGCAGTTAAAGTAAAGGTCATGCAGACTATTGACAATAATAAATTCTAAGATTTGCTATCTTTTTGCTGAGGCCTGCATTAGGCTATGCATCAAAGACCTGTACAAAAAAAATGGTTTGCCCTTATCCAATAAAAAAATGCAATGTACATTTTTCAAGCTTGCTTTTTGAAGGAGCTAGAATAGACCTCTTGTATTTCATGTTCTTATATTTTAAATTAACACACTGGGAGAACTGCCCACCAAACTGTCAGTTTACTCCTCTGTGCCCACCTGTAATGAATAATTGAAATTGCATAAAATGATCTCTTGCTAGTGGGTGTAAAAATCAGCATTACAGTATATTTGAATCAAGGTTGAGTGTAAACACTAGCAAGTTAATTAAGTTTTTGGTGTGTAAGCCTAAGGCAAAAAAAAAAGTCTTTAATATTACAGGGTAAGTAATTCCCTGTTCCTAATTGGGAAAGAAATATGTATTGCTTCAAAACTCAGGGCATATGGTAGTTTTTCTTTGCAATCTCTCCATGATGAAATGGGTTAAAAAAAAAAAGTACAGAAAGAACAAAGCCACAGCTAAGAAACAGAGCTTCTCAAGGTTTCAGTTATTGACGCTTAAATGTAAGGAGGAGCAACTCTCTGAAATTAAGCAAGACTTGATAAATGACTTATAATTTTAACAAACAAATGAATATGTGAAACTTTGCTTTTTATTTTTTTAAGTCTTGACATGGAAACACCATTTAAGTCTCTTTCTTTGAATACAATGAATGCATTTGGTTCTTATATAGAACAGATTGAGAACCCTGGATGTTCGTTGCAGTTCTGTGATTTATTCAGAGAGCGGTTAGTCCATAGGGAGCTACAGGATAACTTGCCATATTTAGAATTATAACCTAACCGTGATGGGGGGGTGAAATAAACTTCAGAATGGGAGAGAGCAGAAAAGTGAAGCTTTTGAACCCTTGTGGTGCAGCTAGCAAAACTTGTGCATATTAAGTCCCAAATGGAGACTGGACAAACACCACCAAGTAGCACAATTTTCAGCAGATGGTATTAACTTACACACACTAGTAACTCAAAGTGTTGAACTGACAATCTAGCAATGAAAGATGCCATTTTTTATTATCAGTCTCGTGGGTTATCCCCCATATGTAGTTTGAGAGCAGCAAGATTTGCATAACATATGCATATCAGGTTTTAAAATACTGCTCGAGTGTCGGAATTTGCTCATGGATGTGTCACAAAGATTCCTGATGGTTGTATTTAATTGTAACTGGAATGGAGAAGGCAGTAGAAAGAGAATGGTATTTTAAAATCTATTGCTCTGATATCAACTATTAGGTAAACAAACGTGTAATTAAATACTGCTTCAAGCACACAGAAAATAAGAATTCATGAGGGACTTTATCTCACACATACTTAACTTTCTTTATTGCATTTGTTTGTTAAGACCCCCCTCCCCAAATGCTACAATTAGACTGGCATTTGTTATTAAATAAGTGAAACAAAAGAGCACACACAACTTCAAAATATTTCATATTAAAAACATATAAAGCTATTAGGCTATCTACTGTGACTATAAAATCATAATAAAACTAGTATTATTGTAATGATTCATACAAGAGAAATGTGTATTTTTAATTGAATTTCTTTAAATTAAGATTTTAAATTATACAATTACCAGTCAGTTCAATGGGAATTTGGTTTGTACTGAGGTGAGGGTGTAGGCTTTGGCTTGTAGATAAAATATATATATATACTGCAGGATATTTTCTAGGATTTGAACTATTCCAGTGTTGTTTGAGCAGTTACACTTTCCTTACCTCATTAGGTATCTAGTGCCACTGCTGTGCTTTCAGTCATCTAAAGCAGATGGAGTGTGCACAGTGAACATTTCACAAACTGGCATGGAAATATTGAACTCCTACTATCAGGCCTAATTTTTTCATCTGCATGATGTGTTGACCTAGTATATGTTAAAATGAAAACACAAACAATTTAGTTTTCAAGTCCTTTTAACTTCTAGATTTGCAGCTGAGTTATAGCCTGATATAAGTGAAAAATTCATAAAATTTGGCTTTAAAATTTTGCTTTGGAAATTGCTGAAAAGCTATTATGCATTACTAAGTGATCCATAAATGAGATGTAAAACTTAAGGAAAGACGACAGCTGCATTGCAAGGGCTGCAAAAGAGAGGTCCACCTGCCTAGGCAGTATTGGGACAGTCAGGGCATAACTGGGTCCAGATTATGTATAGAGGTGTGAATGAATACAGGAGCCAGTGTGAGTATGGGATCATATGCAATGCTATAAAATCTCCATTGCTAAAAATCTGTGGCTTCACATGCCCATACAAGTTAGGCCAGCATGGCAATAACACATTTACTGTGTCTCATTGTGTTTGTTTATGCCACATTTTCTTTAGATTATCCCTTTTTGTCAGTCTATTGCTGGTATTGCCCCTTCCAAATGAGTTGTTCCTATGGTAACAGAGATGACATTTTTCTGGACCAAACATAGTGAGTTCTGCAAGTGCAGTAGTAACTCTTTCTCTGTGTTGAACCAATACCATGTCATTTGGACCCCCAAGTGAATGAGTTTATTTTCCTTTTAACCAACTCTTAAATAGGGTGAGTCTTAAGCAGCTGAGGTGAGGTCCCGTGCAAAACCTGTCTTAACCACTATATCATTTTATAAAAGGAAAAACCTAGTTCCTCCCGAAAAGATCACAGAAATAAATTTCTGTCACTAAACTCCTCAAGGTAACTCTAGTGAGCTTGTATCCCCTCAGAGCTCTCCTCTTGTGTTACTTGCTTTTAATAAATTAAGCAACTTGACGTAGCATGCTGTCATCCAGCTGCTAAAAAATTGTCATATGTGTGCCCAGAGGTAGGCCATTAGTGCAAGAAGTCTTTTAATGCTCCCCATTATTGCAACAGTACATCGTGCCAACCTGAAGGATTGATTGCTGACTGTGCTGGTCCTTGTCTCCCCTCTGCTGCCGCAGCAGGATTTGGAGGTGGCTCAGGATGGTGAGGTTGCTACAGGGCCTTGCAACGGCTATCTCAACACATTATTGCCTTTTTCAGGCAATTAGGCTTAGGGAACAATGTGTACTCAAAATGATGTGTGTTGGAACTGCATCTTGGAACTGTCTTTCGTTTTATTTAATAGGTCTCTTTATTCTCAATGTACCAGGGATGCCTGTCAGCTGACCTGTGCTCTGAACCTTACCAAATGAGTTCAGAAAGTTCTGATATATTGGAGGCTTTGAGTCTAAACATAATAGCTTTATTTTACTTGTGGGATTTGTCTTCAGGGCAGGGGGCAGCTGGGGAGGAAGGTTTGGTGTGCGCATGTGTGTTTTGTTTTTCCTTCAATTTAATTTTTTTACCTTTATGCCAGTTCCTCTGTGCCCTAAAATGCCTAGTGTGAGTCATGCAGGAATTGATTGAAGTGTGACTGTGTGTATGATATTCTGATTAGGATTCTCTGAATTCAGAGTGAATCATAATAACATTTCTGTTTTAGTCTTTTTTTGTTGTTGTTGTTTGTTTTTTTTTTTTGAGTGTGGTTTTTTTTTAAAATTTATTACAATGATTCCATTTTTAGGCAGGTTATATATTTTCCATATCATTAAGTATAAATCGATGCTATTTCTTCCTATATTCTTCTACCACAACTATATATTTTTTTTTCTATGTACAAGATACATGATAGAAACTCACTTGTAGTGCTTGCTAAGTCTTCAATATTACGTGGCCCTTCTAAGCATGAATAGAAGTCTTGCTTCCTTGTGTTTCTTACATACAGTCCAGACACCTCCCTTCTGGAATATTGTGCCTGTTCTTGTTAAGAGGGGCTTTAGATTTGTTTAGGTGGGAATCCAGAAGCATTGGTGTTAATTTGCAGTCTATGATCGAACATATACTGGCTGTGACATTTTCAGTGATGTAGCTTTTCATGTGTATTGGAGTTTTTTAGAGTAGTTCTGCTGTGGCAAGAAAGCTGCCAATTTCATCCTGCCAGACGTTACAGTATCTCTGTACCTGAAGTCTGCTGTATGAATTCTTTATTTTATTTGTGGATGCTCTCCTGGTATCCAGAAGGGCAGCCTTGGCAAGCAGATCAGGGTTTTCTCAGGGTAAGGCATCCAGTGATGCATCAACAACTTCCAGTCACCACAGTGCTTAACTCTCCGTGTGCAAACCTTTCCTGTGTTGAACCTTCTCTCCTGTGAGAAGGTGCAGAAAAAAAGTGCAAGTGCAGGGGCTTGTGATACTTTGGAACAGATTAAGATCTGTATAAACTTCTCCAATATACTGCTGAGGAATTCACTATCATACTTTTTTATGTGGACCCTGGGGAAAAGCAAACAGATGTTCACTTGTATAAACTAGAATCTAACAGTGAGTTGTGCCCTAATCCAAATTGCCAGCTCTGCCTGTTGGATTTGTGGTTTGACAGTGGAAAAACTGTCTTGTAGTTGGGCTCGATGATGTGTTGTGATATTATTTACATTTCAAATATAGTACTGTGGTACATATGCCAGACCCAGTCCAAGTACACTTAGGGATTGACTGCCAAACGTTGGCTGTTCGTGTGGAGGCTGAGTGTTAGAGATAATACATCCACCTGCACTGTGCTGGGCTCCTGCCACTGGCTCTTCCCAACAGCCAAACACAGAATCCAGTTGCTAATGGAGGTAGTATCAGTAGCACGATAGGATGATCTTTTATGACACAAGATATTGAAACAAAAGGCACCCAAGTGATTCTGGGTCAGATGCCGCTGAAGATCACTGAACACAGCACGTGTAACATTACCAGTTCTTCAGTTCCATTTTCAGTGTGCTGAATGTTGAGCGGCATGTGGCCAGGACCTGATTTCTCCTGGAAGAATATGGCTTGTTATGAGCCAGAGGGCTGCTCAATAACTAAAAATATATAGTTAAACCAGGCCTGAATCTCTTTTGAGATCCTTCCTTGCTGAAAAGAATGACACAACTAAAGCCAGCTGGTATATTTTAGTGTCTGTGTACAGGGAACTGCTTGTTATGTTGCCAGCTTCATAAGTTGTTGGTCTAAAGAGTTATCTGTAAGGTATTTCACTAATGTTTTTGCATCTTGCAAAAAATTATTGCCTAGATTTGTACAGTTGTATATTGTAGTGGAATGAGCTTACTCATTTTAAAGTTTTACACTCCTTTCTGACATGCATTCTCTTCAACAATATTGTACTGTTTTCTCTTTGGACAATTAAGTGTTGAATTATCCTTTGCTATTTTGGAGTTGTGGTCTGCCTGGCCCTTTGGAACATCATGCTGAAAAAGATTGTGAAAAGGGTTGGAGCAAGAACACAGCCTTGTTTCACACCATTCTTTATTAGAAAGGGCTCAGAAAGTGCATTGCCATATCTGACTTGGCCGTGCTGATCCTCATGGAGTGAGATGATCATTTTAAGGAACTTGGGGGGACAACCTAAACATTCCAAAATCTGCCATAGACCTTTTCTGCTCACAGTGTCAAAAGCCGTGGTGAGGTTGACAAAGGTTACATAGAGACCTTTGTTCTGTTCCCTACACTTCTCTTGCAGTTGTCTGAGAACAAATACCATGTCTGTGGTACTCCTGTTGGCTCTGAAACCACACTGGCTTTCAGATAGAATTCCATGTCTATCTCGTATTGGCCTCATTAGCCAGCAGCGTGCTTGTAACAAGCGTGGATAGAGCCTTCCTAAATCTTCGTTCGCAAAGCCTAGCCATGTTGATTTTGGAGTTGTAAGACTGTACAGGGTATTTCATATTCCCATGTCGTATTTCATGCAAATGTAGGAACTTCTCTACAAGACAAAGCTTTGTAGCTCCTTTGAGTTTGTGTCCCTTTGACAGGTAAAGAGAACTTGAATCTTAACATTTGAAACGAATTAAGAGGAAAACTAAGACTTTGCTTGTACAAAAAAATTAGATTTACAATGGGATAATAACTCATAACTGAAGCTATATATCTTTTTAAATTCAGCCATAATATATTTTTCCAAGCCAAACAGTGGAAAAGGAAGGAGGATACACAGAGGTGCTTAGGACATTGTACACTGAAAGGACAACAAAAATTCTGAGTCTGAAGAGTTAGGAACTATTTATGTTTTCTACTTAACTGCTTTTTTGATCTACACTGCAGTTGGCAATATATATATTAAATTCTACAATATACATTTTGCCCTGTAATGTATGTATTAATATAAAATATATTTATCAGTATATAGTGTCTATATATGAAATTCTGTGTTACTCAGCTTATCAAACTATATAGTAGTTGCTGGTTTTTTCCTTATACTTTAAAGAAAACACCAGGGTAATATGTTACGCCCTTAAAGTGGAATAAATGGAGCTAATTGTATTCTCCGAATAGTCAAATAACTTCTTTGTACACCTGACTTGAAATGGTCCAGCCAGAAGTCAGTTGTTATTAGTTAATACTTTAGTAACTTTAGTAGTACATCACGACTTAATTCTGCTTGATGTGTGCAGAATATTGTGGAAGAGTTTTGGTCTGCTTTTATTCTAGTCAGCTACTGAAAATGTATGCCTATATTTCGTTTTTAAATGCAACACTTCATACACTTCCCCAAGCAGGTGATATGAACAAAGCCAACAATTTGGGATTTACATAAATCAAATACAAACAACCTTTTTGAAGGGTGTGACAAAATGCTATCAAAGAAATAGTATGTGGGTGGGAGATAAACTGCTTTTAAGCCTCACAGTGGAGATTAGTTGTGGACTTATTTTACAAAGAAAGTAGAGAAGCAGCAAATTAACTGTTGTGTATCCTACCAAACTACAATTTGCAGGGTGGTGCTGACTGGGCTTCTGAAAACTGTGTTTCTGTTGGATTCAGCTTCTGGATCAGTATATTCCTGGAGCCACTTTTGCCTGATTTGTCAGTTTTCAAGCATGGGAAGATTTTAAGGTAGGAATCAATGAAACTATTTGTGTAAAGAAGAGGTGCAGATTCAGGCACAGGAATACTGTGTATCTCTTCACAACAGAATATGCTAATGTTGTACTGAGTAGTTCTTTAGGCTTTGCTGGGGAAAGGTTCTTCTGAAGGAGTTTTGCATTTCTCATTGTTGGGGTTTTGGCTCATTCCTCCACATAAGGTATTCATAGGTGAGACTTCCACCTGCTCTGAGGGATATTGCCAACTCCTAAGCAATGAGTACTTGATTTTGTAGAAACTGCCTGTCCTCAGCCAGCAACACAGTGTTTGTGAGGCCAAAAGCAGCATCAGGCACAAGATGACTTTCTAAGCTAGCAAAAGGGAGATCTTGTGGAGAAACTGCAGCTTTGTCTTTGAGGAGTAGGCTCTTCCAGAACTGCTTATGTGTGTTATTAAATAGCTGCTGGATACAATTCAGAAATACTCCCAAAATCAGGGCCCAGCACACCCGACTGCTTTCAGTCTGGTGACTGCCCTGAGGGAGAGAGATTCACCCTGCTTTAGGCTCATCCCTTGCACAACCCCGACACAACTAAGTGTTCTACACTTCCAGGGCCAGGAGTTGGAGCACTGCTCCACACAGCTCTCTGTCCAGACATGTATCCCAGGTGCTTCCTGGATCCACACCAAGGAAGGACCTGGGCAGAAGGGAAGGAAATCTGGGCAGACAGGCTAGTGGGAGTGGCAGTGGGCTTCAGCCACAGCCTGGCCATGTTATTGTTGGGGTCAGAGCTGCAGCCTTGCTATGGGAAACACCACCCACAGAGCTTGCCAGTAATCAAAGGTATATCATGGCTTTGGAAGTAGCTTTGGCTAGTCACTAAAGCACTGGCATTTGGGCTGAGGGATTTCTGAAATGGTCAAAAAGGAGAGATGTCTTTGGATGTTTAGTTTTTTAAGAGAGCTATGCAGTCTGTTCTGCTCTCAGATGAATGCAGTTCAACCAGCCTTGTTTTTCAGGTGATGTATTGTTTTGTGAACTGCTAATGTTTGTGCACTTTTGAAAAGTACTATTTCAGGATGAAAATGCTCACATAAACATGCATTTAAAAAGGAAGAGCTTTGTTAAAAGAGAATAGGCTCCAGAAATTAAGAGTCAAAACATCAATCCTTTCTTACTAAAGGATAATTAATTCCCCTTATAGAGTTTGGTTTCTAACTGATTATAAATGCATTTTACTCTAAGGACTAATTTAGCAACTGGGTCAGTGGCTACAATAGCATCCTCATCAGTTATATGATGGATAGAGGCATCTGACACTACCTTTGCTCTTTGAAAGGTTTCCTACAGATTCCTTTGTCATTTTGAGACTGTGTTCGATCCTTAGCTTTCAAAAACAATAAAACATGTAATGACTTTGTAGTTGCTAATGCTGCATATTTATCAAGAACAAAAAAAAATAGTCTACCCTGAAGCATAATGCTTTCATTTATTGTTATTCAGAAGAGTAGTAGTATTTCCTCATAATAATTTATTAAAGTTAGTTTAAATGAAGAATGGCCTATGTGCAGGAAATCTAGGGTGAGCAGAACATCTAATTGCTTTTTTGGAATGTGGATGAGAATAGTATGTTTCTTTGCTTCTTCAGCTGTTTTGAATGCAAAGTATTATAGTATGCAATTTCAGAAAGAATACTAAACTGAATATCTTGTGGTGATAACAATAATTTTTACAGGTTTAATTATTTACGAAAACTAATGTCTGAACAATGTGGCTCTGACTGTGGCTGAACCACGTATAAACAGACATTTTACTAGCTTTCTACATGCAGTTGTCAGTGTAGGTTAATCCAGTCCTGACAAAACCCTCAGATTCACTCTAGGGCCTCTCAGCACAGACTACCCTTGTTATGAATAGTGTCATGCAGTGCGATGGCTTTGTGTTGGTGATGTAACACCACCACTGCAGGTAGCAGAAGCTGCCACTTACTTTATTCTAGCTTGGGAACCTGAAACACATTTAAAAAAAACCAAAACCAAAAAAGAACCCCAGCAAACCCACAAGCAAACAAAGAAAAACAGAAAGATAAACATCTATACTTGTTTGTTTTTTTTTTTTAGTGTATTTCAGCCATCATATGTAAATGAAAGCTCAGACTGTCCAGGTTCACAGACTTTATCAGTTATAAATTAGTGTTTGCAAAACCAGGTAAGTTCTCAGCAATTTAATTGTGTCATGCTAATACAGCCTTTAAATGATGTAACAATGTAGTGTGTTGAAATTACTGAGGTAGATTTCAGAAAAGATTTCTTCTTTCTTGCAGGTACTATGTTTGTTCTGTGATTTTGTTTTTTGGAGTGGTTTCAACTGTACAATATTTGTGTATAGACAGAATATAGCACAAGGTTAAATAACTGTTGTGGTTTAGCAATGGTATTCCCCACTTTAGTGTTCCCACTGAAACACTCCGAACCATGGGCCGCTCGCTCACTCCCCCCTCCCGCCTCCCCCTCCACCTGCTGCGGGACTGGAGAGGAAAACTGGAGGCACAAAAGGGAAAGATCATAGGGTGGGATGATAGCAACTTACTGGAAACAGCAATGGAATAAGAAAACAGTTACAGTTACTATATATACATATATACGTATATATATGTATATATGTATATACATACAGATAACAGAGGAAACCAGCGCTACTTGACCACTCCCTCCACCATGCTAACTCAAGCAGAAGGGCCCCCTTCCCCTGCCCTCAAAAAATGATGTGAGGTGCTATAGAATCACCTCTGGGTCCTAGCCATGCCCCTCCTGGCTACTGCAAAAATTAACCCTGTCCTGTCTGGAACCAAGATATTATCCACACTTTATTCTATATTATGTACTTCATGCCTAAATCTTACACCTTCTAACTATTCACATATATATACACAAGCACAGGTATCATTTCTGTAGTCAATGGAGGTCTGTCTGAGTTCATTTAGTCCATGACTGTGGGTTCTATCCATCCTAGATGTCTTTGAGGGCAGAAGGGCTGGTGTGCTATTGGGTGGTTGCAGGCTACATCAGGAGCTCACAACTGGTGTGTCTGGAGCAGTCCATACTCGTTGTCCATGGTAGTTACGGCATACAGTGGCAGTGTCATTCAGCAACCAATAGCATACAATTCAACATTACTGACTGACTGTTCTCACCCAACATCAAATCCCCTTGAGGGGGAAGATCGTATTATCCACCAAGAGCACCCAGGTCCTTGAGCAAAAACAATCCCATGGATGGGTTTGCCTTTGCTTGAGGCAGGATCTAAACTCTCTTCCCCAACATATTCCTCATATGGATCACAGGGACTTTATCACCTTCTGTGGTACGTAAAGATTCTGACTGGGCAGGGACAACTCGATTGGTAGAGCCTCAGGTGTTAACTAACCAGGTGGCCTCTGCTAAAGTGTTTGAAGGTTTCCCCACCTATTGCTTTCAATGTGGTTTTTGAGAGGCCATTGTAAGTGTTCGATTTTCCCAGAGGCTGGTGCCTGATTGGGAATGATATATCCGCTCAATACTGTGCTCTCTGGGCCAGGTGTCCACGAGGCTGTTTTTGAAATGAGTCCCGTTGTCCGAATCAGTTCTCTCTGAGGTGCCATGTCACCACAGGACTTGCTTTTCAAGGACCAGGATGGTGTTCTGGGCAGTGGTGTGAGGCATGGGGTGCATCTCCAGCTATCCAGTGGTTGTTTCCACCACTGTCAGCATGTAGCTCTTTCCTTGGTGGGTTTGCAGCAGTGTGGTGTAATCGACCTGCCAGACCTCCCCATATCTATATTTTGACCATCATCCCCCATCCCACAGAGGCTTTACCCACTTGGCCTGTTGATCACAGCACATGTTTCACAGTTATGGATAACCTGGGAGATGGTGTCCGTGGTTAAATCTACCCCTTGATCATGAGCCCATCTGTATATTCCATCTCTTCCCTGATGGCCTGACACATCATGTGCCCACAGAGCCAGAAATAATTCCCCCTGATGTTGGCAGTCCAAATCCACCTGAGGCACTTTGATCTTGGCAGCTTGATCCACCTGTTCATTGTTGTGATATTCTTCAGTAACTCTTGGGTACCTGTGCATCTACATGATGTGGGTTCTATCCATCCTAGATGTCTTTGAGGGCAGAAGGGCTGGTGTGCTATGGAGTGGTTGCAAGCTACATCAGGAGCTCACAACTGGTGTGTCTGGAGCAGTCCATACTCGTTGTCCATGGTAGTTACGCATATATCCATAGTTTTACAGCCAACTTCTCTACCTGGGCCGTGACATCTTGCCACATTCAGCAGCCCAGACGAGTGTACCTCTGCGCTGCCAGTTTGTCTTTTTTCTTTGTTCTCGCCACCCCACAGAGCATTTACTACTGTCTGTGAGTCAGTGTAGAGGTAGAGTGTTGGCCATTTCTCTTGTTCAGCGATATCCAAAGCCATCTGGATGGCTTTCAGCTCTGCAACCTGACTTGATCCACCTTATCCCTCAATGGCTTCTGTGACTCACCATGTAGGACTCCATACAGCAGCTTTCCGTTTTCTGTTTATCCCTGCAATATGGCAGAAGCCATCAGTAAAGAGAGCACATCACTTTTCGTTTCCAGGGCGTTGATTATATGCTGGGCCCTCCTCAGCATGTGTCACCTTCTCCTCCTCTGGTGATAATCATAGTCCAAAATCTTCACCTTTGGGACAGTTTTTGATGACTTTCAAGATCCCTGGGCAGTTGGGGTTTCCTGTTTGAGCTTGCTGTGTGATCAGCATGATCCACTTACTTCACGTAGCATCAGTGGCATGGTGTGAGGAGGGGACTTACCCTTTGAACATCCAGCCCAAAGCAGCTCAAACCCCTTCATAAGCTGTCAGTATCTCTTTTTCAGTTGGGGTGTAGCAGTCCTTGGATCCTTTGTATTCCCAGTGCTAGAACCCCAGAGGTTGTCTTTGAGTCTCCCTGGGTGCTTTTTGCCAGAGGCTCCAGGAAGGACCATTCTCTCCAGCTGCGGTGTAGAGCATGTTTTTCACATCTTGTTCTGTCCTGACTGGCCCAGGGGCAACTGCATGAACAATCTCTTGTTTCTGTCCTCTTCCCAACCCCCTTGTTAATGCCCACATCCTGGGACAGGGATTCGTTGCTTGGCATCACTACCGTCTAGTTTCCTATTGTGGGCTGTGATATTCCAGCACTGGAGCTGCCAGTTCACCAGGGGGCTCACCTGACTGGCGGAGAAAATCTTTTTGCATATCTCTCAGCTCACTTGGTGATAGGGAGCTCTGAAAAGAGCCCTGCCTCTTCCTCATGTGGTGAGGGCCCTACTTTTCCTTTTCATCTCTCCCTAAACTGACTAATTTTGTCTTGGATTTCCTCTGTATAGGGGTGACTGCTGCTGGCATGGGTTTTTCCTCCGGTTCAGCTGCAGTTTGAGTGGCCACGGTGTCTGTTGGTCTGCTTTTCTTCTGAGCTTTTCAAATTAAACTATGTGCTTTGTCATTTACAGCGTGGTGTTGTGTAGTGTAACTTAAAAATAATGGAATTTATGTATTTGTTATTCAAACCTACCTATGAAAAAGTATGTGTCTGTTTCAGTCTCTGAAAATTTCCTTTAAGAAGTTCAGGACTTTTCTAAAGTTCTAACATGACTTTTATAAACTGTGTGTGTGTATATGTGTGTACCAATATATGGTGAATTGTGGAACAATCTTATAATCTAAACTGACCTTTAACTGCTTTGCCTAGTACCTTGAAGCACTGGTCCTGCTCATTATTGCTGTTTGACATTTTAAAAATAGCCTGAGAACTGAACAGGTAAATGACAATTAGATGACTGATGATATAAAATCAAATCTTGTGATTCATTATGAGTAGTGAACTTCAATTTCTAGGATTTTTTTTTTTTTAAGAAAATAACCCAGTTTTTATGAGATAAAATTGTCACTTGTGTATCTGACAAAACCAGATGTGTCTAATCCTAAAAGCATATCAAGAAATGTGTTCTGGATAATTCAAGAAACAGAAATTTTGATTTTAAATTTTATTTCTAGTAACTGCAGCTTGACTACTGATGCAATTTCAACTAGCTTATTAAATGCAGTTTAATGGCTTGATTTAAGAACATCTACCAGCGTGCACATGTACACAGAAATATACCTGTATAGAAATTCCCTGCAATGCTCTAAACATGCTGTGTTAAATATTACATATTGCTCCACCATTTGTAAATGTCTGCAAGTACAATGGTTATGTTGAAGCATGAGATCATATATACTTCCTTCATAGATAACATAAATAACCTGCATACACATACACGTGCTATGTTGTTAAAAGCACATTCCTGGAGTTACTAAGTCAATGGTCCCAGATTTATGAGCTGTTAAAATGGAGGCTGCCTGCACAGCCTAATGTGCTCCATATGTGTATGTGTTATGATACAATTTTATAGGAATGCAAGCCACTCCACTGCTATCTTTTGCCTCAGCAAGCCCTTGTGATGAGAAAGGACTTTATATTCTTTTAGTGGAAAAATAATTAAAATTTTCCTTTGTTATATTGTCTCAAGGAGAGTGCTTGACCTGCACCCTGAAACTTATCTATCATATCTTATTTGTAAGACAATTTTTAATTTACTTACAGGCATTTTTGCCAACTTCAATACAGTTCCAGAGTTCTTCACATGCAGTAATTAACGTGATGTCCCAGTTTAGTGTTGTTTTTTTCCTCAGTGCTTCTGCAATTCAGACAATAGATGATCAATCAGGAAATTAAATGAAATAGAAACAGAGCTGAGGATACACAGTTAATGCACATCTATGGGAAATTAATCTCAAACGGGTTGTCAGGGTATGGCAAAAGTAGTGGTAGCGTTATACTGTGTCTTCCACTCTTTTAGTTCAGTATGACTTTTCTTCTTTTAGTGAATTTTTATGGTTATTAGTAAAGATATGGTGTAGTCCTGCTGTGATAACCATCTCCTTGAGAAATGGGAAGTGACCATGAAAAAGAAACAGAAGCCTAGGGTCCGGTTCTCAATTTTGAAAGACATTTCTGATGTACTTTTGCTGTCACCTGACACCATTATGGAAGAATATGGGTCATGTTGCCTTTGCTGTGTCAGCCACTTACACCCACTGGTATAAGTGAGGATAAAGTGAGATCTTTTGGATTGCCTACTAGCCATGTTGAAACATTAGAGTCTGTCATAATGCAGAATGATGATATAATTTGAGCAAGGTGGCTGCAAAAGGCTAAAAGAAATATCTACGTATTTCCTTACAGAGCATTTGACTAAGATCACCCTGTGGCTCATGATATTGCTCTAAAATACAGAAATTATCTCTAACTACTGCTAAAAACACATACATAAAAACAAGGCCGAAAGGTCTCCACTTGCCTGTACTTTCCACGTTTTATATCTGGTGCTCTTACCTGCATATTAATTACATTTTACATTGTGTATAAAAAAATTCTTTGACATTTTCAAGATGTCACTTCTCATTATCTTAATAAAAAAATCAGAGTATGAAATTGTGCTGATTTTATCTGAGGTATAGTTAATTTTCTTCACAGTGCCTGGTGTGAGGCTGTGTTTTGGATTTGTGCTAGAAAGAGTATTGATAACGAAGGGATGTTTTTGTTATTGCTGAGCAGGGCTTACACAAGAGTCAAGGCCTTTTCTGCTTCTCGACTCACCCCACCATTGAGAAGGCTGGGAGTGCACAGGACATCAGGAAGGGGACACAGATGGGACAGCTGACCCAAGGGATATTCAAGACCATATGGTGTCATATTCAGCATTTAAAACAAGGGGAAGGTTGGTTACAGGGCCTGCTGCTTGAGGAATGGCTGGGCAGTTGTTTATTTGCGTTGTTTGTCTTATTTTCCTTTTCATTACAATTTGTTATTTTATTTCAATTATTATCTTTCTGTTATCTCAAATCATGAGTTTTCTAACTTTTATGCTTCCAAATCTCCTCTTCAACCCCACACAACCCAGTCCTTCTGGGGGTAGAGGAGTCAGCAAGTGGCTGTGTGGGCCTTAGTTGCTGCCTGTAGTTAGACCATGACAGTCCTCTTTGGCACTCAGGCTTGAAGGGTTTGAGATAATAACAGATTGACCAGAGCGTATTAAAAGGGATTTATATCTGTTAACAGTTTCAGGTCACGATATTGATTCATCTGTTCTCGATATTAGTTTATCTGATCTGCACTATGCTTGGGTATTTTGCTGTACATGTTAAAGACTGCTGTTGGCTTTTGCAGTTTGCTGTGCTCTGTAGCGATTAGCGATGTTTTGCTTGAGAGATTTGTTATTAAAATAGAGACCTTAAGCTTAATCTGGTGTTCGGGCTCTGTACTGAAGCCATTACTGTACTTCCAGTACCATCTCATGGAAACAATTAACCCAGACTGCACAAGAGAATGGCTCACATGGTGTGTAGGCGAATATGGACAGGTACTTAGAGAACTTCTCACCTCCAAAAGCCTGGAACTTCACTCCCAAACAACTGTAGGATCCTGATTAAGTGATAAAATGTTTGAAAATAAAAAATATTCCGTGGCTAGTCTGAAGAGGCACAACTTACCATGCTGTGCTGGGCCCTGGCCAGCATCTACCAAACACTGCTCAATATTATGCAAACATAAAATGCACACACCACACACCATATGGTCTTACCCAGGTCTTCACTGACACTAGTTCCAATGTATTTCTGAGTTAGCTGTGCAATAATACTCAACAATGTCTGTATTAAAACATAGCTGACTTGTAAGTCAGTATTAAACCATCTACCAACAGATTGGAGTTTGAAAGCATGTGAAGAAATTTCTTTTCTCCTCTGTAGTCACAAAGGAGAGGCTGTTGGCTGGTGTCAGGGAGGTTCTGTGGCAAATAACTCCAGAAGTACCTGTTTGCAGGTGTAATCATGAAACTAAACTGCATCTCCAACTGTGGGCATGGTCTTGTACAGAGAAGACAGAAAGCTTGTAGGGAGAACAGAAGGCTTGTAATTCTTTAGTGGTCTAAAGCCTCTTTCATTTAAATTTTCAGATGTACCTCAGTTAGACCAACATTCTACATAAGTTGGCACCACTCAAATAACTTCTGTTTGTAGTTTTGGCAAGTAGGGGAGAAAATAAACTAAACAAGCATATGAGTAGGAAGAAGCTCTAGTGAGACCACAGTTAGTGTGTTATAATATATCAGGGACTACAGTTCACTAAAGCTGTTGTTAATTGAAGAGAATTTGGAAAAAGAAGCTATAAAAATATTTGAAGGGCTAAAAATGGCCTTCTCAAAGATATTTTTTATGGAAATATGAATGCTATTTGGCAGTGTCTTTTCTCTAAAGATGCAGTAAGATAAAATGAGAGAAACTTGAAGCCTGAAGAACTGTTTGGTTTTGTTACTCAAGTAGTACACTTCTGATGGATAAAATTATCCTTGGAACATCTTACAGAATAATGTGATGTATTCTGAGTTGCTCTCATACTTGGATGAAGACAGGAAGCTGCTTATTTGGGTCTCCTTAGCTCTTCAGGGCTGATACAGTTGAAATTTGTATGGAGAAGTGCTGCTGTACTCCTTCAATATACCCAGTTAAGGAATTTTAAAGAAAAAATGGGCTTCTGGTCCATTGACTTGTGCATTCCAGTAACATGTATCAAACCCATATGCAGCTTCTTCACAGAAAAGCTTACAGCCAGATATGTCTACTGTATCTAAATCTCAATGCTGCTATTTACACTTTGGTTGTAAATTTGGCCTCCTGAACATGAATATCTGTAGCATCATGGGTTTGTGTGTGGGGAAAACTAACAACTTCCATCCACGCATTGTATGTGTGTGTTTCCATAATGACAGCATTTAGGAAACACATTTCTTTGAAGGAGGTGCTGAACTTAGTTCTGCTTCATATTTAGAATGTGTATGTGTTTTTTTTCTTCATTATGTTATATAAAAATATGCTACTAACAAGACATTTACTATGCAGTCCACCTACTGTCACTTTATTACTTACTATACTTTCAGTATTGCCATGATTAATTACAAATCAAGTCTTCTAAATGTGTATTATGCATTATAAGGATAAAGTATACCTTTGTTTTCAGTTTACAATACTCCTTGCTTCATCTATTTTGCTCACCCCAGACATAACAAACTATTATGGATGAGCAATTACAGTACAGGTTTAGTGGTTACTTATAAAAGTATCTGTCAGATGACTAATTATCTATAAACAACCTATTTATCAGGGGGAGCTTCAATGGCAGCTCAGAAGACAAATATAGTCAGCCCCTTAATTTTTTCTTTTCTTGATGAAAACTTCTTGTACTTACTTTATAGTGTCAGTTTCCTAACTAACAAGGAGAGAAGTTTAAGAACTTAGAGATTATCTGTTTTCTTTTTCTTTGGATCAGCAGAGCTGTATGCATGTCAAACTGATGAATAAATTTGAGACAAAATCCTGAACTAGGGAAGCATCATTCTAGGCAGAGGAGATGAAATAGCCTTGCTGGGAAGTGGAGGCAGAGGCAACCAAGGTGTTGACTTCTCTTTGATAATGGCACACTATATCTTGTCACTATATCACTATATGCTGATTGTAATCACTAGTCTCATCATGGCACAAACAGCCTTTTCTTAAAGTTCTTTCTTGAGCATAGATGAAGGTGCAAGAGACTTGTCACCTTTAAGAGACAGGGTGGTGCTTATTGCTTCACACAACCACTTTCCTGTTGCTTGTTACGTGAACTGTTTCCAGAGCTTTTAACAAAGGAAAAACTGTTTGAGAAGTGCTGTGCAAATACCTGAAGCAAGAGCTGAGAGGAGGAGGCATAAGTGTACTTGAGGGCAAAGGAATGGGAAGGTGCAGTGTGACTTCCCTACTCGTCTTTTTCCATATAAGGTGCCTGGGTGGTGGAATAGTAGTAGTAAACTGCAGGAGAAATAAAGCAGAAATGGGGGAAAAAGGTGAGTGTTGATTAGAGCAACAGAAGGAGGAAAGCAGGGTAGCTGTAGTTTCAGTGATTCCATGTCCAAATAACATTATTTTGACTGTTCTGTTGCTGTTGTTAGTGACAAATCTATTGCATTGAAATATTTCTTTAAATATGCCTACACACATATATAAAACCGTGCAAGTGTCTTGAAAATCCAACCTACTTGTGAGTATGCATACAAACACAAATAATTGCATATGCATTCTTTGGTGTAAGGCACCTTGAATGGAAGATGAGTCTTCATGAGTAACTACTTAAAGTTGTGTTTTTCTCTTTACACATGCAACTATATTATCAGTCCTGATTACTTTAAAACAAGGGTGGGTAGGAAATAAAAAAAAAAAAAGAGCACAACAGATGTTTTAAGATCAAGACTTTTTCCTTACTGTTAATGGGTAATAAATTCCCATCAGTATGTTTTCCTTTTCAGCTGTACTTATATATATTTATTTACTAGAGCGTTTCTGGTTTTCACAATGCCGTTCTTGCTGCCTTTTAGAGTAGCTATCCTCATACGCCTGCCTTACCCCGGAGTGAGAAAAAGAATTTAGAAAACTAACTCGCCACTGCTAAGGTTCATTTAGCAAACTTTGGATCCCCATTGCAATTTGCCTGCTGGCTGTCTCCCTGGCCTGCAGCACTGTATCATCCAGTTTCTCAGAGAAGTATAATTGGCATATTGAAAACAGCAGAAAACAGCTTAAGGCCTGAATTAAGGCTTCAAGTTTTACGAACAACAGTTGAACATTTTCTTCTAGGTTTTTCAAAGACATTTCTAGCAGATCGGAGCACTTGTGTGCCCTAAACAAAATCAGGAGGAGAGCTGTAAGATTTTTACCCTTTTTCATGTAATGTGTGTTTATATGATTTTAATACTGCCTTTACAGTTTGGGAATCTTCTTTATGTTGCCTGGTTGAACAATATGACCCACGAATTAGATGACAATTCTTCTGGCCTTTATAGCTAGGCAAATGCTGGAGAATATATGTAAGCTGTTATCCATCTATGGCAGCTGATGGATGGCTTCTAATGCAGACAAATATAATTATACTTAATATATGTACCAACTGAAATGAAAGTAAGTTTCTAGAGCAGCTACTTGAAGCTGTAAGTCAATATTGGCATATTCTTCATTCTTTCTAGTTTACTTGAAGCATTTGTTAAAAAAAAAACAAACAAATTTTAAGGGGGGTACCCCTGACGAGGAAGCCAGGAACTTAAAATGTGTCCAGCAAGGGAACCTTCTAATTGTCTGATAATTTGCTGTATTAAATGCAGATAAGGAGCCTGGTTTTGATTAGGTACTTATGATGTCGACAGGGTTTCTGATTCTAGTAATACAGCTTTTTAATAATTTGAAAGCTGAGAACAGTTTATAATTTTTTAATGCTGTGACTGATAAACTATACTTGGGTGCCATGTGGATACTGACCCTCTCTATTATTTTATACATTTGATTTGTTATGGATTCAAAAGAAAAAAATCTTCTCTTAAACTGAATTGCTGGAAATTTTGAAATATTCATACTAATTCTACCTCTTGCTGCCATTGTTTCTTTTCACAGTATTAACCTCCCCTTCAGTTTCCGTTTCCTCTCTTAAATCAGCTGTTCATACTGCAAACAGCAAAGTAAGTTCCCGCTGTTTGAAAGGCATGCTTACTGGGCCATCTTGGCCAGTCTTCAGTCCAAAACATTTAACGATTTGCAAACTAGTCTCAATAGATGGGTGTCAAGCTAAGCTTAAACCACAGCTTTTTCAACAACCCTGCTTTATCAATTCTTAGACATAGTGATTTTTCCCAAATGTTTAACTTAAAATATGCCACCTGCAGCTAAGCCCACTACAGCCTCTTCTGTTGTTTTTAGCTAATGAGAATAATTGATCCTTTTCTTCTGTGTATCATCCTTTTGTGTCTGTAGACATTCACATTTACACGTGGTCTTTTTTTGGCTAAAATAAACACACCTTGTTCTCTTCATTTTTCTTCAGATATCCTGGGGGCTTTTTTCCCCTCCACATCGTTGAGATTATTTTTGCTTCTCTCTTCTAAACGTTCTTGGATTTATTTATGTTGAAATGTGTCAGTGTGCTGCTTTAAATGAAATTGAGTTACTGTAGGAAAAAAAGTGCTGGAATTCCTTTAATATTTTTCTGGCTGGTGTGATCTGCTTTCTTTTGGTGTTTTGTGTGTGTGTTATTTTGTTTTTGGTTTTATGTGGTTTTTTTGTTGTTGTTGTTGTGTGTGTGGGGGGTTTGTTTGGTTTGGTTTGGTTTTTGTTGTTGTTGTTTTAATCAACAGAAAAAAAGTGTTTATTCTCATAACACTTATAACGCTTTGCATAGTTTGATATGCTGGTGAGACTCTACATTCACTTACTACATATTTGTTCTTCTTTCTACCTTCATTTTGGGTCCAGCACTTTTTGGACAGTCTGTCCGCTGAAGTTGGTCTCAATCCAGGAAAAAAATCACCTGTAGTCCATGCCCATGCATCTATGTATTTCATTAGAAGGGGAATGAAAAGGGTACAGACACGTGTGAGGTGTCTAAAACACACAGAAGATCTTTACTCCTCGGTTGTGGCAAGTTAAGATGCTTCAGAAGTATATCATGTGGATTTTGAAGTTTTCACTGGGGTTAATAGGGTTATTAATCTCAAAATTGCAGAATGAAGGCTGGATGGGGACGTTGTGTGAAACTCACTGATTCCATAGCAGTGAATAAAGAGTGTGTGCAGTCTTTATTCTACAGGGTGTCAGTCTAAAGAGTTAATAATAACAGTTCTAAACTGGTCTGGTAACGTCAGTCATCTTGCAGTGCAGTGCAGACACATCAATAAATTCTGCTTATTTAAGATTATTCCTTACTTAGAGCTTCTAAAGTGAAGTCTTTTTCCTTCTGACAATACTATATGAAATTGTATCAATAGAAATACAGGACTAGAGCCACACAGCAGCTCCGTATTAAATTTCTCTCCATGCTGACACCTATAAACTGCAGGAAAACACAGTAATGTGAAATTTACTTTCCTCCATAAAATCTTGAACAAACAACAGTTTTGCTATAATGTGGAAATTAAGAGACTGATTTACATCTACTGATGCAGAAATGCTAGGAGAGAGTAGGAAGGTATAGCAAAGCTTTTAGAAACTAATCTAAAACTTTACAATTTTACTGTTTTGAAGCTCTCTACCTTTTTTCTTTACTGCTTTTCATCAGGGAAAGGTTATATATAAGAATCCACACTTTAATAATGTGGGGTTTTTTAACCCAAAGGTACACAGAGGTTAGTCACGTTTTTTTTTTTTTAAGAGGTCCTTTTCAACTCACAGATGGAAGTTTTTCAGTGGTGAAACTGAGCTGGAAAGTAATCAGGGCTTTCATCCAGAACCAGCTTGTTGACGTGTTTCTTACTGTAGATAGTAATAAAAATATTTGCAAGCATACTTTTTTTGATTTGACAAATATTTTTTTTTAATGGAAAAAAAGATAGTGAAATGTTTCATTCCACATTTTAACATGTTTAAACTAATTTTCAAATTAAAAATAATCTCTTGAAAAGAATCACAGTTTTCTTTTACAATATTGTTACATAACCTTCAATATTTAAAATGTGATGCCATTATTTTCAGTACCCACTAAGTCACAGTTCATATGAAATTGATTATCCTAAAGCTATGGATTTGTATGCTAGGGAGAAATATTTTCTTGGCTTTTCAATGGAAGCAGTATCCCAATTTGAGTCTTACTTTGGTGGACAAAGTAGCTACCATATTTTAAAATTCTGAATAAAGTAGAAGTGCAGGTGTTATTTTATGACTCATCCAAGATTAATTATTTTAATAATCAAATGAATTTGAAGCAAATTGAAGGCAAATATATTTTTTGATATATAATTTAAAGACTTTAGGGTAAGCAAGAGGAGAAACATGACAAAAAAATTATTCACTTCTAGTCAATGGTTTTGAAGAGAAAGTGTCCCAAGACTACCAGCTCTTCCAAAATCTAAGACATATTCATGGAATATATGTTTGATATATATTGATATATTGATAATATAGATTGATCTACTTGTAGATTGGAAGGATGCTACATTTGCATTATAATTCTTTTTATGGCTATTAAGAAAAAAAAACCCAACAAAAAACCCTGTTATGGTTTTTATGGCTTTTAAAAGTCTTAAGGGTGGTGGAAGCTTTTCTTTAACTTCATAGAAAATAATTACATGAAGTCATCAAAAATAGGAAAATAAGAGTCTGGGAGGTAGGGGTTTGGTTATTGTAGGGAGGAGGCAAAGAGACAGTAAGTCACTGACATTTAAAAACAATTAAATTCAACAAAAGAGGGATATTTTACCACAGTAAAGTACAGTAATGGTCCATCAAAACTCCTCTTACCAGTTGAAAAATATAAGTTAACAAGGTCCTTGCAGAAGCCTTCAGCTTTTGCTTTTAGAGTGAAGATATTTAAGTGTTAATGAGGTACCTCAAAATGTAACACAAGTCTGAAGCAAATAGGGTTTTATTAAGCTGTCCTTAATATTTAAAAGACACGAAATAAATATGATGTCTCAACTGTCTCTTCCAAACCCTGCTTAGAGAAGTACAATGAAAACCACTGAAGATGTGTAACAGACCAAACCTAATCAGCCCTTTGCTGGTGTGTCAATCTTTCTAATTTATATCCTACCATATCATATGCACTGTTAATGCAGTCTGGGATGTCTGTATTATTTCTTCATTATAGACTACACATGTAATTATAAATACAGTGCTTTTATTATTACTTGAAGAGAAAAACCTCTCAGTAGGAAGCTAAGCTGAGCCCCTACTTGTTCAGTGTGCAAAATGCCTTAAAAAAAGAAAAAGAGCTAACAATAGCTTATATCATTAAAGTCTTGTTCTCATTTCCAATAGAGACATTATAATTATTTTAAAAGGAAAAAAGTCAGGAGGAAAGCAAAAAAAAAAAAGGGGGGGGGGCATGTTGAACCTTCCAAGATGGTAAAATTAAATATATAAATTTTGTGCCTCACATACAAAACCCTAGTTTACATCTTCTGAGTTGGAAAGAGTTACTAACCTATCAGAAACTGATGTCAGAATCTTAAAAAGTCAAGAGCTTTGAGACAGTTCAAACTTTCAAGTTCTATTCCATCTCTAATGTTTAATACATAAAGTTTTATACCCTTTAGAAGTCAAAATACACACTTGAAATACCAGCCTCAAATCCCTCTGAAGTGTGTGACACATGTCTCTCTTAATATATAACATTTTAGAAACGCTTTTGGCCTGAATAAATATATGAATGAGAGGGACTGAAGCAATCCAAAGGGAGTAACACGGGCAGCTCCTCATGTGTGATAATCTGTTGATCTCCTTTGAATGAAGATCTTAAAACATTTTAGAACTGTGACTTTAAAATTTAGAAGAAATAATTTAAACATGTGACACGCTGCAGACCAATAACTGAACTTTTTAATGACAAAGATAAGAAAATATTTCCATACATATTTTCATTACATTCCTATACTGTCCACATGGAGTAAGTGTGTCATGATTGCAAATTACTTTGAAAAATTGACAATGTTTATGAACATAATTTTTAAACATTTTACATATTTGTGTGCTAATATTTAAAACTCAAACTTTCAAAATAATTACTAAAAATTTTGGAGGGTGATTAGTTTAAGATGACAACTTGTAATCAAGATGTTAAATTATGGAATAAAAAGTTCATAAGTAAAAGCAGGAGATGTCGAGCTAGACACCTGACCATATCTCCACCACATTACTGAGCTGCAATAAAAGCTAATTATATTACTGGGCTAGAAAGCAAAGTGTTTGGAGTGTGCATCTGTCTCTGCTAACCTTCCTGTGAACGTGACCCATGGGTTAGTCTTCCCATATGTGTCAGATGTTTTTCCTCATGCTCTGCTTTAATCACTCACCTCGTAGAGCCTTCCCAGACAAGGTTTGCTGTTCAGTGCATTAGCATCTAACTCAGGTGTGCTGCAAGCTGCAGGGGTGCCCTGGACCTTACCTAGAGTTCTCAAACCCAGACTGGCCCAAGCTGTGGCTGCCTGAAGTATGACAGAAATGTTTCATGTTCATAACCAAATGTCTGCTCGCACAGTAGGATCAAGCCTCAGTCCCACAAATGTAGTTTAAGAAAAGAATGGTCCAGTTGTAAACTCCACTCTGTAAGTTTTTCAAATGGAGGGTATAGACACTTACATGATTGTTTGTGTGCTGTGTACTGAGGTCACAGAGCTGAGAAGGAAAATGGTGAAAAATCTGATAGAGAATTACACTGTGATAGAAAACATAGAAACAAATGTGACTGTCCCCATCTGAAAGTGGTAACAAATGTCTGGTTATGGAACTCAAAAAAGGGTAAATAGAAGTAAGATTCTGTTCATTCCTCTGCATAAGGGCAGCTGTGCCTTTGTTTCTTACTGTCTGTGATAGTGGTTTCAAACAATCATACAGTATATGCTGGCTTTTCTAAACGAGATCACTCCACTTTGCATCTATTCCAGTGCAATTAAGACAATGACCATACTTGTATATGCGTTTCTGTGTATATATGATTCCCATATAGCATATACAATCTATATAATTCCCATAATGAATAATATGCAGCTATCTTTTCACATAATCGGTTCACCTTCATGCTCACTAAGCCTTTTTGTGAGGGTTATTTTGGCTGTGTTGTACTCAGTCCCATGACAAAGTATTATACCAGCTTAGATCTACATTCTTTTCAAGGGGATTTAAGCCACAGGCTCAACCCATTCCATTCAAAGTATTTTTCTGTAAAGACAGTCCTATGCTGCTGCTGCTTCACCTTCAGCCTTTATAATGTGCTTTTCTTTTCATGGCCTTCCCCAGATTTCACTTTCCACGTTCTGTGGAGAAATTTCTTTTCATGTTGGTACCTAGTTCTTGCATGATGCTTCTTGCTCCAACTGCAAGAACCAAATCTCAATTGCCATGTCAAGATGATTCAATAAATTTCTTTATTGCTATCCTTCGTGTTTCCTGAGTTGAAAATCTTCTGGTTCTGCAGATACCTGAGCCAGGGCTGTGTTGTAAAGTCAGATAAGAAAAAGAAGCTTTCTTGAAGTACAGTGGCCAATATTCCACAGCCATCCTCCACAGTGTAGAAAATTTAATCTAAATTTCTGTATTTATTGTGAAATTCAAATCTACTTCTTTTTGAAGAGTACAGCAACTAGCCAAAACAGATATCCAAAAAAGAATTCTTTCTGTGTGTGGAGGTTGTTCTTACTACTTCAGATTGAAAGTTGCCCTTTGAAACAAACAAAAAAACCCCATGAGTCACTGGGGTATAAAAAGAGAAAGGAAAAGGTTAGGAAATGTTAATAAAAGAGGTTAGGAAATGTTTGATAAATCCAAAAGATGGTTAGTTGTAAAAACAATTTCTGTTTAAATTTAAAGTTTTTCTGATGCCAAGATGGTTTATCATAAAAATGTCTGTGGCAACAAGACACATACATACCATCCAGAGAATGTAGACTGCTATTGTAACACTATAAGACACCAGCTATAAGAATTGGTCCAGAAGTACCTGCAGGCTTATTTTCAAGGCACAACCAACTTTAATAAAAGTGTATTCAGCATGCTGTGGGAAGCTGATTAGGTGATTAGATAACCCATTGCACTACAGTAGTAGCTTTTGTTCTTTTAACATTCAATTATTTAAATAAAAGAATTTTTCTGTTTAACAAAACATATTGTTGTCTTATACACAGAAATATGAAATTTAACACATCTCATTTTTAACAGCTCTATACTTTTATCAAGTCAATAGGCTCTTTTGTTTTCCTCCTGGTTGCACTGTGATTACATTCTTTTATCAGATATTAATTTAAAAGAACGATGATGAATTTAGGTATTATGTTGAGTTTCAAGTAAGTATCAATTGCATTTTAATAACTTGTATAACAATGCTTCTTATTTTTAATACCTTATTTTCAGAATATTACTGTTATCATAACACTTGCATGGGAGAGAGTAGTTAATTCTTTTCTTCTTCCACCTGCGTTGATGCAACTCCACTTCTTTGGAATCTGACACAGTGCATTACCAAAATAAAGCTATACACATGGCATGTTGTGCTGTGACTAAGGGTAAATAATATTCGGTACTAATTTATATGCTAAGGCATGATCCTGAAAACACTTATATATGTGACCAAGCTTACAATATATGCTCTAATTTACTTGGATCTGAAAGCATTTGCATTATCAGGGCAAAATAAAGAGCAACTGGATCATAATTTCTCTGTCTAAAATAGAGGAATAACACTAGTACTGAGGTACAGGTAGAATAGCTGCATATTATTTCAAAAATATAATGTTTCGTCTTCATCTAAGATTCAAAAAAGAAGAGTTAGGATCTGTACGAGCATCATATTTAATCATGTTTTAATTCTCTTTACATTATTATGAGTAACTAATGGCAAAATTAATGTTGTTTTCTTACCACTTCTCCTCGAAAAGAATCAATGGGACAGTGCTAGTGACCTGGGAAAGCTACTACATGACAGCAGGAGGGAAAAAGTGCTCTTCTGGCAAGTGTTATTTTAAAAAATTTCGACATCCAAGACTGATTTGTGGTGTGATTTTCTAGATCTACCAGGACACTCATTGCAGAAAGCTTTTCAGAAGCCTGATTTTTGACCTATTGTGGTTGTGGAGTAGAAAAAAAATGTCCAAAAGGGTCAAATTCAAATAATAAAACTGTTGAACAAAGTGAGACACCCTCAAAATATAAAAAATATAATAAAATTGTTGGTAGAAGCATACTTAGACCATCCTCACTAAGTAAGTGTCTTTCTGAGGCCACATGCGTTGCTTGTGACTGAATTATGAAGAATAGATGGTTTTCTTTAAGGGACCTTAACTGCAAATCACTACACTGCTGGTATTACTTGTAGTTGTCATGATGCCTATTTGCAGCTGCCAGCTATCCCCCAACGATCCAGTTTAAATGTTATGCATGTAGGAGGAATTAGAGAAGAGCTTACTGAAAACCTAATTAACCCCCTAATGCATTTAAGGTGAACTCCTTGTTCCTTGAATGTCTGAATATGCATAATAACAACAGCCCTCCAAGGGGAGGATTGAGTGTTCATATTAGGGGATCTTTAAAAGATTTAATTAGCTGGTTGTGAGAGTTCAGAAGTACATGAAGAAATTTTTAACTTATTGCAGTCTTCCCTTGCCCATAGGAGAAGGTTGAAAGGGTCTGATCCATAGTTTGTTTCACTCAATGATAGAGTATTTTAGTAAACAGATAATATTTTAAGATTCCAGAAAGATATAACTTAGTGAGGATCTGGAATTTTTACATGGCTTCACCAATTTTTGGAGTACAGTTGTCCATATCACTTGGCCTGGGAGAAACTGGTCTAGGATGTCTTTTGGCATGACAACTAGGATAGTTTTTATGACTTGAGATTGAGCTGTCTAAGTAACTACCTTTCTGAGAAGACCACAAGGCTAGCAGTGGAGTGAGTTTAAGGGCAATGTCTAAATGGTTAGAGTAAAGCAAAACAAATAGGCTATTTCTTAAATTTTAAGTCAAAGTACACTGATAAACAGGTAAGTCAGTGTATGGTTTCACACAACTCTCCTCAAATTGTTTTGACCATCACCTGATCTGAAACCTGACTAAACCAATAAATTAATTTAAACAATTTAAACAGATAAATAGATAGATAAATAGCTTAAGGAAGAAGAAAGATGACGTTTAATGTTGTTGAGTTTTACAGTCTCTGGTAGCGTCTGATAGTAAATCCTGAGGTAATTTCTTCCTTTTTGCTCAGTCCTCTGTGAACTCTGATTTGGGATTTTCCAAACTAGAATGGATAAGCTGGTGCCTTTGTCTGTAATGACTTATGATGTTGTCATTATTTAATTATAACTCCCGCCCCTCCACATGTATGCATCTCTCCATACACCCTTTGAGCCCAGTGAACTCCTGCTATCCCCAGTATGCCACAGTGAGGAGGTCTACACCTTCCTTATCCCTTGCACAAGGACTCGCCTTCTCCGAGTGCTGCTTTCTAGAGTTTCATGTGATGGTGTGGTGTTTGATTTAAGAGAACAGGAAAAAAGATCATTCTTTATTTAGCTTATGTTACGATCGTAATTTTGGAAACATATCTTGGTTATTTTCTTAACAGCCAGTGAATAGAGTTAATTGAACTGGTCTTACAAAAGTATCAGTTACGTGTTTTTATTTTCATGGACATACTGAATCTATTCTTTCTGCATTGGGAAACCAAAACTGTAGAAAATATTTAGAAAAGCAAAACCTGTACTTTAGGTAATGCTCTTGATTTATTTTTTTTTTAAGTAAAGTGTTAGAATTTAGCCCAAAAGAGTACAGGAAGGAGTAGTATTGTGTCTTTCCAGTTCTCTTGCTTCAGCTTCACTACTGAAGACTATGAGTTACTAGAGAGTTATAGAAAACGGAAAAAAATCAAGGAGTAACAAAATTGATACAGCACAGCTCTCAAATGTGAAAGATAACATAATCAATACAGACTAAAGTAAAATTTCCCTACATCGGCTTGAGGCCTAAATCTGTGGATTCTTTCTTCAAGAAATATTTTTCTTACTTGATTTGCTTAAAAAAAAATCTTTAATAAGAATTTGTGCTGGTTTTGGCCAGGGTAGAGTTAATTTTCTTCCCAGTGGCTGGTATGGGGCAGTGTTTTGGATTTGTGCTAAACACAGGATTGACAATACAGAGATGTTTTTGTTGTTGCTGAGCAGGGCTCACACAGAGCCAAGGCCTTTTCTGCTTTCACACTGACACGCTGGTGAGGAAGTTGGGGGTGCAGGGGAGGCTGGGAGGAGACACAGCTGGGACAGGTGACCCCAGCTGACCAAAGGGATATTCCAAACAATATGACATCATGCTCAGTATATAAAGTGGGGGGAAGAAGGAGGAAGCAGAGGACATTTGGAGTGATGGCATTTGTCTTCCCAAGTAACCATTACATGTGATGGGTCCCTGCTCTCCTGGAGATGGCTGAACACCTGCCTGACCATGGGAAGCAGTGAATTAATTCCTCGTTTGTCTTGCTTGTGTGTGTGGCTTTTGCTTTCCCTCTTAAACTGTCTTTATCTCAACCCATGTGTTTTCTGGCTTTTAACCCTTCTGAAACTCTCTCCAGGATCCTGCTGTGAGGAGGATGAGCAAGCCAAGTGTAGTATTTGGCTGCTGGGTGGGGTTAAACCACGACAGAATTAATATAAATTTGCTTCTGTTCAGTCACAGACAAATATGACCCTAGATGTGGTATTGTAAACCAAAGAAGGTTTCACTAGAACTGTTGAAGGCATTACTTGCTGCAATTTCTGGCTGCCCTCTGCTGTCCTGCCTGGACAGGATGGCTTGCTTAAGGACAAATTGTTTTTTTAAGGGTGTGTTCTCTGTGTGTGGTTTGTTTTGGTTTTTTGAACTCTACTTACAGGAAGTTTTGAATGGAACCAAATCAACTATCACACCACAGTGACTGCAGGTTGAATAATCCCCTTCAGGAGGCAGAGATGGGGTTGTGGTGATCTTGTGTCAGACTGCACCCACTGACAGACTCTGCTCTCCATCCAGGAGTTGTGTTTCCTGTATGATCACTTAGTTCTGCAGTGGTGGTATAAATACAAGGAGGGAAAAAAACCCTCTACAAACTGACTATAGTCCCTAGGGGATAATTTCAAAGATACAAATGCTGTTTACCACCTGAATTGTAACCTTGGCTTTGCAAACCTTCCCTTATAGGACCAAACCATACAGAATTACATGATTTTGAGGAAAATCAGTTCAGTAATTTTGGAATAATGGGCATTGGCAATGCCATTTTCACATGTGGACAACTGAATTTGTATGGTGGTTTTGCTGTTGATTTTTTTTTTCAAAAATAGAAGTGATGCAGGCCACTTAGAGCTATGCAGTAGGAATTCAGTAGCAATCCTCTACATAAAAGTTAACTTGCTTAACTTGTCCATTTTCAGCTTTTATTTATAGCATTGCTACAGACCAGAACATTTTAAAATTGAGCTCCCCAAGGTGAATGCTGTTGTATACTTATTTATTATATTTTGGTGTATTCAGTCCTCTCCCTGTGAATAAAATGTGTGAATGGCCATGCACTGTGACTTTCATACTGTGAAAAAGATGAGAACTTCAACAATGAATCAGAGAAATCAAAGGCTGAAATCTTGTAGGCATGACATAATGGTTTTGTACCACAGCAACACAGCAGAGAAATTTCATTGGACCATAATCCCAGAGAAGGACTTCCTTATTCTTGTTTCCTATGCTAACCTTTAAACTCACGGAAGAACACCAGCAAGACCATAACTTGAGTATATTCTGCCACTCTGATATTTTAGCCTTTCACTGCAAGATGGAACAACTACTGGTCATTGGGCAACTAGTGTCCCAGTAATCTTAACAACTGTTCATCAGTTCCATTGACCAGATGAGCTCTCCATCTTAGGGCAACCAGTGATATCAAAGCATTTAGGAGAATCATAAGATTTAGCTTGAGGTGTGGGGTTTTTTGTTGTTGGATTTTTTTTTTTTAACATAAAGCACAGTTGCATGAACACATCATTCCACTAGCTATGTAATTTTATCAGCTTTTTTTTACTTCACTATTTAGTTAAGTACGTGGTTAGGCACAAGTAATTGATAAAAGCAAATAGCACATTAAGACCAAACTTTTTATGCCTTTTAATATTTCATAAACCAATTCATTTATGACTCTTCCATTTTGCATATGTGTAAATTTTGTAAGTTTTTTTTTTGCAAACACACTTTCGAGTGCCAAAAAAGACAAACTTTGACCACAAAGTTAAAAACAGACAGGTAATTAACAGTAATTGACACTTAGTGAGAAGTAGAAAAGGTAGTTTTTCACTTTTTCCTTCCACCTTACTTAACCACATCTTTTCTTTGTTTCAAATTATAATTGAATATTAATATATTAAAAAAATTGATAAGTTGCACCTATGGTTTTAACTGAGGAAGAGGGCACTAGACATATATGAAATATAATAGCATTATTATACATCCTCCAAGGTGTTAAAAAAACATTGGAAATTAAATGAATATTAAATATTTCATTGCTCATTTGCAGTCATTGCATTTCTTAACTTTACTTCCATGTAGTCCTTAAACACTAATCTGTTTTGCTAAAAAGCTACAGCTTAAAATAATAAATGGGTCAAAATATATCAAATATGGGAAACCATTTCTAAAAGGAAAAAGGAACATGAAAATTAATTGACAGATTTAGTTGCTGCCAGACAGATTTTAAAAATTACTTTAAACCCCTTCTGACACCTGAATACATCTTTAAATACCTTCTGGCAGCTCTTCAACCTTCTTAGTATTGAAGCAGCACAGAAGATGAGACCTTATAATAGTGCAATGAACTAACCATGCAGTGTATAATGTGCAAAAGTTGAAGTCATGTTTAAGTATTGCTTGTAAACTCTGGTTTCTCCTTCAGAAGAGAGCCCTGTAGCTTAGAGAACATATCAACAGCCAGAGTTATTTTTTTTTCTCTTTTACAGGCTGTTAGCAGTATTTAAAAAGGAATCCAGACCAGGCTTCTGTTGTAGTTGTGTGAACCACGAGGCTGTAGAACTGTTCACTCTCATTCTGTGTCCTGCTGGTTCTGTCTGGGAGGCTTCATCCAGCTCATAGAAGAAGGATAGGCAGCCTCAGTCCATGCTTCAGCTACTGCATTTCTGGATGAAATGAGACTGTAGGCTGTTCTTACTGAGTTTTTGGAAATAGCTACTGCTTTTTTTCAGGTAAGAAAACCTCTCCCTGTCTGCTCAATTACAGGCTGGTGCAAAGTTGCTGTGCTTGGCAACTGTGTGCTGACCTGTTTGGAAGGGGCCTCAGCACTGAAGCGCAGCAGGGCAATGCCTTGCCTTCAGCAGGGTGGGGGTTATTCATACATGTTCAGCACCAGCTTGGTGTACTCCCAGTGGATTGTGTGATGTTATACCCATGGACTTCTCTTTTTTGTTTTACAGCGTCATTTAAGTTGGAAGGAACTCCCTGTTCCATCAGGATCAGCTTAGAGCAGGTTTTCCGGGACTCAGTCAAAACCTGACCGCACAATTAAGTTCTCTGGGTCAGTTGTTTCGGTGTTTGACCACCATCACAGTAAAAACCTGCTTTCTTGTGTTTGAATTGAATTTCATGGTTTAATGTTTTTGTTTGTTTTAATTTTTTTTCCATGTTTTGTAGTTTTTGCTTACTGCCTTTTGCTCCTCTTAGTGGGTGTTACTGAGAAGAGCCTGGTTCCTCCTCCTCCTTCATTCCCTTGCAGTGGGTATTTATGCACATTGATAAGATCCCTGAGCCTTCTTCTCTGCAGGCTTGAACAGTCCTGCTCTCTCAGCCATTCTCATATTAATGATGCTTCAGTCCCTTTATTGTCTTTGTTAACCATATCCAAAAGGCATCACAGATAGTTCACAGTGGATAGAGCACCAAACTCTAGTTTAAAGGCACTGGATTCATAACAGATGTGCATAGATGAACCAGGGGATACTGAGATGACTTAGACCTAATCAACCAGTGGAAGCAGGAAGTCTTAATACCTGCTACATCCATTTAGTAATCAGAAGTCCAGTTTTCCTGTTTTCAAAAGTGAAATGAACATGTTTAGTAACAGATCTTGGAAGAAGATACCTGCAGCTGCCAAAGATCAGCCATTCACAGGGTAAAATGACATGGCATTTTGTGTCCTGCTAGTGACATCAGTGATGAGCAATCCATAGGGATTGCCTGACACAGAAAAGAGGTGTTCTTCGGTTGGATGACTTTTCACTCCACTGCTGACCACTAAAGAGAAGGCAAAAATAGCCCACAGGGTGGAAGTTAATCTGGTTTTGATTAAATACAGTGCTCAGGAGAAAAAGTCACAAACCACAACCCTTTCGGGGAGGGGGGGGGGAACACAAACCAAACCAGAAATAGTGATTTATTCAGGCACAAAATGTGTGTATATTTATTTTGAACTAAAAACTGCATTTCCAGATTGAATTTGAGAATTAGTTTGGGGAAAGAAAAGAAAGTTTTGAAATGTCAAAATTATTTGGTTTTATTATTCTGAACTTAAGTACTTCTGTTTTCTTAAGCCACTGGCTAAAGAAGTGACCTGTAATATTTTTCTAATTCTTAAGATGAGCTTGAGCTCAGGCATCTTATTCCTCTCAAAAGTAGCCGGAGGCATTCCGGGATGGACCTTTCTTTGATTCATCAGTTGAAAACCTTCTATCTAGATCAATCCTTACTGTTCAAGAAGGAACAAAAGAGAGCCTCAATAGCCTGTCACGTTCAGTCACATTCAGTGTGTTTGAAAAGAGGGAATGAGAGGGGGGAAAAAGACCCCAAAATGCTTCTATTCTGGGTCAATTGTTCTGAATTTGTTTCTTTGATTTTTCAAGTCAGTAGCTAAATTGAAAAATCAATTATTTACACGTCTCTAACTACATGCTTCCCTTTTACCAGCCAATTGTTGGATGTGGGTATTTCACCAACTTCCCTGCTAGTGGAAGATACTCAACCTCCAATCCCTCACCCTGCTTTTGTGGAGCAAGGGCTGTGTGATAGCTTAATAGAGTGTGTGTCAGTCCTTGTGGAAAACTCCTGTTGTGATCTCATTTCATTACTGAAGGGACACAAAGAGTTCTTCATTACTGAAGGGGCAGAAAGTTGGTTTGGGTTTTTTTTCCCCCTCACATGCAGTCACTGGGTATTTATAAACATTTTACGGAGCCAAATGAAAATCTGTGGAGCAGTGTCTATGGAAGGTTAAGATATTGGAGAGGTTTGGCTAGAAGGTAGGACATGGGTGATTTGCATATTTTTCCATTGAGATGGCAGTTTTAACTGTATGAGTGTGTGAAAGATAAAAAGGAAAACTTTATAAACTTTACTGCTTAAGATCCCTAGCTTTCAGGGCAGACACTCAATTGCCTTGTAAATCATTAGGGCATCATCAGTACAGGTGTTTAAGGGGAAACTTGGTGCAGTATTTGGGTTGTAATGTCACATGTGCTTGTAAAGGTGCCTGGGCTAGATGATCAGAGAAGTCCCTTCTGACCTAAGGCACTACAATAGTACAGTCTAAATGATTAGCGGATATTTTTTTCAATACAGAATCTGCTCGGGCAAACTTTTTAATTAGCACCATCTCCATTCTAACACCTTGAAAGTGGATACTGATTGTCATCCCATATTCTTACTGTTAATAAATTCCTTCCAAACACAAAGATCAAATATACAAGATTATTCAGACTTTTCTTTGCTGTCCCTTGCTTAATAAAACAAGCGAAAGCAAGTGAATAGCGATGGTGCATCTAAAAGACACAACGCTATTCATAAAGCATATTACTTCTTTAGATTCCCCAAATTCTAATTAGAACTTTACAAAGCAATAACAAAGATAGCAACTGGGTTCTAAACTAATAATCCTAAGCTCTGTGCAAACCAGAAAGCCCCGGTGTCAGTAAAATAATACAAGACACCTGTTTTATATGGTACACATCAAAAGCAAGCCCCAAGGACAATAACTTTTAATATAGTAATTATTAAATGTTTATTAGCCAAAGCTCAAAATATCAAGAAATGTATTGTAGTAGAGAACCAACTATCTCTCAGGCACACAAAATCTTTCTGTTCTGATGATTAAAACTTTGGTTGCCAATAATCTCTTGGCCCAAGGTAGCAGGTGTTATTACTGTACTTAGAAAGTAATGAAAGGATATTTCTTATCATTCAGTTTTCCTGTTTATAATTTAAAGTACACTCCTGTTCATCTATCTGAAATTAAATTCGTAAATTAAATACTTTATAGCTTTTTCATTTTCCTGGAGATAACAAAATTAGTACTAAAAAAAAAAATGTCTATTTAAAAAAATCCAGAGAGGGATTCAAACACAGAAACTTTGCAGAAGTGCACTAATGTTTTGCAGATGCACAGCTTCAGTTTGAGTAAGTCCAGTTGTTTTATCTCAGTTCTTGCACCAAATAAAACTGGGTTTAAATCCAGACTAAAACTTTAAACCTCTGTTCTTGTTGTGCTAAGAATGACCATGTAGCAATATGTTATTGTACACTTTAATAAATTCCACCAAGTGTAAATTAGGACAGAGAATTGAATTTGGATCTCCTGTATCTTAAAAGAAAAGTAAAACAATAAATAGTAAATAAAATGGAAGTTTGTATAGGAATTTCCCCACTAAAAAGGAAGGAAGGTGGGAATAAGTCTTTCATGTGATTAGTGCTGCTCTGATAGACCACACACACAAAGCCTTTTTTTGATTGCTGCTGCTATTTACTTGTTTACATTTAACAAGGAGGTGGGGCTAGTTGAGACAGAGGGCTTTAAACTGAGGAAGAAGTTCTTGAAGTGATAGAGAACTGAAGATCAGCAGGGATGAGTTTTTGGCCTTCCCTGCTGCTGAGGGAACAGTAATAGGAACTGGAGTTACTTCTGGAATTACTGGAAATCAATTAAGGGGAAAAATGGTTAGAAAAGAGCTTCTATAAAACTGAGCAAATGACAGTGAGATTTTGGAATTAATTGGAGCATATGAGGGGAAGAAAAGAGGAGACAATATTGAGAGAGAAATTAAGCATTGCTCTAAATAAAAAGTAGATTCATAAATGCCAAAGAAAATAAAGAATTATGGACCAAGTACACTAGTGTTGAAATGCTCAGCAATGTGATAGATTTTGAAAGCAGTTTTTTACATGAGGATGCTGTACCCCCTAAGGCAAAGTTTGATAACTATCTGCTACAACCCTTAAACTTTAAAACAGTTCTCTGTACATGAGATAAAAAGACAAAAAGAAGCAAGAGAAATGGAACCCATGTTTTCTATAGCTCCCTGGATATTCCAGTAGTTTGGAAAGGCCGGAGCTCTGACATTCTCATCTACACTCCTGTATTGTTTCTTTGCCACTATACTTTCCCAGAACTTGTTACAGTGGATGTGGATGGGAAGTGCCTGCTGGCTGAAATTCCACCTGTCTGTAATTTACTTTTGATCATTCAAGGCAGAATTGGGTATCAAACTAATAATTTTCCTTAATGAACAGAGCATTTCTATGAGGTGCTGAGAGCCTTTTACATCCCAGTAACATAGATGAAAGCTGGCAGCACCTTGCTGTGTTGGGATTCTTGCATTTAATATAGACACCTTGAATTTATTTGTGAGGAATGGACTACACCTTTTTCAAGAACAAAATTAATTTAAAATTTTAATGTGGAGTACTTTCCCATTTATTGTCTGTTCTTGGGTTTATTTAATTTCTGATTACAGCAAACAACTATGTGCTCTTGTGATATATGTGGTCTGACAAGAAGCATGTGGGACAAAATGTATTTTAAGACTTTTTTCTTCCTCATTCAAATTAATCTACTTTTAAGGTTCACTAGAAGGGAAATTTGACTCTAATCCAACAGAGAATTTTGGGTTTTTTTCAATGGAAGGTCTATTCCTGTAAGCAAGTCCATAAAATTCTTGTAAAATTCATGTTTTTTCTTCAGTAATTTTTGGAATGTGTACATCCAGAGTACAATGAAACGTTGAGAGGTTTATTTCAAAACTGTCAAGAATACAGTAATTTGAATCAGGGTGGGTCATTTCCATTCTATGCCTTTTCAGTGATGACAGGGATTGTGTTAGATAAGTCTTATGTTGCATCTGTGCAGTCATTTCAATTTATAACTTCAAGATGCTCATTGAACTCACAGGTCTTGCGTGGAGCTGTTGGTATTTGTGATGATACAGAAGGTGGAGTAAAATGGTTCAGCTGTGTTGGCTCAATAGTTTTATAGAAGTAAAAGAATCAATTAAACCTGTATTTCTGGCAGTTTTGTGAGATAACAGGACAGATTTGTGAGGTAAGAAGGTATTGTTTGTATATTTAATAGGGTGGAATTAGATCTTGATGAATGGATGTTTGAGAAATTACAGGAGGGTACCAGTTTAATTTGAACAAAAGATGGAATTCGGCAATAATGTAGAGTGGGATAATGCGACCTTTTCATTTGCGCGAATATGATTTAAAACTGTAATCTCTTTAATCTGTGGTTTCTTGAGGTTGCAGTTGATTACAGATTTTTTATTAGCTGAAGTAAGGCAGTATGTCTTGCACATTATTTCTGAAGTGTTCACGCAGCTCTGCTGCTTTATATAGAACTGCTAAAAATCTATCAGCAAAAAATATCACCTGACACTGTTTCTTGTTAGATATAATTTGAAACATGCAAGCATCTCAAAATAAATCTTGATGTAGACCTGGGAAGTAAGAGGTTCTGATTTCTAAAGCAAGTAAAGGCTTAAAATTGCCATGGGAAACAGGATGCTGAACAACACTTACCTACCCACAAATACAAAGCTCTTGTGGAGTCTTTCAGCATTACTTGAGACTCCTCTGGAAGTACTAATTTTGAGTCTGACAGCACAGGCAGTAGGGGAAGCCAGTTAATACATGTTTGTTGTCTCTGAGATGGCACCAATGGGGTCCTGCTGCGAGAGTAGTTTTTGTAATGTGGGCACCTGCCCGCTCCAGAATGGGCAGAGACCCCAGGGAGTTTGGAACTCAGTCACTTAAGAGCTGTGAGTGATAATGACTTTCATGCTAGAGGCACTATTTAATTAAGCAACCCTCATGATTTCACAGTTTTGAGAGATGCTGCATCTTTAAGAAGCAGAGAGTTTTAACAAGCACAAATTCATACTGTAAAAACAGAAGTTATTAATTTTTGAAGGGTTTTCAAAAGGAAAATATTAAATTGCTTTACGTTTAACTATTTAGTGTGAGAGCTACAACAGGCTTAGATATCCAGAGTAGGTCCTATATGGAACTGGGAAAAATTGCAAGCCAAAGTCAGAAAGCATCTAAAATTCACTGCAGGCCCATCTGTTTTGCTTTCTTGCTGTCTGGGTGTCTGTGGCTTCCCCCCACTGACCATATGCGTGTTTTTTTTCATCACAATATTTCTTAAGACCCATTTTTGGGGAGTGTCCTTGGAGAACACTTAAAAAAACCCTGGTGGCTCTGGATACTTAGAGTGGAGTGAAAGTCCTTGTTTATTTCTTTCCAAGCGCATCTAGGAGGTGCAGAGATGTTGACAGGTGGTGATAGCTCCATCCAATCTTTTAACAAGTAGGCAGCTATCTCCAGAAATACCTTGCTGCTGTGCCTGCCTCTGTGAGCAAGTTGGAACTTGCAGACATTTCAGCATGCTATTTACCTCCCCTGTTGCAACAGTTCTGTCACACAGAAAAGCAAATTCATTTAGAATTCCAGAGCAGACACAGCTCGGGAGCTTCTGACTTATTTGTTTGGGATTTGGAGATGGAGATTTTGCTGCAGCATTTTTTGGAACAAAATTACTTTGATGACCTCCATTTAAATCAAACTGATGTAGTTCTTGCTAGTCTTTATTGGAAATATTGCATCAATATTTTAACTTGCTTAACTTTGTTCTTAGAGGGATATATTTCAAATTCTTATTACTCATCTTTGTTTACTTATTTTCTTTGCACAGAAACATGCTTTGATATGGAAAATATTATACTCAGCCTAACTTCAAGCGCTTGTGATTAGTTGTTTGTTAGTAAGGGTACATTGTAACTTACCAGGTGGATTTAAAGTCAACATCTGCAATCACTTCATGATTATTCCAGTACTGCTGGTAATGGCATATAGGTTCCTAAATACTTTAAAAGATAGATGGCATTGAAAGCTGTAAAGATTCTGGGATGACTTGTTGGAAATTAGGACAAGATTTTATCTTCAGGTAAAGGACTGTGCAAGTTGCAGTAGCCAAGAGTAAACGATGACACTGAAAGGATGGCTATTCTTTTTGTTTGTTTGTTTGTTTTCAAGAAGGCATTTCTCTGAGAAGCAATACACTCCTTGTGTCACATTTATGTTGAGATGAAGGGTAAATTTTTGCTATCCTGTACCACAGCTTCTAATATTCAACACAAAATGAGAAGTCGTCTCTGTTGTTAGTGATTGCTTAAAGACATTTCCTGTCCTGTTTCCCCCTGAGCTGCTCGAGAACCCTGCTGAAGGTTAAGACCTCTTAGCTTAGATGACTGTTTGACCTTGCACCTCTGTATTATCTGTTAGGTTAATCACCTAAGTTCTACTTTCCTAGCATTCCTCTCTGATATTGTTGGTATGTACTCCCCATTTCCTCTTGATCCTCTCAAGAGGGAGTTTATGATCATTAAGACCCAGCCTTCCAACTTGGTGCTCAGACAGCCCACTCACCCATGTGCAGCCAGACGTGTCCTACACAATCCACTCTGCATCAATTTTCTAATTTTCATTGTTGCACACGCAGTTATTGTGAAGCCTGCTTGAAATCTGCTAAATGCCACATACTTCAACAGGCTACCTAAAAGAAACAAAATGCTGGCAGTCTATTCATCCTTGCTCTTTAAATGCTTCTGTGTTTGCCTACTTGAGCCTAGTATGTCAGTGGATTGTGTCAAATGATGTAATGCGTGTAGGCAACAGGCTGCTCACTGCTTAGCTGTCTTTACACTTCTAAATGGCTCAAATCAGATCACTCTGATTAATTTTTGGCTACACCCCACATATCTCAGATTTTAGGCAATGCTAAATTTGTTAACAAGTTACGGTGTTTTTTTTTTAAAGTGTAGAAGGTTGTATTGCCCAGCAGTCTTTTTGCTAATGAAATCAAATTGGATTTCACATCCTTCCAGGAAGTTCCCTGGAAGTTCCCTGGTTCACTCAAGGTGAATGAATAATATTAGTGGCCTCATGTGCACTTGTTTAGGTGCTTGTTCACTTTTTGGATTTTGGCAAATTTGCAGTTATGTTTTGTATCAATAAGAAACCACCAGGATTCTTAAAGCACTGCAGACAGATATCAGCATTCTAATCTTACAGAACAGTTCACACATTAATCATAATAAATTTATAGCATTTATCATGGAGTCATAGAATGCTCATCAGGATCTTCGAGTCCAACTCCTGTCCTGGCACAGAGCTATTCCCAAGAGTCACACCACGTGCCTGAGAGTGTTGCCCAAATGCTTCTTGAACTCAAGCTTGATGCTGTGACCATTTCCCTGGAGAACCTGTTCCAGTGCTCAAGCCCCCTTTTTTCCCTTTTGTTTAAACACTATTTACATAACTATTTTGCCATGGCTTTTGTTCTCTTTACTGGGGGTGATGACTTCTTATATGATTTGTGATTGTACCTCTCAATATTCATATTTCAGGGTTAACTGTATCATACTATTTACTTCAGGAAGCTCCTTAAGTTTATTGATTTATACTGTGAATAATGCTCTTTTCTGGTAATTTCAAATTACTGTAGTGAGTAGTAAGAAAAAAAAGGAATCTTAACATCAACAGTTTACATGACAATTTTCAACTGTTATTTTACAGATTGAAAAACACAATGTGAAACTTAGAATAGATTAAATTTCTAAATTTTGGTCTTAGAAAGCTACATTTAGCTCAGTTATATCATACTTGTATACTTTTTTCATGCTGCCTTTAGGTATATTTTTTGGCCTCTATAAGTCCGTAATGTTACATGTCTCATACTTGAAGAAAGTTAAATGCATGTTTGGGAAATGTTAAGGGCACGTTCCATTTATGTTGTATTCACATGACATGGGTATTACCAAAAAAGTTCATCTTCTTGCCTAATTTTTTTCTTCATTCTTCACATTTTGATTCTAATGGACTGTGTATTGTACTGTTATATTATTTACCAGTGGTATCTCTGTAGTGAGATGCATAATAAAAGCATTATCAATTTATTTTAGATATTGCCCAGCTCCATTTAGACTGATTCTCAAGATAAGAAGAATCAGTCTGAGCCCTAAATGATAATTTTTATTGACGGCGACATCAGGAAAATGGCAAAAAAATGGTGATGTTACTATTATTTAAAAAAAGGCAGTAAAATATTAAATGGTATGATTATATTATGAGATTTGAAGATATTTCTTATCCTCTTTTGTAACCAAATCAAACTATGAATGGAAAGGGTGCTGATAGATTTCTCTACTAGACATTTGCAGTGTGAAATTAGAAATAATTGTGCTCTTTCTTAGTATTATAATGTTTGTTATTTGTCCAGTTTTAGGATTCTGATCTAGTGTTTTCCCTACCATCTAAATCTTACCTAAGATCATAAAGGTACCTCAGCTCATGAATTTGTTCTTCTCCTATCCACAACTAATTAGGGGTGTGGAGGTTCCAAGCTGCTCAAGTAACAGGTAGACATGGCCACTCCTCAGAAACTCCATGAAGATTCAATGTAATGTGATCTAAAACTTAGTACTAAAATTTGACTTGGGATAGTTTGTTTTCCTGACCTTCTGTTCCTCTTGTGTCCTGCTTCAAAGACTATTTAGAAAAGATCCCGATGTTCAATGCCTGCCATTGTTTTTATCAATGACTGTAGAAGAATGAAAAAAAGGAGAATAACAGAAACTTCTGTATTTGAGGAAAATTATCCCTGATGTATGAGACATCTTCAATTTGCTTATCTTCCCTGGATAGTACTACTCCTTTAAGCTGCTTTGAGATCCACCATCTCAATGTCATTCTGAAGAGCTGCAAAAGGCATGTTGGTTTTCACTTCACCTCTCTTAGCCTGAAGCCCCCTCTCGGGGAAACAGCTCTTCTTGTCCCAGGAGTTACCTGTCTTCTGTGCAGGTTAAGCAGGCAACACAAGAATCCTCTGACTGGGGTTGTGGATTCTGGTGCATTCCAAGTGCAGACCTGTGGTTCAGCTTTGCTTTTTGAGCATTTTACTTTTTCGGTCATACTGAAATTTAAGTGTCAGCCATAATTAAGCACAAATAAATGTCACTCATACCCATGGTTAAGCACAGCTGAGGATGAAGCCATTAATAAGTTTAAATATGTTTCTTTATGGTTTTGTTTGTATCTTTCTTACTAGTCTAGAAAGACATATAACAGTTCTGGCTGGCTTCCATTTTTCCCCTCCTAAAAAGACAGAGCGTATTTACTGTTGATCCTGTAATGCTGAAAAACAGGCTACTTAACTTAGACTGTTAAAGACTAGCAAATAACCAGAAATATGTGTCTTGGTGACTCATTCTTGATGTAAATAGTTTTAGTTATAGAACACATGTATAAAAGTGACCTTTTTTTCTGTACAGTGCGTAATACCAAAACATATGATTTGGAATAATTTGTAAATTTAAGCAGCAGTATTTACTTGGCAGACATTCCTGCCAAGTTGGAAGCAATTGATAAAAACTAAAAGAAATGAATGATTGATTCATTTAATAGAATCATGGGACAATTTAAAAGTCAGTGTGGAAAACAGCAAGAAACCAGTATTTAAGTGGCCTGCCACTACAGGAGAAACTTGAACTGATTCTACTTAGTACTTCTGGTGAATAATGAACACCTGAAAAAGAGAGCAAGTAAGAGTAAAACTACTAAAATGTCAGCTTTTATACTAGCCCTTAAATATTGCTTATTGTTCTACTGAAAAAAATCCAATCCTTTGGATTAATACTGCTAAAATGAGCATTTGGATCACTATGCCTGAATATTTTATATTTTTCTTAATTTCCAACACTATATAGAAGAAAAGAATATTGACTATTTAAAGCATCTCCATAATTTTGAAATGGGGATGAGCTTCAAATTCCAGTAAGCTTTGCTTTGAAAGAACTGCCTTCTCTTAAGAGAAATGCTAGAACAAAATAAAAACACAGTGTATTCTGAAGTATATGTTGGCAAGGAAATACTGGATGAGTTAAAACATCAGGCTGTTTATTTTTTTGGGTTTTTTTTAGGAAATACCAAAGACTCACATATTCCTTCCAATTCTAAAATCTTGCAAGGAAGAAAATACTTCACAGCTGCCCATTTGAGATTGGTAGTTCTGTGGTTTTTCTGTATGTAAACTTGATCCTACAAGACAATCCTCCTATCCTCCTCCCTTATAGAGACGTTATAAAGGGCTGGATGCCATTAGGATTAAAGTAATGGCTGAAATTTGGGTAAACACACTGCAAATTTGAGAGTGGATCTCTGCTGAATTTTTGGCATTGGATGCTTTCCTTCCACATTTTTCAGGGAACTTCTCATTCCAGTAGATTATCACTGTCATCTCCTAGCTGTGTCTCATCATTTCTTTCTTGGGAATTTGAAAAATCCAGCTATAATAATCAACCCTACTTCAGATATCTTCAGCTAATTCCCTGGCTTCGTGTGGTGTTCAGTTCATTTGAAACTTTATCTGTTTTGTCTTTTTCCCTGCCTTAAATACCTGCAAAACCCAAGCTTTATACATTGGTGACAATACCGAGTTATACAATATGTCATGTCATGTCATATACACCATAAAGAAAGCACTGCAGTACTTTTGCCAGTTTACCATCTTTTTCCAGTAGTCAGGTTGCTAGAAATCAGTACTGGGTAGGGAATAAAGCCCAGTCTTTGCTGTTCTACCTGCTCTTTTTCATCCTTCTTGTTTTCCTCTGAAGGATGTTTTAGGTCTCTCTAACTAAATGAGCAACCGTAAAGGAGTAAGGTCATTGTTTAAACCAAGTCCAACTTCTTTTATTCCCCTCCTTAAAACAGACTATTCTAGCAGATTTGTACTGCTGATCACTATCAAAGCTGAAATCATGATCCATGCTTTCAGTGGAAGTGCCAGAGTTATGTAAATGGCTTTGAATTCCTCGTCCTCTTATGTCATTAACAGGTCCTCATGTCACTGACATAACAGGTCACTGACACATCCATTCCCTTATATTAAAAAAAAAAATGAATAAACAGTGCAGTGATTTTACTTGCAAAGAGAAATACAGTAACACTTTTTTTTATTTTTTAAAATTTTTAAAAATTTCATTAGTACCTGCCACTTTGTTTTAACTTCCAGGTCCACATCCTTGTTGGAATTGGTCACGTGTGTATGGGCCCACACAGGGTGTGGAGATGCAGGCTTTTAGTGCCTACTTGCAAATACACAAAAGCAGGCACAGTCATGGTCCACTCAAATTTATCCTGAAAGCAAGTGGCATCTTTCTGTTAAATTTATGCTGATTTCAGGCTTTGGATAAGGGCCAAATTCCCATGCAAAATGTAAGCACACGAGTCCTATCTCTGTTTAAAAATGAAGCCCTAGATATATAATGAGAAATGTAGATGTTTAGTAGCTGGATCACCAGTCATTAGAAATGTCAGTTGCAGTAATTTCAAATTTATTCATAGGGAGTTCACATCCAAAGACAACTCCAAAGGGGCATGTTTCCAATAAAAAGAAAACCTTGAAGGCCAGTTTCCTATTGTATTCGATTTAGTACTCTTCTTTTTTCTTTACATAACTTGACACATACTGGCCTGATTACACTTTTGCCTTAGCTTGATAAAGACTAGTTCTGACTTGATGTGGTAAAATGAGACAACATTCTGATGTGACTTCAAAGTTGTAAGTGGAATGTACTTGGTTTTCTGCAGCACAGGGAAGAGTTTCTTGCAACTGCAGGGCTCCAACAGTCTTTTGTAAGGGATTAATTATTTTCCTTTCTGATTTTGTAATTGTGACTTTTAATCTTAGAGATCAGCAGACATGGAGGCATACATAGTGAAGGGGATGGAGTTGATGTGGTGACTTACATCCTAGTGTAAAGGAAGTTAAGGAACATGAGAGAGCAAACAGTGGCTATGCATGTGTATTCCTCTATGGCTGTGTTCATTAAGACCAACTCAGTAAGACCAGGGAGATGGGGAAGGCTGTTACAGAACATTTTGGAAGTACATGAAGCTTTTTCCTGAGAGCAGTGGAGTTACTTGGTAAGTTGAGACATGATGGACTTTGTTGACCCATCAGGTCTCAGCCTTCATGCAGGTGAACTGAATGCATCTTTCTTCTCACAGTCTTTAACTTAATTTTTCCTCCCACTCGTATACTTCTGGGAGAAATTGTAATGAAATACTAGGAAAATTATTGAATTCCCTCCTTCATATGGAAAAACAAGGGTAAGAAGGCCTCTTTCAGTTTTTTATTTATGATTAATGAGATGAAACTTCTTAAAAGATATATTAAGATGAATGAAAATAAGTAAAGGAGAGGTTCTGATATGTAGTGTTGACCCTCGCCAACTCCAACCTCTCTATGGAAGGAATTTGGCATGTTTTCTACTTTTCTCCCTATATTTTCTTGTATTTAATATTTTCCCCACCTACAGATTTTGAAATACCTGGACTTCATTCTGTACGTGGGCGCACATCAAGAAGGTCTGGAGTTTCAAAATATCTTCCATCCTCTTCAAGTTATTTGCAAGCACATTCAGCAAGAGAAATGAGAATTGTTGCTTGTAAGCAGTGTGGAAGAAAATAATTGAGTTTTTGTTCCTGGTGTTGCACTTATGCTTCTCGGTATGCAAACCATGTTTGTTGTATATGTCTGTGCAACCCCTCTGCACGTACACCTCCAACAAAGAGAGGGGAAAAGAAACTGCTCGAGTGAGAACAAATGCTGTATTAATAATCACAGGCCATTATCCATCTGAAAGTAGGGAGAAAAAGCCAATTATTTTCCTTTGCTATGGACATAATTTGGTCCATTGACCTCGTTGAAAAATGCTGATCTTTGGGCATGACAGTGTGTTTCCAGAAGATAAACTGGGATCTAAGTCTACAACAAATTAACTATTTTAAGGTGCTTTGCACTTAATGCAAAGGAAGAGAAGAAGACCTAATAAATTTAAAAATTAAGTAGCATTCCTTTTTCTGGTGGATGTAAAACCAGTCTAGAATAAAACCTTACATTTAGGTCGAGAAAGTAACTGTTGAAATTATCTCTTTTGTAATCTTTGCATGACGACTGCATATTTTATCAGGTGTTCTACATATAGCTCCAGTAAAATCTGATCTTAGTGAAGAAACTGCCGTTGCAGTGTTTTTTAGCCCTGTCTATGCTGATTGGTCAGAGATAGATCAGAAATTGCCTGATCTCTTAGCAAACCAAATCACTTGGACTAATATTCTGCCTCTCTTCGTTGTTTTCTAGTGTGGGCTCAATACCATACTGTGTTATCACAGTAAATGTTTTTGATCACAGTCCTACATGAATATATCCTAAATTTTATTCTTTAGTGTTATAACTCTGGATTTCTAAAGACTGCATCTAATTTCACAACTTCTTCCACTACCATATGTTGATATATGAGTTGGAGTGAGATTATCTGGGTACCCTTATGGCAGTATGATGAGTGTCTCAATGCTTTCCTAAACTGATTAGCATAATATATTTAAGAGCTCTAACTTACCAGAGTGGATGGAGGTTGATGTTGAAGTCAGGCATTCCTGTTTCCATGCACTGGGTGAGTTTTAGCTCATGGATTACCAGCTTGTATGTGGTTGGGATGAAAAAAAAACAACCAACCCACTAAAATGCAAATCAGCATGGTATGACTGCATCCCAGGGAGGGATGGTGTAAAACATTTTTGTCACTGAACACTCCAGGAACAATATTTATAGATTAATAAGTGTAAGCAAAAGGAATTCAAGTTTGATTACCTTTGTAAAGATTTGTTTTAAGCACTTACACTTTACAGATTTATTTATTTATTTTAAATAAGCCTTGGGGAGTTATTTTCTGCTAATGACATGGCCAGAAAAGAGCTGAAACAGCAGAATTCCATTGCTAAAGTTCAGATTGATTGTCACTGTTTAACACTGCTTTATAGCCTCTCTGGAACAAAGAAAATATCACTTTTTAATATATTGTTATAATATTCTAAGCTAGGAAGGGAGGAAAAAAAAAAAGAAAAATTTAACAGCCTTTCCTATTTCCAAAACAGACTTTATGAAATAGGGGGATTTTTTTCTTTTTAATTTACATTCTAGTTCAGCAGCCTTTTCTATCCAGAACCTACCTTGTAGGTTTAGATTGGGTTAAGTGCAAAAAAATAACATTTGATTTTCCACGTTAATAATTAGGAAAAAGATTAGTGGTGTAATTTTTTTAATTATTAGATTTCTGTTATCTGCCTGCTGAAAAAGAGAAAACAAAACTGAAAGGGAATAAAAAAGTTTGAGGCTTCTTATTTAGCAGTTGAGCTATTCTATTAATAAAAGAAGGCCTTTAGAGAGCTTTATTCTGTGTTTGTCCTGTTTGTGTGGGTATGTCAGCAGTCATAATTTTAATGAGAATTATGCTTTTTTTTGGCTTGATCCAAGTCAGACTCCTCCAATCTTGGATTTTTTAAGCACACAAACATTTTTATAGCATGTCTTGACACACTCCTAAGCATGCTGTTGTATGTGAAAATCCCAAGTTTCTTGCCTTCAGCATAACTTAAACATCTGAAATGGGTCATATCAGTGTGGTAGCCCTAATTTTGGCTGTCTAGGTTATTATTTCTATTGACTCCCTAGAACTTAGCCATGCCTCACCACAGGCCTCCAGGCCTGGCCCCAGCATGGCTGGTGTTTGTCTCCAGCACAGGTGACCCACTGAACCTGATGGATTAGGGTGGTGACACGTGTTACCATCACAGCTTGTCCTCAGCAGCCTAAAGGCAGCTCCCAGCCTGTCTGCTGAACAGGCACCTGGATGGAAACTCAGTGGGAAGCTGAACGTCATGTTCCATTCTGCTCTTTCAGATAGATCTAAAAAGCACAGCAGTGCCTTTGGTACACTGTTTAAATATGTGATCTACTCCTACTCATATTTTTTTCAGCCAGCTACTTCAGTCAAATCTGGAATTAAACATTAATTCAATCTATAATGGCTTTTGCTTCAAACTGGGGTAATTTTAACTCCTGCTTACAAAACAAAATATTTTATGCCAAATCTTATGCACATGAGTACCCTTAAAGTGAAAGCTTTTTCACACTTATGACTTGAAAAGTCACAATTTCCAGTCTTAAATTACAGTTAACAGTCAAGAAACATCCATTTTCCGCTGTGCAGTGAGTTGTAATGTATGAGAAATGCACACTATGAAGTGTGATTTCTTGTTTGCTTACTTTCACAGGGATGAGTAAGGACTGCCTCCATTCACATCAATTACTATTGCCCAGCACTAACACAAGGTGAATTTGATTGACAGGAACACCAAAATTAGTGTTCTGAAAGAACTGCTAAGGTGCTTCATAATAGGACCTATCACAAAGTTAGGGAAAAAAAAAACACAAGAAAACTTTGGTGTTTAAATGAGAAGTTTAAAGTAAGTTATGGACTCTAGACTAGAAGTGCTTAAATGTTTTCCCTGTTTTATTTTCTTGCTCTTTGCGGGGAGATCAGGTGGAGTCACAGGTTCTCTAGTGAATCCGTGAGAGACAAACATTCAAGAACCTTTCATTTCAATCACATAATAACTGTCATCTGACTGTCCATATGGATAAACTCAGTATTAGTAATGACACCCTGCCAGAAAAAGAAAAACAAAATAAATCACACAAAGTTCAGATGTGGAGAAAAATATTTCAAAAGAGAAGATAATTTATAGACATGCTAAATTTTACTATTGCATTGCAATTCCTGCTATGGAGTTGCAGAGTAAATAAGAGCTATACTTTTAGCTAAAGAAAAATGAAGCATTTTATTTGCTTTCTTTTTTGCCTTTAAAAGAAAAATAAAGCTTGGGGACTATAGAGAAGTAATTTTTATGTATTCCATAACACTTCCATTTCCTAACAGCCTCTCCTCCTCTTCTACAAGAGGATCAATTATCATCCTCTCTTACCAGTAACAGGAAAAGGTCAAAAGTGAAATAAGAAAATACCATCTTTCCTAAGGGAACAGATTCATAATGTGGAAGGGAGCCTGTAATTTGGCAGCTGTAGCTTTGGGAAGCTAAAGTTTAGTACAGGAAGAAATTGGAATGTCTCTTGGATGGGGAGATAGTGGTCATCAGAGAGTGCAGTTGACACGATTTCTCTGTGTGGAGCTGACATCAGGGTGCTTGGTGCTGTCACAGAAGGAAGGCAAGCAAAGGCTCTGTTTTATGCTATTGTCAGTTCTGCTTTTTTATCTCACATATCATGCTCACAACTAATTGTGTTTACTGTGCTCCTGCAAAGCAGGTAGTGAACACTGTATAATTAACTGGGAAATTCCAACCCTCCTTTTTTTCTGCCAAACTGTGTATAGGAGATTTCTTTCTGGCTCTTTCCCCTCTAAGCAGATTTTGTATTTGTATGCACATGGCTGTTAGATTTTGTAATTTGTTGTTTTGCATCTCTGATACATCTTCAGTTAATCTCTAATGTAAATGACTGAATTTTTTTGCTTTTGAGTTTGGGGATAAGGCAAGGTTAGGCTTGAATGTATGCAATCCCATTGTAGTTTGAAATTAAGATCATTACTTCAGATTTTGGCTCAAAACTAGTTCTCTTGTTGCCATTACATGTTGCCAATGCATTTGTGTTAAATAATATAATCATTAATCTCTTAAAAATTAAGATGGTTAAAGAAGGAAGCAATAACAAAAGAATAAAAGAAAAAATAGAGATAAATCCAGTCTAGACCTTAAAATAGAACCTTATGTGATAATTCCATTCGCAGCCACAGGGTATGAAATGTGTCCTTCCCTCTGCTGGATGAGCTCCTGCAATGGGTGCAGAACCTCTTGCTGTGATACTTCAACAAATCAGATCCTTGGTCTGTAGCTTTCATCGAATGCTGGGAACAAATACTGAAAGATATTTATATATATATATACATATATATGTATATAATAATCAATTGAAGTCATCTTGTGCACTTAGTTCAGTTTTAGAATTGGTGTTCCGTACCTTTGTATGGTTAATAAACATCAGTCTATAATGTAGAACAAAATTGCCTATTTTCTCATCTAAACATGGTTTCTGAGTCTTGAACTGAGTCAAACAACTGAAAATATGAAATGTCTCGGATATAACCGATGAAAGCTTGAGTGGAGAAGCAGCACCCGCTTACTGCAAAGAGTTTGTTGACCATCAGTTCCTTTGACCTTTTGTTCCTTAAGGTAACTTCAGCCATACAGGTCACTTTTGTCACTAGAACAGAACTTGTCTTATGTTTTTTACAAGCCAAGGGAGGGGAATTGTCCTTATAATGGCAGCAAGAGGTTTTATTATACATACATACATATTTATATTTTAACTGTCAGTGAAACCATGCAAACTTTTATCTTCCCTTGGGAATTAGAAGTTTGTTTCATGCCTTTTCTAATGTGCTGTTATGCAACTCACTTTCTGGTCTGTGTGCTGAAGTTGATTATTCAATGATGTGTGGTTTTTTTGTTTGTGTGGTTTTTTTGTGGTTTTTTTTTAATTACTGTGTGTAATTGAGTTTGTTGGATATACCTAAAAGATGTAATCAGAGTTAATATCTGATAGGATAGAAGAGGTTATCCAGGCTACAAAGAATTTAAGGTCTAAAATGAGACAGGAAATAGATAAGAAAGGAAAGCAAAAAGAAGACATCTTATTTCCTAGAAGGAGACACTGTGCAGCACTGTATTGCCTTGACTGAACTGCTTTAAGTGAACAGGATCATGTGTGGCACAGTTATCCAGTTCACCATGCCCAGAAAAATTAGCTGACTCTTCCCCAGACCAATCATTTTACAACTGTCCTTAATCACAGACAAACCACTACTAATTAGACCATGCTGCCTCTTACACTGCTGATTTTGGTAATAATACAATCAGTATAATACTGTATTATATAGTTGCCATTGTCTGGATTTTTTACTTGTATATGCTGTCCTTTTCCCTGTGCCTCTATTCAAAATTGTTTAGTATAATTTTGTCTTTATTTGTAGGACATTCTCAGAGAATAAAGATTTCTTGCAGGTGAGAAAGAAAATCAGCTTGCTTTTGATTTTACTGAATAACCTAATTTGACTTCTGGCTATACTGTGAATATGACTGTCTAGAGCAAAAATGTTATTCCATATCCTTGAGGGTTTTTTTGGTTGGGTTTTTTTTTGGTTTTGTGGTTTTGTTTTGGTTTTTTTTGTTTGTTTGCTTGGGTTTTTTGTTTTGTTTGTTTGTTTTTTAAAGAGTGGAAAGAAATTGCACTCAAATATAAAGTAGTAGTGACTAACAAATTTGATTTGCAGCTAAAGCATAATCTTGTGATAAATGTGTGTCCCACAAATATTTAATTTATGTGGCAGGGAAGGTATTCTACCAGTTTCACCAATGCCTTAGAATGTAAATAAGAAGATAGAAAGAGCTGGACATGGAGTTCTCCTTTGACCTTTGTAATTCATAATTGTCACCTGTAAGAATGCTTAAGACTTGGACTTCTGTGTAGTTTGTACTTTGTGTTTATGTATGCTTCCTAGCTAAACAGTACAGTGATGATGGGCTTAAGGAGAAACTGAAACAGGGCAGACTGAAAATAATTAAAATATTCACCCTTCATTTGTTCTTCATAATTTGTCTCGCCGCACTTGATAATTATGGGAGAGATTAAAAGCTTGCTTTTTCTCAGCCAATCTCCCTTTCATACTTGATCCCCACAGTGAAGTTGCACTGCTGAATTTGTGGTATCAAATTCATTTCCGTAGCAGTACAGATTTTTGCTGTGGCATCACATAAGTAAAATGATTTTGACTTCACTATGGGGTTAAGCTGCTCTAATGGGAGAAGGAAGAGAAAAATAAAACCTCCTTGTGGAGAAGAAACAACTGCAAAAGCAATGCATGTGATAGTTTGATCCAACAACTGCAAATCCTGTGAGAATTCTCCTTGTTTTAAGTCAGTGGGGCTGCTCAGTAGGGATTTCTTTCATATTAAGAACTAAAGGGTAAGTCCCACAGTGTGATCAACTTTGTGGGTTTTTTCCCTCTTGAAATACTGTTTTTTCCAAAATATAATTTAGCAGGAAAATTCTTCCTTAAAGCGTATCTGTCAGGATTATTTAAACATACAAATACAATACTCACTTGCATGCTCTTTCTGATCACATCCTAAAAAACTCAGCATACAATATGTGGCAACATATCCTGAAAGAGTGGTAGCGGTATGCACACAAAAAATACCAGCAGTGGAATGTTTCCCTTTTCTGGCTGGTATCATCTGAAGGTCGTGATGACAAAGGGCGTGTTTGGAGAAATGCAAACCACCACCAGGAAGAGAGGCAGGAAATGAAATCACTGTAACGAGAACTGTTGCCCACTGTTGTGCTGAGAAGTGAAAGACACTTTGATGATGGGTGCAGTGGGCTAATGTTGGTCACTCTCCTGGAAAATAGAATTATGCATAGCTGGTAAACTCTGATAAAATGAAGAGCAAAGTCAGTCAGTGACAGGCACATACCAATTGTAGTCTAAAGATTAGCAGGCTCAATTTTAAACTCATAATATTTAAAGTTCTTCTGCTGCTGTTTCTAAGGGTGCTGTTTTAGCAGTATATGCATATTTTTTAAGAAGGGGAAACACTTCTTATTCCTTCTACTTGGACTTCCATTCAATGCAAAATCATTGTAATTATAACACCTAACGCTAGTCTAAAAATATATTTAATCTGAAATCTAATTTTTAAAATAGCTATTAATTTGGAACCATGTTTTGGATTTTTATATTAAAAGTGGGTTCTCAGGATAGCCAAACAGAAGAATGAGTGTTAAAGAAAGATAAAAAGTGTAGAAATAAAATGGCTCCTTCCTCCCCTTCCTTCCCCTCTCAGAAACCTCCATGTCTTTTTGGGAGCAGAACATACTTGTCAGTGAAAATGAATGGTGGAGGGATAATGGACTTGAGACACCTAGAACTGTGCAACAGTTTAAACCATTTTCCATTTAGAATATTTCTGAGCTAAAAAATCTGTTTTTGAATTAAAATGTAATGTGCCTGTGCAGAACATAGGTCCACTTCTTTAAATTAGCCCTGAGAAAGTATTGCTTTGCCTTTAAGCAAAAATGTTTTACTGTTTTAATTTAGATAAATGGGAACATAAAAATAAACAAGATTCATCTTTTGTGAAATGTGACATAGAGTCAGATTATAAAATGAGAAGCCATTATACCTTGTGAAATGTCATGGATAGCAACCACATCAGGAAACTTTAAACAGAAAATGCTACAGATCTCCTTCATAAAGCGCTTGGCACTATATAGATGGAAAACAGTATGCAAGAGAGATGAACCCTCTCTTATTCTAGCTGACTCATCTTTTTGAGTTTCCCAACAGCATTAGGTGGAATCTGACAGATGGTATGGAGAAGATCGAGGCCATGACCCCATGTCACACAGAAGACTTAATTAAAATTTCCTTTTTCTTATCCATTTCTTTCACAGATTCCCAATGGGGCATTTAACGTGCATGAAAGGGCAAAACTGAAGCTACGGATATGGAGGAAAGTCCGATATTTTTAGTAATCTGTCTTTGTTATGGAACCACAAATGGAAATGAACGGAGTATAATGCACAAAACTAAGGAAAGTTTCTTCAACAGTGTTGTCAGGTGTCATGGTTGAGGAATGATATTTCCTAACTCAGTGCCCCCATCAAGAGCCTCCAGACCATGTGCCACTCTCTCTTGCTGCCCTGCTTCCCCCTCCCCTTCCCTTCTGCAACAGGATGGAGAGGAGAATTGGAGACCAAAAGACAAAGATCGCAGGTTGAGATAAGAATGATTTACTGTAAACAGCAATGAGATAAGAAAACAAAGAGTAGCAGCAACAATAATAATGACAGAGGGTATAAGAAAAGAAAGGATTCATGTGGAAAAAACCCCACCCAATAGCTCTCCACTGGAAGGAATTCCCTCTCCCTGAAGAGAGTCTGTGGGATGATGGAAACCTAGAGGGGATTCAGAATTTTAAGGTAAAAAGCAAGTGCAACTCCCTGGATGGAGTGAGGCCGACATGCTCCCCGGTACAACGATCAGCATCACTCAGAGAACGGAGTGTGGAATGAAGTGGAGACTACATGGCCCCCTCCATTCTAATCCCAGCAGAATGGGAGAACATTGTGGTACTGAGACTGTGCAGTCAGTACCTGTCTGATGAGGGAGAATCAAGTTCTGCTGCTGAAGCCAACAACCAAGTCCAACCCCCTCCTCAGGTGCCAAACCATGACCACCACCCCCCTCCCATTAAATACACCAATTAGAAATAAAAAGTATTGATGACTGGAGCCACTGAAACTCCACCCAAACATAAAGAAAATAGTATAAAAGTAAGTTGGGGCTGGAGGAAAGGGGAGAAAACCTCCACCAAAACTGCTGGAATCAGCTGATGGGCTGAGTCCATCTTCTCTCCTTCCAGAGGGACTCCTTGGGTGAGAAATACACTCTACGCATGTTAAATGCTGCTTTTAGAACCAGAGCTTTTGCTCGTGCTTACCCCATAACATATTAGTTCGATTGCTTCGTATCAGAGCTTGTGTTTGCTTAATATCTGTATCAGTAGATTACTTTAAAACATAGTTTTGCAGTACATACTATCAGAGACATCCTTCGAACCTTCATAACCTGTCACAACTTGTGTTAATAGAAAGAGTTATTCTGTAAACTGTTAAAGTGAGTCCTTGCAGTTGCCGGCGGTAGAAAACACCTTGGCAGGAGCCGCTGAGGGGACTTGGCTCTGTTGAGTTCCCCCTAACAAGGGAGGTTGAGGTACCCTCTGATCTTGTGAATCTGTTGAAGGCTCTGCTTTCGAGACACTGACAGACTGTCGGACACCAGGGTCTCAACTTTCCTGGGGGACCGATAAGCAACAATCTAAACTCCCACCTTTAACGTGACAGAGTCCCTTTCCTCTGCCCCTGGCAATGACATGAGGTGGTACAGAATAACCTCTGGGTCTGAGCCATCCTTCCTCTTGGCTACTGCAAAAAATTAACCCTGTCCTGGCCAGAACCAGGACACTGGGCTGGGGATTGTTTACCAAAGAAGACAAATTCGTCGCTCTCTTACCCTCAGATTACCAATTTTAGAAACACTTTATTATATTTCTCAATTACTGTTTAGGGTACCCATAAAAATATCACATATTTGATGATGATTTAGATTTCGCAGTTGCTGAGTATGAACAATTTCACCAGTTCTTTAATGTACATAAGAGAACAAAATTCTCATCAGACTTGATTTTGCATGTGTGGACTAATCATAGTCCTTTTGTCTATGGCAAAAGTGAAAGTGAATACCCATATGCTGTATTTCATTTCACTGCAGTTCGTATATAAGAAATTATCAGCAAGCCTGAAAATGGGGAATTAGCCTGAATTTCCAAAGCAACAAACCCTTCCTATTATACAATTATGATTTAGACCAGAAAGATATAATTCTGGAATGGAGAAGGGGTATGAGAGATGTGAATAGTGCCACTCAGGAGTCACAGGGCCAGTCAAAGAGTAGATGATATTGTTGGCTCAGAATGAGGAGGCCAGGAATGAGTGTACTTCTCCTAAATAAATCATCGGGTTCATTTAATCTGTTCATTGCACAATTTGATTTTTTAATTCTTTCCTAGTACATTTGTGCCTGTATTTGTGTGAACATGTTGCTAGAATGGAAAGAAGCCTTAAGAATGCAAAATAGTTATGAGTGAGCACAGAAGGTTAGACATCACTCACAGAAGGAAATATACTATTTGACAGAGAAGCAATGATGGGATGGGGAAAAAACCAGAACAGATTTGTGTTTATCCAAAACGGGTTTCTGGGAACAGACTTAGTTTTGACTGTTTTTCAGGACCCAGTTACAGAAATACATTCATGAAGCCCTGTGGGATAACTACAAGTTTCATTCTTGATATTTTTGTCAAGTTTCATGTTTCTAAAATGAGGTTAAAAACCTTCATGGAGATACTTCTGTACAGACCAAGTATATGTAGACTGATCTTGTCACCCACAGCAATACATTTTCAACAAAATGTATTTTTTATTCAGCTTTTAGGCAGACACTGATTTCTTTTTTTTTTTCTTCCATTTACATCCTAAGTACAGAAAGAATGTGGTGGATTGTCCAGAAACAGTCTGAAGGCCCTTCTAGGATTTCTTGCATTCTAGCCTTGTTTTTCACAAGTTTGTTTCCTCCACAGTTGAGATTGCATAAATAGTGATCTTCATCTATGTACCCCAGCCCATTTGCACTGTGTTAAAAACTGCAAAGCACTTTGATTACTGATTAGTAATGATCTGGTTTGCATTTCTTGTCCTCAGTGCTTGCTTTCTTTTCAATGACAAAGTATCCATGGATATGTTTAACTGATTTAGTCTACCATCTGCTCAAAGAAGTTGAACAAGTAGGCGCTGTATGGGTGTATTCTTACTGCAGAAACAATTGTTCTTTCTAAAAGCATGTCTTAGTATAAATTAAAATGCTCGAGGAAGAACTTAATGCAATTTCAAATCTGCAGTACTGCAGACCACAGCGTTTAATCAGTATTTAATCTATAAAGAATCGAATCTCACATTCACAAATTAGAGGGATTCCCTGAGGAGTCATTTGGTTAATGCTGGTATTGTATTATATAGCAATCTGAGCTGGGGTATAGCAAATATTTTGTGAAGTTCTGAAAATAAAAAGATGTGACATTTGCTCAGCTGGAATATGGATTATCTTTCATTTTTGCAATTCTGTGCTATAGAGCCACCTCAGAGTACTAAGCTATTCATTTCTGTAAAATGTAATTGTATCTATTCAGATTTATGTGCAGGGATGGCTCATATTAATTTAAAAATTTATGTTCAGTGAGGACATACAGTTGAAGTACAAAGCACAATTTAGAATCAAAGTCTGTGTATTTGAGTGGGTTGTGGTGGTGCTTTTGCAAGGACTTTCTAGCTCTGACTTAAAAAAATAAAGACCAAATTTAAAAGAATCCCGAGTTTTGGATAAGAAGATATGGCTATCTGTTTAAAGACATATAAATAAACATTATAGAGTTTTTACCTACCAGTTAGCAAGAAAAAAAGGTAAATAAATAAAGCAAATAGAGTTAAAAAAATTTTAAAAGTCCCTAAAATGAGTTCCAATACTGATTCCCATTATGCGTCCTAATGATGCTCACTCATTACAATCCTAACTGCATTTTAATGCTGAATTCTAATGCCTTCATTCATCATTGGAATGAAATACAAATGCTGACAATTGATAAACTTAATAATAATAAAAAGGTTCACAGGACTCAAAACTGTCTTTGCATATTTATCAGAACAGACAAATCTAAGGTGGTTGCAGTTCAGGAATACCTCTCTGGGAAAAAAAAAAAAAGAAAACAAAACAAAAATCCCAGCACAGAAGGAAGAAAAAAAAATATGGAAGTAAGAGTCAGCCACTGAACACAATTGGTATTTACAGACTTCTTAGTGATAGGTTTTTTCTCATATTTTTTTTGCTCATAAAGACCTTATTTGGAAGAAAATACTAAACATAGAGACAGTAGAGAACAGTGCAGGAGGGCAAAACATTCTGAGCAATTTTGATAAATTAATTTAAGATGATAAATATTACCAGCAGCTACGTAAATTATAATCTTTCACATTTATATATTCACTCTAAAGTATCTGAAAATTATTAATATGCCTACTCAGGTTCTTAAAATTATCACTTGTCAGCGTACACCTACCTCTTATGATACATAGTACACCTATAAAATTAATGCTGTAAACTGATTTTAAAGGGAGCAAAGATTGACATTATTTCTTTTCTCATACTCCTTGGTTCCAAGGTTTGAAATGCAAACATCTCAAGTGTTTTATTTAGTCATTGTTATGCTTTCCTACATTTTCTCTCATACAGTAAAATCTCAGTAAATGTGTTGGTCTGTGATAATACTGAATGCTAGATCTCAGTAAGTTATTTGGTGCACAGGAAGTTTTACCTGGATGGTTGACAAAGCTGAATTCTGCTATGCTTGAATTCTAATTCTCAGTTGTCCAATACAATATAACCCTAAAGTTGAAACTATAGGGTTAAGTTTTTTATAAAGCTGCTATTACACTGAATAAAATATATATTAATTCTGTCCTTGCAAAGTCAAATGTTAATATAAATCTTCTGTTAGATGCTTTAATGAGCAGTTTTCATATAAAAGACTGTCTATGAGTATCACTGAAACTGTAGTACTGCTTTTCCGACTATTAACATCTGGCCATGTAGAACTAAGCATGGTGGTGAGAGAGAGGAACCAAAGAGTTTCTTACTAGAAAATTCTATGGAGTCTCCTTTTTGTCTTGTAAAACTATTTTAATTCTTGTCTTTGTATCCATCTTCTAGATTGTTACATTTATTTTATCAGAAGTGTATTTTTCTTTCCACTATTCTCTATTTCAATATTTTCCCTTTTTTTTCTCCCTTTCTCTCTTCATTTTTCTTTTATTCTGCTTTTTTTCTCCACTTTCTTTTTGATTCTTTACATTGTCCACCTGCCTATCCTTCCTGCACTTCGATTTATTTTAGGTAAAACTCCCATGTCCAAGTTGCCATGATGTGAAAATGCAAAAATATCCTCAGTCAAATCTTTCACAGTTCCTTCAGTAGGACAATACTCTGAGGGATTGATGGGGAGGAAGATGGGGGCTGTATTTCATCAGAATGTCTTTTAGAAACAGGTAAAGGCAGTGCACATATGCACATCTGATTGATTCTATATAATGTGTGCAAGTGATTCCCTTGGAATAATTTCTGAAGGCAAAGAACAAATTATGTTTGTACAACATTTAGGTTTAGTCTTCTGTTAAAACTGTTCTATCAGAAAATGAAATTTAAAGCTCACTTTTCTGCTTACTATTTGTCACTTTATTTGGAATGCTTTTTCTTCCAAAATCAATTAATTTTTCCCATTTGATGCTACTCTGCACTTCAATTTATACTCTATTGGCAGAAATACAGTTACTAATACTCTTAACCACAGCTCGTTGTTTAGTGGCCGTAGGTTTATCTTCACTCAAAAAAAAAAGGAAAAAAAAGTAGTGTAGTAAATGAAGACTGACTAGGGTTAAGAAAGTGCAGAAGAAATATATTTGTTTTTCTTTCTGATACATAGTTGTGGGCAATCATAAAGAAGTATTGGAAAGCTGGATAGAAATATTACTGTAATAGAGATTTAGAACTTGTAGCCACATTACATACCATTTTTATGTCCAAAAAGGGAAGTCCTGACTGAGAACAGAAAACAAGAAGTAAGTCTAAATGGAATAAATCCTCCTACCCAACTTCAAACATGGCACATGCAGAGAACTGTCTCTTTTTCTGTACTAAGTTGCTATTATATTTATCCCCTTCAAAAGTAACTGCTAAAAAATTCTACCTGTATGGATATATGCTCATATCTACTTAATTTATCTTTCTCCTCTTCAATTACTTGCAAAATCTGAGTTGAAAGTGCCGTCATAATCCATTTATCTAGACACATTTAGTCAAATGATGTATTTGAACTTCAGATAAATGTACTGAATGTGACTGCACGGTCTTGCCCTGTAGCAGCGTTCTGTGGACTGGTGAAATTTTTTCCTTGTGAGTAGAAAGCAACTGTAAGTTTTGTGTTTTGGTAGTAGTAGCAACTCTTGGGAACAGGTATACTTCAGAACTGTATTTATCTTAGGGTAATCTGAAAATACTTTCTGTTAATCACTATTTTTGTGGTAAGCATTTCACATAACCGGAATATTTTTGATCACTTATAGACATGGGACACAGGCCTAACTAGACCCATAATCTTTTAACAGATGGAAGTGGGAATATTTTGGCTTTTTGGTGGTTATCCAAATGTTCAGAAATAGGTAGATCTGGCTCAGTTTTCTTCCCAGACAAGGTTTCATATACCCATTAACTCCATGTTACTTTAACGGAGTTCACAAGTGGCACACCGTGGCTCTCTATGAATCTTGACATTCTTGGGAGTTTCCCTTCTGATCAGAGGATCATTAATATCTTTTAAAAAATAAAAATAATGCAAAATATTAATGGTATAATAGGAAAAACAAGAACAGAATGGCTTATGAAAGCTGGCTACTGCCTTCTAGAGGTAGGCAAGTTGTAACTGCAGCAGTGGTGCTTGTAAGGGGGATGTAGATGAAAGTTTTTTCCCATGGTGATATTGATGTGTCAGCCTTTAGGTACAATAAAAAAGTTACTTGAAATGTACGTATGAGCACAGTTAAAATCAGACACAAATCAATGCACACAAACCATGCACACACCTGTATGCAAGACTATTCAGGTTAACTGGTGCTAAAGAAATGAACAGGAACATGATTCTAACAGAAGAATTATTTCTAGGTCTCATGTAATAAAAATGAAACTTTGCACAGCAAACCAGGCTCTTATACTGTCTCTAATTTCATGTCAATACATGTCAAGATGTTAAAAAATGAACTCCTAATAATAAAACAACTTTTAGATTCATCTTGATCCTTTCTGTGTGCTCTTACTCGTGTGTCAGAGTGATTGATATGCAAGTTATTTCCTGAAATGTAAATCATTAAGGTAATCCCATTAGGAAAGATATGAAACTGTAAATTTCTTATGAAGTAAAAATTACAGTGCAGTCTGATGTCTGGAGAGCCATTTCACAGCCTCACCAAGAAATAAGAAGAAGACAGATGAGCAAGAATATACACCATGTGGTTTACAGGCCTGTGCTCACCCAAGTGATACCAGTCACAGCTGAGTGAAAGCCAGTGTTTCACATTTGCTGTAGATTCTAGATTAACTACTTGTCCAAATTGCTCCCAAACCTTTAGGAATTTGGAGAGTGTCACCCAGAAGTCTTTCTGATCAGCACAATGACTGCTCATTTTTAGTTTGATTTCTTTCCTGTTAAAATGCTTTGTACAGGATTCCCAATCCCTTATGGCTGTTGTTTACCAGTGAGCACTGTGTGCCACAAAATTAGAGCTGGAAGATACTATTTCAGTTCTAGTTTTTATGCTTTCCTTTCACGTCTTGTCTTCAATGGGAGCCAAAATTATATTCTCTTTATAAAGGTTATCTTTTTAAGACATGATTACAGAAATCCATTGTGCTGCTCTCTGATCCAGAACCAGATTTTGTAATGATGTAACTGCCCTTTAAATAGATAAATTTGTGCATTAGAAGGCAATCCTGTCAGTGGGAGAGAAGCAAAACAGTGGAAGGGTATAATACTCATCTGATAAAAAGTGAAAGAGAGACGAGTGAAGCCCCAAGTACTGGAGGGGCGAAAAAGTGTTAAAGGAGCTAGATGTCATTTATTAGTGGCTCACTGCAGGTGATTGTTGGACACTGTTTCCTGTCTATTTGCAAAACAGAGAAGGATGTCCACAACAAGTCCCTCTGCTTTGTATTTGCTGAGTGGTGGTCAGACTTGATGGCATTTTAAATTGGTGCATAAAGAAGCATCAGCACCTTGACCTCCATAGCTCTCCTTTGCATTTTACCAGAGGAAAGCACATGTGATTTGGAGATCTTTGGGGTCTAGCTGAGACAGGCCATACCATAATGCTCTACAGAAGAGATGAGAATGGTACTTTCCAGTGGAGTGTCAGAGACACGCTCATGCGTGAAGGTAACAATTTTGATTTTCATTGATTTCTCAGGAAACTTTCTGGTTTTCTTGCTAAGGGCAAGATATGCAACACAAAGCAAGACACCCTACTGTTAAGGAGACTGTTGAGTCTAGCGTAAAGAACGAGTCGGTTGATTACTATGAGGTTTTTCTTTTTCTCCCTGAACAGATTGTGCTTGTGGTTTTAATTTTCAATTAGTTAGCAAGTTTATATTGTAGGGAGACATTGTTTAGGTTTAGGATTGTTTCTATCCTTTGCTTACCCTAATTACCTGCTATTTTTTTTAGGGAAGTCTGTGATGTAAGACCTGATACCACGTTCAAGATATACCCTCTGATAGAACCATCCCTAATTTATTGCAGCTTTACTGTTCATTCTCAGTGAATTAACTTGGTTTTGTTGCTATGGGCTTTTTCTTTCTTCAAATGTAAAGCTTTCTGCCATAAACTCTTCATAAATGCTAGTCAGCTGAACTTCGGGGATGCAGTACTTAAAGCAGAATGGGATTTAGCCATATAGCTGTGTTTATTTGTCCTATCTATTTATTTATTTACTAAGACATGGTGCAAGCTTTTCTATTCATTTGACATCTACCAATCCAATAAAGATAGATCAGAGTTTCCTCATGTTTTTTCTTGAACCTGCTTTTAAGCACTTAAGTATGGCTCTTGAGTGCAATGTTCTGTTATCCTTCACAAACACATTTTACAGTCTTGCAAACCAGCACCTTAAGCCCAGCTTTGGAACAAAACTGAAGTTTTGTTTCTTGTCTTTACAGGTCCTACATGATATAATTTCCAGAACCTCAGTTATCAAGTGGTTAATAATCATCTTACAGCTTTTAAATCAGAGATTTTAATCTAGGCATTATGAAATTTGTTCTTTACTAACACTGTTTTCTCCTTATCTGTGCTTTCTTTCTCTTTATGGTATTTACTCATCTAATAGAAGCATGGAAAACAATCATATTTTTTCATTCTTATAAGAAGGCTGAACAAATAAAGCTCACACTTTACTGTCTTCATGCCTTTTATCAACAGTAAACCAGTTCTCTCTGGGTGACTGAACTGAAGCAAATTTCAATAGGAGTTTGGCCCAGGTGTAGAGCACACAATCAGGCCTAATTGTGTCCTAAAGTCTGCAGTAGGCTTCAGTAGCCTGCAGAGCACCATCAATAAATTAAGTTACTTTAAGAGGTGTTCAAAGCACAGTTTACGCTGCAGTTCCTCTGTCTGATACATTTCACAATGCACAGATTAAAAAAAAAAAAACAACAAAAAAATTTGAACAAGATGTAAAGTCAAAATCAAAGATACTAAGATTTGAGAGTGAATAGCTTTTAGAAAATACTAAATAATGCTAAAACATTTCTCCCTTCTAAGGAGATCAACTTAGTAAAACTGAGCATTCAGAAAAGCAGAACATTTGGCAAAGATTCTTCATTATTTGAGTTGGCTCACCAAGGTATGTTTTTTTGTTCATCAAAACTTATGATGTGCTGCCAGTGGTCAACAGCACTTTGCCTGGAGGGGCTGCAATGTGGAGATCTTTCTCTTAATTTCATACTTTCGAAGTTCAGTTAAATGAGCAAATACATGAAAGTAATCTCTCTGATGTTTTATCAGTTGCATTTCTGCTCCAGATTTTTGCTATGAAGATGTTTGATACTTAGTTGGATTATTCTGCCTGCCAATGTCAACAGCAATTCTTAAAAATTTTTCAAAAAATATATTTTTGATGATGACAGGTTGATATTTTTTTAGTGATGTTTTTTGATCTAGTTACTGATATGATTCTTAAGACACATCTTGATAGCATGCTGAGTTGGTTCCTAATTAGAAAATTTTGAATTTAATTCCCGTCTTAGATACTGATGATCAAAAAATTGGTCAGAGTTGCTGTTCCAGATGTTCAAAATTTACTGAACATAAGAGTAGTAAACTTGCTGTGCTGAGTTACATACTTCAGTATATTTCCTTTTGGAAAACAAGCTTCTTTAGATGAATCATGATGTCTGATTTAGCAGAAAAACAAGCAGTTCAGCCTTCACATACTGATATATCTCATTTATTTCTGAAGGAAAATAAATGAGACTCTTGTACAAATGGGCAGTATATATAGCACTTGATATAACTTAAAAAATGAATATCTTTAAATACTATGTTTTCTTTTTCATTGTTCTACCTAACTCCAGAGCATAAATATTTAGCATATTGTTCGGGTCTTGCTCTATAAATTTGCTCTCTGAAATTCATAATATTGCTTAAATAACTCTGTCAGAATTGATCAAACATGGTTGAAATGAATTTTTGCCAGCTCTGAAAGCAGATGCCTACTTGCAGTATTTTTATGCGAGTCTACCATACTCTAGAGCTTGGGCTGTGAGAATGATCTAAAGGTGGTGAAGGATTTTGGTCTCTTCTGCAGCAAGGAGGAGGAGAATTTGGATACACTGAAGAGAAGTGCTATTCTTATTTATGGTGTTAGCAGGGCCTCAGTGAGGCATTTGGCTTCTTAGTTAATTCCTAACATTTTTCTGTTTTCTCACTTATTGGTGACTTTCAGAAGAGGAAATGCTCCCTCAGATAGGGGTTACAAGAACTCGCTACCAGCTGCAGTTTTTCTTCTAAGTTTCTCTGCTAGAAATACTAGTCCTTTTTCCTGGTTTTGACAAACTATCAGTGCTCAGATCAGTCTGGTTAAATAGGTTGTACGTCCTTCAGTGGTCTTTGTGTTCCCTCTTACTGCAGAAAAATAACTCTGCATGTAAAAATTGTAACAGACCTATTCTTCCAAAGCATCTTTTAAGCCACAGCTACATGGAGGATATTTTTCAAATTGAGGATTGTGTTGGCGACTGGCTTTAAAAGCCTGTTCTGGGGTCAGGTGCTGAAGCAGATCCATTTGGTCCATGATTTCAGAGCAGTTAATCGACTAATGTTCAATTAGTATTTAAGTAACTAATTATTGATACTTGATTATATTAAAGCTCTTGTTTTGCAAGTTTATTTATGACTACAAACTTGCATTCCTATGGAGTCCTTTAGATTTCCACATAGAAATATTCATGCACATTCTGATTTTCCTGTGTGGCAGCTTCCAGAGTAGAAATTAGAATAGCTAGGTAAGAAATTAAAAAAATATTTCTGAGTCAGCTTACACTTTCTTTCTTGAAACTCTTCACTGGTTGTCTTCTACAGACTTTATTATTTATTTGTTTTCAGCATTGCTATCTGTTTCCTCCTTGTGGAGACTGTACATTATAGGCTAGTAAAGAAATGTTTGCATTCTTTCCTAAATTTTAAGGTATCGGAAGTAAACACTATTTTGGTATGCTTTTGGTTTTTTTATTATATACATAATTGCTATAACTTTGATGAAGAAATTTTTCTTCAAATAAGCTACATGCATCTTCATATTAAAAACTATAGATATAATTCTCTCATACAATATTTTCCTGTTTTTAGTGAATATATATGGTACATTTTTCTAAGTCTTTTTCTTCAAATTGTTGCCACTGATAAGCAGAATGTGTAGATATGTTGCATAGTGTAATATTTGTACTCATTTAACTCTCTTCTTTCTCTCCCATCCCAAAAAAGTTCACAGCATCCTTTCATTTCTGTATTATATGTTTTTCACCATATAGACAAAAAATGGGGGGGAAACCTGCTTAATATTTTTAGCTACTTCAGTTTGTTCTGGTGCTCATAATATTTATGTTTGTGACTTTTCTGGATAGTAGATGGGTTTATATGTGGGAATTTTTAGGAGAATCTCCATGTTATAAACCTTTAAAAATCCATTTAATATTTTCAAGTTCAATTTTTAAGTCAACTCACTATTTGTTAAAGCAGTTCAATTTTGAAATAGGTTCAGCATTCAAACCTCTGCACATTGGTTCCACTTCAGCGTGCCAGAGAGACCTAATCCTCACAAAAATGCTATTTGATCCCAGGAAGAAAGAAAGATAATGGATTGACCCTCTACATGAAACCATAAAACAGAATTCTGGGTTGCTGCCATTCAAATGAATAGAAACCGGCAGCAATTCTAACACCTTTCCAGTTTCAATTTTATTGCATCTGCAGGCATCGTGCTGGAATGGTAAACATTTTAATGGTCAGACTCTGTCCACTTACACCATTACTATTTCCCTATTATCTCCTATTTTTTGTGTGAAACAGAAGCGAAAAGGTGTCAGGTTGCTGCAAATGAAATGAATGGAGATGCCATTTGCATTCATTTCAGTTGAAGCAAATCCCCTTCTTTCCTATTTCTTTCTTGTCCTTCAGAGAGATCTCTTACAGCTTCTGAAAATCCACGAGCCAGGCACTATATTTGAATAATGCTGCTGAAACCCCATGGATCAGTCTGTCATCAATGTGATAATGCTAAACCTGTCTGTATAAAGAGTCCATCATTTCTTTTTAAATATAATTGATTCAGATTAATAGAAAGATTTCAGCTGCACATATTCTGAAAAGCTCATTTTTTTTAAAATCAGGATGACTCTCTAAAGAATCCAGAGCACAGAAACCCCATATAAAAGCTGATCAGCTTATATACTTGTACCTTTTTCTTTAAAATAAGCTTAGCTGAGACTCAGTCCTGTGTTGTCCTTATTCAAAGATGAACTTGCACATTTCTATTTCTTTGGCTAAGACACAAATTTTGGGTGTCAAGTCATCTTTAAACATAAGCATGCAATATGCATTCTGAATGTACTCCTCCTCAGTGCTGAACTGGTTTTGAAACATTCCCCTTGCTGGGCTTTCTGTCTCCCATACTAGAACTGCTCCCATGTGCCTCTGAGGTTTAGGCAAGTAAGCAATCTCTTTAAAACCAGAGACATCTATTAAGAAACTGAGTGTTTGGAGAGTAAATTGTCATGCCTTGTCCAGAGATAGCTCCTTGGTGCTATGGAAGGAGATCCCAGCCATGGCTGATGCTCAGATCTACAGGTAGAGGAGAAATAAGCCAGCTATGACTACGGTGGGTGCATTATATCATTGACTGCATAATCTCAAGAGCCAGTCAATTAAACTGGGGAATTAGATTTTGCATTTGTGCTTTAAGCTCAGATGGTTATTGCCTCGAACAGGTAGCACCTGAAGTGACTTGTTGCCAGAGGATATAGAGTGAACATGTGTGTGAGCAAGTGGGGGTGTGTAGTCTGTAGTCCTGATGCTGTAACCATGGCTATGGGCCTGCTCTGAAACACTGATTCACTGCAAAGAAGAAAAGAAAAGATGCTGCTAATTGTTACATGCAAAGAATAAGAGAGGATGAATTCTGCTGTGTTCACTTCTTGTGGAGACAGTGAGACTTAATAGTAATTTCTTCTGTACCACACATAAGAACACAAAAAAAAATACCAATCAGAAAAAGTTCTGTAGAACCATAAAATTAATTAAATTCCAGTAAAAAAGGCAATCCCAGAGGATGACATCTGAATTGTCACCGACCAGTAGTTCATACATTTTCATGCTAATGTGTTTTGATAAATACACATTTTTAGACAAAAGAAGTTTAAAGCCATTTCCAGGTAGCTGTATGAGACAGTAGCATGTGCCCCTCTCCTAATACATCTTTATTCCTCCATCTATGATTTCAGAAGAGTTACCAACACCACCACCTGAGGGGCTGAGACAGCCTTCTCTGATTTCAGAGACCAACAATGTCATAGAGCAAGGATTTAGCCAGAAGAGATAAGTTACAAAGAGGTATCTGTGCAGTTTTTGAAAATATGCCACTCTTAATTATATGATTTAGTTTTAGGTAGCCCTGCAAGGAGCAGAGAGTTGGACTCAATGTTCTCTATGAGTTCCTTCCAACTTGACATATCCCATTATTCCACGACTGTTCTTTTCCTTGCCAAGTCTCCTAGTCTGGTGTTTGATGTCCCCCAGCTCCTGTGTGTCCCCAGTCTAAACTCCCATGTGTGGGACCTCAAGCACGTGCCTTGATATATAAACAGAGACACATATTGTAGCTATGTGTTCGTAATTACATGTACAGCTTAGCTTTTGTACATGAAACTCAGAATATAGTATGTTTTGTGGTGTCCTAGAGACATAAACTTCCTACCTCAACATAATTCCTGAATATGTGATAGAAATGAAGGCACAGATCCAGGTAAGGGTTCTTTATGAACTGAATTCCAGCCCAGTGATAAGCTCTCCACATTTCCTTGTGATATATACTGTTTTCTGGAAAAGAGAATCTTTAAAAAAAATCCTATATCAACCCAAGAAGCAGCATTTATTGTCTCAGAAGTATGGAAAAGTCCCAATTCACAGCAAATTTTGTACTGTTTGAAAATCAACCATAGTTTCAAGCCAGACCATTCCATCTGGATATCCTCCAAGGCTGTTACAATTCTGATATGAATTTGGATTCAAATGTTGTGGCTGACTTATATAAAATTAAATATAAAGATGGATCCAAGCAATCCTAGCTTTGCCAAAGTATCCAGATTTGGTTTGAAATAACTAGTTCAATCTTTGTTCTTAAGTTGACCTTTTTTCTTAACCAAAACTGTCTTTCTCACATATGATAATAAGATGCTAGAAAAGAAGAATTTTACCCACACACTCCATAAAATGTCCTATGAGCCTGTGTTTGCCACTTTTAGATTACATGAACAATTTCTTGCAATTTCATGCAATTAGAGCCCCATTTCTAATCAATCAACTTGCAGAAGGAAAACTATTTTTATGTCACTATGCACTCATTTTGGTTATTAAAGGTGGTTCTTTAATAACTTAAGACTGAAATTACTACTTACAAAGTGAAATGTATAAGGTTTCTCCTCTTCAGCCTTTACAGGAGGAACATCCAAAAGAGCATACTGGGAGTGGCAGTGTAGGAAAAAGCCTGAATGACTTGAAAATTGTTCCTTCCAAGAAGTTCATGTGTATGTACCATGTGGAGGGTGAAAACTGATGTTCTCCTTGTTCCCTAGTAATTGCAGAGGATTTGTTATCTGCCCAGATCACGTATTCGGGTTCTGATGGGATATAAAGTTACATTAAATTTCCACCAGATTTCCCTCATGTTTATGGAGATTTTTCTATATTCCTTTTCCTATTGTTTTCCAATCTTGTTCTGCCGTTTCTTCAGTGAGAAGTAGTCACTACCCATGTTAGATAAGTTGACTAGCTGTGGAGGAAGCCTCAAGCTTTAGCTCATGGCTAAACATCCTTAAGCTGAAGGTTTATAAATAATTTTCATCCTATCTTGTCTCCCCCTAATTATTTTCTATTTTACTGTTGATGAGCCAAGGTGGTATAGTTGTTGCGCTGATTACAAAGTAGGGAAATTACTGTCACAAGATGTGGTGTGGGTGTTGATGCCAGAAGAGGAGGAGAAAAATTCAGAGTTTGAGGTTCATCATAGGTTTTAAAACACAACTGTTTGAATGCAATGTCTGGCTCTGGAAATGATTAGTGCCATTGCAGTCATGCATGAAGGAGCTCCTTGTAAACATTGACAAAGCCTCCCCAATATCTTTGTCTGTGTTCTGCTTAAACCCATAGGTAGGAAATGAAATCCTATGTTTTCAACCTGTTGTTCTAATAGTGTTTTGTTAATTCATTGTACTTCATCTGCATCTCCCTGTTGTCTTTTATATTTGCTTAAATTGTAAAACCTTTACTGTTCAAGGAGCTTTTATATTTCCTGCTTTTGTAGAGCATAACTGGTGTCTAAGCCTCCAGTATATTGTCATAATAATAGTAATTAAACAGCAGCAGCACTGAATTGCCTAGTATAGGAAAAATTTGTATGTCAACTATCGAATGGGAAGCTGAGAATGTAGTGCTTTTGTTGTATAATGCTCCTGCCAGAAGCTCAACATCCAGTGTGAGTTTTCTTCTGGTTTTACAAGGTGCAAGGGATGCAAATTTTTATTGGTTTCTTTATATGTTGCTTTAGAGGCTGTGTCTAGAATGAAGATGGAGGTAGTGGAAGGAGCAAGAACAGCGTGTCTGTACTGGTAGGCTTCAGAAGTAGCATGGGGACATTTTTCCTAGGGGTCTAGAGGCAGTTGTGTGCACATTGTTGCAATCCGTAAGGTTAAAGTTGTAACCCATTAAAAGTTGCTTCAGTAAGAACAATTATAAGGAAAGAATCAGCAGGGATTGTTTTTAAACCCTCTAATTTCTTATTCAAGGGTTCTGTGTTTCTCTATTTAATGTTGTAGTACATTAATTTGTAATTTAAACTATCAGCAAAAATGTAACAGAAGTTACTTTCTCCTATACACATAATGCATACACAGCCTTCTCTAGGAAACAAGGACTGCAGGGGTTGTGTACAATTGTTCTCTATTTGTTGCATAATGTAGAAAATCCTGGTAATCTAAAACCTAAGCACTTTTGTGAACCGTCCTTCCTGGAGAGAAACACTTTCTGTGTTTCAGTAATAGGCAGAAAATAAGTTTATAAAGTAACCGAAGGTACAATCATAATTTCAGAGCAAATCCCAACAAAGGTCCTGAATAGAGCGTTCTGTGTTCTCCAGCAAGTGCCATTTTCCTTAGTATCTTGTTTGCACTTACAGTGGCTTTCCATGTACATGACAATGGGACCTGCAATTGAAAGCAGGCGGCAAGACAAGCATGACCAATAACACTTCGCTGCTTTACCGAGTCTCTAATAAAGTTGGAAAATCAATTCCATTTCTGGCTTTTCTCAGAGAAGTGTTGCCCAACAAGATACAGAATGATGAATGCTGATCTCTTAAAACCACTAAAGTATAAAGTGTTACAAAAGGTTTTTTTAATACAACTGTGTGATAAAGCAGGCTCCTGTTGATGAATCACAGTCATGTGGCTGTCCTATCGTTTATCTAAAACAGTGAAAAATGAAGTCATTAGTAAAAATAAAATGCAAATATTACTGAATGCTGGAACATTTTTCTTCCCATGTTTCAGGTTGAATTTCAACTCCCTGTGTGACATTTACATGCATCAAGATGAAAATGAGATGCATAAGCTTAGTTTCTCCCCATACCTCAGTAAAAATGAATTAGTGAACCAAGAGAGCTGAAATGCCACCTGCTTTTGAACCAAGGCTACCTTACAGGATAGAGGAGAAACCAGGACAAATGAGTATCATATGGTAAATATGAAACCAACATTGTAGTTACAATCCATAGACCACTTGCAGACTTTGAACACCTAAGGATGAAGCAAGGAAAAAAAAGGGAAATTTTTTTCTGCCCTATTGCCAGCCTCATGTGATAGTACCTCACAAATATGGAAGTTAGGCTGTTAAAATGCAGCACACTAATTCCATATGTTAAGCCTAGGTGAGAAGCCTGTATTCACATCCTACTTATGGCCTCAATCTGTCCCTGAGAGTGTCTGGTTATTTCGTGATTACTATGGGGATGTAACTTCTGTTCTGGTTTTACAGGCAGTAAACTGTTCTGTTCTCCTGGTAGAAGAGGATGGGGAAAGAGCTGTGGACTCTCTCTATGGAGTTTTCCTCCTCTTCGCTGCTCAGAAGGAGATTTCCCCCTCAGATGAATCATGTTGCTGTTAACTGTCCTCTCTGAGCAGGGGCCACAGACAGGGCAGTTTGTCACTGGGTGAAGGGACGGGTACCTACAATTGATCAATATAGTCTGTTCTTAAGAATATTTTTAGGGTCTTCTTTTTTATTTTCTTCTGCTGGTATTAGTCTGGTTAGAGCTTAATGTAGTCTGATCTCATCTCAGACTACAGAACTGAATTTATGCCTCCAGCTTGCATGAAGCCTTCAGGAATTATGAACTTCCAGACAGAACAAAACTACGAAGGGTACCTGTCATCAGTGGAGATATTATGGAAGTAGCTCATTTGTCTTTTGCTTTCCACATCACCTTCTCACATGATGTCAGATTTTAAGATGAAGTTTTGATCTTTATCCACATGTTATTTTTCGGTATTTTGGGTTATCAAAAAGTGATTTATCGAAAGCTTAAAGACAAAGGTCCACAACTTCATTGCTAAGCCATCACTGTCTTTTGAGGATGCATTTCATCTGTTTAAGTCTTGATAATGGTCTGAGCATATACAGAAGGTGTATTTCTTTGATGTGATGTAGCTCAGTATCTAAGTGATGTAGCTGAGGTGAGACTGTATTCTAAAAAAAAAAAAAATCCAAATAATTAAGTCCAAAGCAGATTACCCAAAGAACATACTTCACTGTACTTGTTTCTTTGTTCTGAAACAGTAGAAAATAAAGGTAGGATAGATGAAAATCACATTATTATATGTTGTAGGGGGAGATGCTCAGGTAACAATATTCATAATTACAATATTCATAAACACAAACCTGCACATTTAAAAAAAAGAAAATAATGCATAAGATTGTTCTCTGTTGTGAGGTTTTTGTCTTATGGAGAGAAAAATATGTACTAGGCATTCAGAGACATTAGAATTTTAATTTTCTTCATTGCAAGTTAATTTAAATTTGGGTTTTTAGTCATACAATTCATACAACTCCTATCAGAGTGTAGTGATTCTGAACAATAACTTGTCCAGAGAGGCCCAAGAACATTGTTTCCCAATATAGGAAGCATGGATGTCACTCAAGTCAAATGTGTCTGAGAGCTGTGTGTACCTTTGTGTAGTGTAATGGGATGGGTTTAGCATTGGCAGCTTTGCAGGCACAAAACCAGAGTCTGAGGTGCTGGTGGGTTCATGAATTCCCCTAATTTTGTTGAAGGCTAGGGTGGGAATGGTAGATGGATTCTTAAAATCATAGGATAAATAGTTAAGGTTGGAAGGGACCTCAGGAGGTCTCTAGTCCTTACCCAGAGCAGAATCAACTGTGAAATCAGACCAGGTCACTCAGGGGTTTAACCAGCGAGGTCTTGAAAGCTCTGAGGATGGAGACAACCTCTTGAGGCAACCAGGTAACATTTTATTTCCAAATTTGATCCACCAGTGCAATCTTACATTAAACACTTATTTTGTCTTACTCATTGTACAGAATTTCTGTTTCTGAAAAGTGACAATTATTCCCCTATTTATAAACAACAAGATTATGTAAGTTTTCCTCACACTTCTTAGCTAAAACAGTGATGAAAAAAAACTGGACAAGGACAAGAAATTGGAAAGAGTGTATGTTAGAAATGGATGCAGTGGCCTTCCCCCTCTGTGGACTGGAACATCGTCTTTCTGTCCTTGGATGATATTATGAGGCCGGTCTGGAGTCTAATGCAATTCAGGAAGTTTGGCCCAGAATAAAGATATTCCAAAGAGATAATTTAATTTGATTTGCTAGACTAGCCTTCACACTCAGGAGTGAACGTAGGAATACGATTTTTTTTCAAATTATTTTTTTTAGAGACATTGAATTTGAAATCAAACACTATTTGACTACAGGGAAACAAGAAGCCTCTTAACCATTCATAATGTCTCTGGAATATAATCAATACAATATTATTTATCCTGTTAATAATGATTATTAGTTTAATCCAGAATCAAATTGATATTTAATCAAACATTCAGAGTAGTCTGTATTCCTCTGCGAAGCATAAAAGTAGAGAAATTAACTAAATATAGAGAAGGGCCAGAAAATGAACTAGACCTTCTTTGTAAAATCTGTTAGTGAAGTGTCTCAAACATCAATGTCTGTAAGACCAAACTCTTGCAGTAGCTGATAATTAAACAGTATTACTTGAAAAGTTACTTGTGTAAGAGCTTCTGTATAAATATAGTTTCATATAAGTAGAAGTATCTCACGAGCTGAAAATGTTGCATGCAGTTACTTTTATTTTTCTCTGAGAGAAAAAAGAAACAGTGTTCTTCTTCTTTGGTTAATTAATTATTCTTGCATTTCTGTGAGATTTAGGGCCTTATTCCCCCAACTACCCCTATCTAAAATATGCACAGATTTTATCACAGTAAGAAAGGATTTTGTAGCTTAGATGATCCATCAAATGAGTGGTGCAGAGCTGGAATGGTACAAGTTTGTCATCCGAAAATCAAATTTGTGATAGAAGGCTCCACACCTGCATCAATTCCTTCAGTGCAAACTCCATTTGATGAGACTGACTTACAGTCCACATCACTGGCTTTTTCTGAATTGCATTGTCTTTCCAAAGCTGTGAGATGGATTAATAATGCACACACAGTACTCTGGTCATCAGTGGAGTAATGAGGGAAAAGGAAAATGTTACTAAGCATAGTAGAATCTGTAAAGTTTTATCCAATAATATGTATAAGCGCAGATAGGGTCTTGTAAAAAAAAAAAAAAAAGGAAGTAAATGAGGTTCTGGAGTTCCAAACTTTGGCTTTTGACTTCTGGCAACAGATGAGAAATCCTGAATTTTAACAACTGCTACAAAGTATTTGCAGGCTTGGTGAATACATTAAGTGAGTTGGAACGAAATTGTTTGCTTTTTCTCATACCATTCGTTCAGCTGAAGATATTTGTATGCATAGAGGATAGGTGATTTTAATATAGGGATAGGGCCAATTATAAGCCTTTTTGGTGGAGAATTTTTTTCTGTGCTTAATATGCATTGTTTTTACAATATTGAACTTATGAGGGACACGGAGCACAGATTGCTCAGCACAAAGGTCTGGTTTCTACTACCGCAGAGGAGATCTGGGCAGAGATAAAATGCAATCACTGTGAAATGTCCCATCTCTATATAATACATCTCCATTAACAGCAGGGAGTCACGGTAGCTGAAGTAATTAGATAAGGCTTTGTTCTTTTCACCTAAAGGAGAAGCCTCATGGTGGTGAAACACAAAAGAAAATTGCTAGACCGTATATATTGCAGTTCTCTATTTCCACCGGGTTATTTTCTTCTGTAAAATGCTTACTGCAGATTATTGACACCTATAACAAGGAACTTTTGTACTTTGTTAGGTCAAAACTATGGGTGTGTGTTTGACCTTAGGCTTACATCATCACTGTCAACTATGTAAACTGGTCCAAAATGGACATTAGTAAGAAAATATGTAGACGTATGCAGCTTCTCCTAGAAAGATCCTGCCGGTTTTCAAAGCAAAAATCAAAATTCATCATTTCCCAGTAGACTAAGGATTGATTTGTACCAAGATATTTTTTTGCAGCAGATGTGTATTTATGAGTTCATGAAAAGTCCATGTAAACCAAAGCAATCATCTAAAAAATAAGTCAATTATACATCAAATAGAATTTCTTGCAACTCAAATTGTTACACTGAAAAGAAAAGGAATAGAGACAGAAAAAAAAAAAGAAATCAAGGGAATTGGGTGATGCTATCTTTTGTGTTGCAGCTTCATCAGTGAAAGAGGATTCTGTCTTCTAAACTGTCTGATTTAAGTGGAGCTTCACTCACAGATATCCTGTAGGCTCTGACCCAGAGGAAACAAAGTCTATAAGTCAAGGAATTATAAAGAAACTTAACAAGGTCTATAGAGAATACAGTAATCAGTTGTTGATATTAGGAAGAAAGGCAAGAAATTATTATGTGTCCCACTGTCAAGCAGATAAATAGAAATAACAACAGCAGCAACAACAATAAAAATAAAAGCTATTATTATTATATACAGTTGCAAATTCTTAGGCTCCAAAGAAAAGCAGGAAAGCAAATTAGTGACAGCAAGGAAAGTCAAAGTCATGATGTTTCTCATATGATAATATCAGCTCTGTGCAGCTGCTTGAAAAATTTGCATGTAATATCAAGAAAAGAACATCTGCTGCTCAGTATGCAGCAGACCACCAAAGCTGCTGTAGAGAAGAGGTGGGAGGAATGGATGGATAGGAACTAGATCATGATAAGCAGAACAAGAAGTGGCTTCCCACTGAATGACATGACCTCTATTATCACTTTCTAAGTCATTTACTCCCACTTCTCAACTGAGGACTAGCATTCCTGATGATGGAGGTGGCTGCCATAGGCAGGTTAACCTGTCAGTAAATTTACTAACACGGGATAATTTTCCTGGAATGAGTGTTTTCCAGAACATATAAAATACATCCTTTCAAAGTAACAAACTCCTTGATATGAACTTGTGAACACACTTGCCTAGCACCAGCTTCCAACAGGTACACAACTAAAGTGGGGAAGCAAGAAGGTAATAGGCTGTGTCAGATACAAGTGTGGAAAAAAACAATACCAGAGTAAATGTATAAGGATCCATTTGTGACTAATCACACATAATGAGAGCAATGGGATTAGATGTATAAAGAGCTTCAGGCACATTTTTTACTGTCATAAAGGGCTTGTTTTTATTTCTGTTTGGCTCGGTAAATTCTTTCACTTTTAGTTGTTCACTACACTGAACAGCAAGAAATTATAGGATGGAGTTCTCAAATAAGGTTACTACCTGCACAGTGTTAAGGAAACCACATGGGTTTTCCTGAGTATCTTCTTAATTTAGAAATTTGGTGTTAAGAGTATGTAAATTGTTACTTACAGTTTGTGGGGTTTATTTCATATATATATACACATTGGCATAGACTGTTAGGAAAAGTTTCTTTTTGAGAGTGATAATAAAACCTTTGTTTTTATTTCCATCATTTTCACATGCTAACATTACTTGTCTTTCCCTAACCTTCTATACCATCGTGTTAAAGGCAAAGTAGTATTTCTGATAATTTCAGGATGCCATTTATAATGCAGCACTGCTAAAAGATGTTTTAAAATGGGCTATATTTGGTTTGAGAGGAGCACAATCATCTAATAATCTAATAATAATTTTAAAATCTGTGATGCCATCTGTGCAAAAGCCCTGATAGAGACTCTACTTTAGCACAGTATGGCTTGCCTATAACATGAATTGGTATCTTTAGTGGGCAGATGTTTTTACTAGCTTTTTACTATCAGAACAATCTTTCTTCTCCATATTATATGCACAGAGGTCCATTTCTGGGAAAAAAGGTAACTAAGAGTATTGCTGTTATAAAAAGGCATTGCACTTGCTGTGTGCACCAATTCTGATTAATATATTTTGTAGAATTAGAGGAAACTGATTTTTAGTATGATCTGGATAATTTTATGAGGTGCAACATTATGAAATGCCAAACGTGGATGTTAGTCATCCAAGTCTTTTGCTTATTTAATCAGTAAACAGAAATATTTAAAAAAAAAAGAGTCATAATTTTGTGAGTCACTTCCATTAAGCTATTTTTTGCAGAAATTATTTTCTGGTTTTGAACAATGAGCAAAGCTGTTCAAAACCTGTTCTCTCTTCTGCCACACACCTGTGAGCCTATTGACACTGCTCGTGTGCAGTTACGGTGCCAGACCCATGTAAACATAGATGTAGATCATTATAGTATTTCGGCTTAACCTAGAAATAACAGCTGTGTAATACTATGGATTTATACAAATATAAGCACCATTCTAGTTAAACATAAATAAAATCTTCAGTCTCAAAACTGCAATTCATTTTGCCTTCAGGGACTGATGAATAAATGGTAACATGAACAGAAAAGGGGGAATGAGATGCCGAGGATGCTGCCTTATGCAGCACCACCTGCACATTCACAGACAATTTTTACTTGGCCAGCTGGGGGGATTTTTGTTCAGGAAGCTTCTGTCAAGTGCTTCTTTTCTTTGTATTCTCTTAGTGTGCATGGCCTGATGATCGGTTTGGGAGGGAGGTAAGCAGGAGGAAAAGAAAAGAAGGGAAAAATTAACCATGAGTTAAGACATTTTGATTTCCTCTATGCATTGTACATAAAATAAAGAGGTTAGTGTGGTTTTCTCCCCCTTCTGTGGAAAAAATGTAGGATATAATATTTGGTTATTTGTCTGGAGCCAGGCAGCAAGGAAGACTCAGAAAAGATGTATACCACAAAACAGAATGGAATATGAATAATATTTACTGGTAACTGCTCTGTCATGGGCTTTATTTAAACCCCAGTCTGAAATCTGAAATTGCTGCACCAAATACCCATAATATGCAAAAGCAAGACTTCGCAGAAATCAATACTTCCGGAACATCATGTTGTGTAATGACTTCTGGATGTTTATCTAAAGAATGCTTTGGAAAAGATTTTGTATACAAAACACTTCTCAAAGTTGTGTCAAGTAAGATACTTTCTGATAGGCAGCTTCTCATTAATATTTGCCTCTTGTGAGTCATAATTCATTTTGTCACAGACAGTACTTTACTTTTATTAAAATGATAGCTTTGTTGACTATTCAATGTTTGGAGCTATTTCGTAACAAGGGTCACTTTGTGCCTCCATTGTCTCCATGACCTTCAGATTATGTCTTTACTTTCCACTTCAGCCTAACATCCTGCTTTCATTTACTTGATGGCTCCATGGTTCAATAGCACTTAGAGAGATGTTGACAACAAATGGAAAAGTTTGAAAATGCTCCTGTTTAAATAAGACTATGTATACATGCTATATACCAAATTTATTTTCTTTCTCTTTTCAAATTAATGACAGTTACTTTAAATGACAGCTTTGTTTTGGTTCTTCAGCAATTATTTCAACAATTATTATTCAACAAATATTTTTAGCTTTTTCCTTCCCCACTCTGCCCCTCACTTCTGTGCAAGGGGTTCACCTCTTAGCCTATACTGAGATCAGTCAGTCTTTCTACTAGAAGTTAGTATTTCTAACTTTGGGAAGAAAACCATAATATCTTCCAAAGATGTTGTAGATATAATGTCCTGTGCTTACTGCTGCTGACATGAGAGCACAGCCCAGGGCAGGGACCTCTGTGAGGTTATCTCTGTGTCTTGGCAGTCACTGAGCTGGAGTAGGAGTAGGAGCTATTTCTTTTCATCTGTGCTGAAGCAGCCCCTGTGGTAGGATTGACAAATATATACTCCAGGACTCAAGGAAGCAAATTTAGCTTGCAGATGGGATGTTGACTCATTAAAATGTTCTCACATTCACGGGGATAATGGGGGCACAGAAATACACCTACGTGAACTGCACGGTTTAACAGAAATGTAGAATCTTGCTTGAACTGAATGTGGTGCTGTATTTTTGCTTGAATGAAGCAATTGTAACATGTGATTAGTTCTTCAGTATTTCTCTTAATAGTTAAGACAGATGTTTCACTACTCTTCATTCTGAAATACATGCATGCATCCCAGTATGTCATCCTTTATCTTTTAAATTAAATTTAAAGTGTTTGTGATGTGGTGTCCCCTGAGAGATATAACACAACATGGAACATCTTTTACACCTTTGGGAATATTTGAATACTTTCCCTCAGTTTCATTTGATGACAATTTGTGATGTTTTGGTCTTAACCTTTGTGCTACCCACAGTAAAGCGCTGTAGTACTAAAGAAATCAAATTCTGGTACTCCTTGCTGTCCTGTTTGATTTTGACTCTTGTTTTCTTGACAGCCTTGGAATACACTGCCTAAGCTGTCTCTACTCATATTCCTTAATGATGTTTCAACCCCCTTCAGTCAGGGCAGGGCACTCAAGTGAATTTACTGTATTAAAAGTTTTTAATGACCTTCATGTATTAAGGCAAGTGAGTTTCATGTGGTCTGGCTTTATTTGATCTGTCACTGGCATTGAATGTACTGGATCAGGTACAGAAAATGCTCTTGCATTTCCTAGTACTTCATCTGTCATCAGTACTTGATGTCCAGGGAAGTGCACTCCTGTTGTGCATTTCTGAACATGCATTTCAGGTGATTGACTGAGGCAGGAGGGGGCAATTGGATGGTACATTCATTTTTTCACTGGTTGCTGCTGTTGTTTTAGGGCTTCTTCTTTTTACCAGCCTGTTCATGCCTTGCTTCATTTCTGTGGCTTATGTTATCACTTTTACACAGTTGACATATAGATCCATAATTCCTGTTGGTGTTCTCAGATTTTGCCTTTGTATTTCTCTGCCTGCATCATCTCTGTAACTGGATGCATACTAATCTTTTATTACAAACAAAGAAGACAAAAATGATTTTTTTTAATCCTGTTGTGTAGGTTTTCTGCTCATAAGTACTTCATCTCTCAAATATTGTTTCTCTTTCCCTACTGCTACAGTACTGTATGAGAGGTTTAAAATGTTCTTTATAATTTACTGTATAATCATCACCTTGCAGATGAAAACTAGATTTTTTTTCCCATGGATGGTATGGTTGGGTTTTGGTTTTTTTTATACGCAGCTCTTCAGGTATTTTAATTTTATTTTTACTGTTTATATTACAGATCAAAAAAAATCCCTTAAACAACTGGTCCCTGGTCTCTGCAAGTCAGACAGAGCACATATAAGACTACCACTTCTCAGTCCAGTGACCTAAATTTTAGATTACAGCAAATACGAAAGCCACTGCTTGCTTTTTACCATGCGCAATCACATTTATATGATTTGACTTCTTTTTGTAGACTTGCCCAGAATATCAATTCTGTTTATAAATTGTGTCTACTCTTTTTCTTTCCTAAATTGTAGGAGCTATAAATATAGTAAGAACCATTTTTGAAAGATTTTTCCTCCCTGGTATCTTCTATATTAGATTTTACTGACTTTTAACAGCATCATTTTTCAACTTGCAATGTACTTTCAGTTTTGATTTAAACTTTATCTTCAGTTAATTTTTTTTAGAATATCTACCCTTCTGTTACATGTTATTTATCATTTAATTTTTGGCTAGGCACATGTTCTTTTTATTCAATGTACACTTTATGTTAAAAATGTTTAAATTACTTAATAAGACATATTGATAACACAGCTGCCATTATTGCTTTACCTTGTTGGCAGTAATGTGAATTGCATTTTAATTTTTTACCGATACCGTTCTTGTGCCCCTATAAAATACCACAAAGTTAACTTGTACCTAAGATTTTGTCACAGCTTGAAAAGTAAATAATTCAGCTGGAGAGTAAATGGACTGAAGGTATATAAGGGGCCCTTTGTTTGCACACTGTTAGCAAAAAAACCCCATAGGTTTCTAACTGTCTGAAGGTCTGTAAACTTGTTAGAACTTATTGTTCTTCGGAATGATTCACTGGGTGTGGTACAGCTGAGTTGCTGGGGGGTGGGATGTGGCAAAGGGATCAGCTGGCAAAGGATGTCTTTGTTGGATAAAGATGTTTAGTTTTGTTGTATACAAGCTGCACATGATGATAGACCAAACCGTTCTTTAGAAGCTGTGGATGTTTTATTCCGATTCCTTACATACCTGTTTTGTGTGGCTCCTCCTCCCACTGTCCTCTCATTCAGGCTACACAGCACAAGTTTTGCACAGGAACCATTTCATTCTGGTGAATGAAACACTTGACTTCTTGAGGTTGTGTGTAGTCACACTCACCCAGTGGCAGGAAATGTATTGTTTAGTGCAAGATTTGTGCAGCCACCAGAAATTTCAGGGAGAGGCCTGTTGTTTTTAACTGCCTGGAGCAGCACACTGGGGAGATGTGACCCATGGTTATTCTGATAGGTGTGCTTAAGACATAAAGGACACGCAATTGCTTTCTTCTTGGGCTTCCAAAAGGAATAATAGTGCCACTGTGGGTTAATTTCTAACACATCACTACAAATACCCTAGTAAAGAGATGTAAACTCATCAAAACTTGAGGTGCTAACAGCACCTCAAGTGCTTTTAACTCTCCTCGGGGGCTTGTGGCCAAGGAACCTATGTGGGAAGGTCTGGAGTGACGAACAGGCAGAACAGGAAGGGGGTTTGGTGGATCCCTTTGTACCAGAAGACAAAAAGTTATCAAGAGACAGGAGAAGGAAACTTGAGCTCAAGCAGAATACTGAACCCTGTAACCACTTGGGGTTTTCTAGAGACACCAAAAGGCTTCAGCTCCTGATTGAGGTTTGTGCTGGGGCCTGGCTTGTGGGATACCTATGCCTAATGCAACCTGTGAGTGATTGCATGGAGAACCACCAACTGGCCTTTTTTTCAAAGCTGTAGCTAATAATCAACTGTTTTATCATCCAGTGCACTCTAAATTAAAATTTATGTCACATAATGTGTACCTACTCTCTAACAGAAAATCCTGGTAATAGCCGCAGGTGAACCTTTTATAAATTAAAGTTTTTTTAATATTGGCTTCCCAGAAATGTTGTGAATTACTTTGTGTCATATTCATTTTCTCTTCCCTTTTGATAATAATTTTAAGCTTTGTGTCATAACAACAATTTATAAACATTACATGAAAAATATTAGGAAGAGGAAAACAGACATTCAAAGCAGATATTCAGAGAACTTTATTATCCACATCTTCCCAACATATTGGATTTTTTCTGGCCAAATCCATGGTGGTCTCAAGGCTTGTCTTTTTTTCCTCTCATCTTGCTTCTCATCAAAACAACATTCTTCTAAAAGTTGTTCTTAAGCTACTACAGTCAGAGTAACAAGTTTTATGTGTTCTCATTTTATTTTCCCCTTTCTTAAATACAGACATGACATTGGTTATTCATAAATACCAACTCACTTTGATAGATTCATTAAATCTTCTTCTCATGTGTTATGTTTCCTTATTTCATATCTGTATTGGCAATTTGAATTTCTCAACTCAAGGCCTTAAAGTGCTTAGGAATTTTTGCTTTCCTTTAGATGTTACAATTTCCATTTACACTTTTGAATCCTAATATGGTGAGGATTTTTCTTCTTAGTTTACTCTGTTGTTAAGTGCTAATGTCCTTAATGAACACAGAAGCAGTATTTTAATTTGGGGACTGTAACTAAATTGACTTTGGCTGAATGTCAGTGAAAATCTGCTTGCTTTCTTCATTTTTCATCTTTCCCTTTTATAGCTTAAGAAACTTCTGCTGTTTATTAAATCTCCCTCCAGAATTACAGCGTCAGTTCTGATAAGTCTCAGTAGATCTGTACACTTTGAGATTTCCAAAATATATTCTTGTTTTCATTCTACTTTTGGAAAAAGTTTTATATCCTTCTTCAGTTGATGCCTTTCCTTTCGTATTTTGTCCTGTTGCTCAATCTGGAAATTTCTAGTAAGATTTTAATTTTTGCCTTGAGAAACCTTTGTCTTCTACTGTAGTTGAGGATTTAAACTCTTTAATCTCATTCTTTCCTTGATAATTACTCAAGTTTGTCCTTTTGAAACTTGAAAAGCAAATCCCTTAGCCCAGTGTTACTTCATCAAGTCATCCTGCCATCAACTTGCTCCATTGTTAAATTTTTATCATATAACTCTATCACATAGTATTTATTATTGTTTTATCATATAGAACTGTAAACATGCTGAAGTCAAAGCAGGACCTTCTTCTGCATTTGTGACTTTGTCAACTCTCCTGTTAAGTGTTTCCTTATTAGTAGCTCTTAGGAATAGCTTTGACTCTGCAGTCTTTATTTGCAAAGATGAGGTCACCTGTAAGGGCACATTTGCAGAGTTTCTCCATCTTACATTGTTATAGAGATATCTACTGTATTAAAAGAGGAATCTTTAGATCTGAACCTTTGAATATCCAACTGTAATCCATTTCTAGTGTTGATCTTCTAAACAAACAAATAAAAACAATCTCAGAACCCCTCCCCCTAAAAAATGGGGAAAAAGCTTTTTCTAATAAGTGTATGGTAGTGAAAAAGACATTTCAGTTTATTTTATTAAGCTGACAGTGTGGGAGTGAATTAATGCCTCTAAAAGAAGTACATAAGTAAAGTTCATGATCCTCAAGGTCCTTTACAATGGTTGAACTGCTAATCAAAATTTGAATTTTTGTAATCAGTAGCATCTTGGAGAAACAAACAACAAATTCCAGTACAATTTGATATTGAATCTATTAGAAGGCATGAAGGGACAAGTAATCTGACAGGCTATGCACTATTAGCAAGTGCCATGAGCTGCTGTTCTCTGTCCATATTTTAGACAGTCATTACCTCTTATAGAATTGCAAAGCATCAGCACTGTAACACCTCCCACATTGGAAATTCTGGCTTTTTTCCTTTTCTTAGTATGATGTTTTTAGGATGTTATCCTTCAATACTGAAAGATTGAAAAAAAACCAACCAAAACCAAAACAGAACAATGTTTGTATTTTATGATAAAAACATTATCAGCAGAAGAGGAGGCTAATTTCTCACTCACTTTTGAGAGTTCTGTAAAAAAAGGAATTAATTACTTTAATGATATTATTTCCCAACTGCAACCCTTTTCATAGGGGTTTTCTGATTTATCTAACATGTTCATCCATTTCATCTTTCTCAGTTATGACATTTTGCAGAGCAATTATAATGTTTAAGGAACATTAACAACTATTAGAAGCATGGAGTGCTGGCTGTGGGAAGTATGATAGTGCCAGTCATTTTATCATCAGTGAATGTTTACATTGTTATGAGGAAATCATAGTAGCTTTTACCTGCTCATCTCTGTAGTGTAGACCACTAAAATTTAAGAAATTAGCTTCTATTTTGGAACAGGAGATGAGGACCATATTTTCTGCCTAGATGTGTCTACCCTGGTGTAAAGCAAAAGCCGCAAATATTTGAACAAGCCACCATTTTAGACCTATGAGCAGATATGATGGACAAACATGGTGGGCAAAGCTCAGAGAAAGAATTTGAAATAATCTATTGCGTGCCAGGGAGGGTGCTGGGTATCTGTTCAGTAACAGGGAGGGTGTCCTGGGTCACCGCTGTGCTGAAACAATGTCATGCATGTAGGCTTTGTTCTTCCCTTATAACCTCAGATGTCTCGACTGCAACAGCTAATGTGTACTGCCTTGTTTTGAAGCAGTTTCTTTGTTGTTGTGATTCATGGGCTGCTTGCTTGATTTTTTTTGAGAGCTAAGTGCTGCCGAGCTCATCTGGAAGAGCTACAAAGATTACATCCTAAACAACGGGACCCAGGAGTCTGTCCCGGCTCTTAAGTCTTGGTGTCTGCAGTACGTGTAAGGATGAATTCTGAGTGTACGGCACTGGCACTAGGCAGTCATGTGTCCATGTTTTCTGTGGAAGATAACAGGAGCCCTGACACACTTAAGCACTGCAGAGGACTTTTCTGTGTGGAGAGGTGCTGGCTGTGAATAATGGCATCACTGGCTGCAGGTAGGACAGTAAATTCCCAGCCTCAGGATTACTGATTGCAGCAAAGTGGCTGCTTGTGGCAGCTAAATAGATGTGCTCTCAGATGGGCTGTATGAAAAGGCCAAAGCTAAGACCACCTTGTATTATCTCAACAATAACTTATTGTCAGGAAAAGTAATTAACAAAAGTGCAGCTAAAAGCTAATATGTTGCAAGAAACTCTTACGATGACACTAATTCTCTTTCAGGTGTCAGTAGATAATAGAAATTCATTAATAATAAAAGCACGCAGATAAGATGTGAAACAGAAAATACTTTTATTAAGAAATTACAGCCCTTAAAACACAGCGGGTTTCTGGACAAATTTTGGCTGTTTTCAGGCTGGATAAGGAACACTCAAGTGGATGCTCCCTGTAGTCACTACACTGCCTGTTTCTTACTGCGTTTTCTGCTTCCTTGAAGTCTCTGATCCCTCTTACCCCATACACCCACAAAGACATTCTTCACGCTGCTTAATGGATCTCCAGGGCATCTTTACGGAGTTACAGCTGTCTGATACGCAAACAACACATGATCAAGTCTGTTTCTAAGACATTGTGGGAGTGAGGCAGAAGTTGTAAAGCTTGTACAGTTTACCGAAAGTGCACATTTTATCTCTCTCTTGGGTTTAGCTAGCTTTAGGATTCTCAACTGTATTATTTTTTGCTGCCGTTTTATCTCACTCCTGAAAACCTCTTTGTCTAGCCTTGCTTCCTTCTGCGAGCACTAGAGCTCATCTACTGTCGTGGACTTCTCCTGTACTACATAAATTCAGAAAAGGACACATTAAAAATTAATGTGCATGCTCACATGAGGAAGAGCAGAAAGAAGGGAAATGTTGCAGAGTTCCCCTCAGGAACAGATGAGAAAAAAATTGCTTTAACTGAAGGAACACGACATTGCTGTCTGGTGAGCAGGATGTGGAGGGACAGGAGAATGGACTTACAAGGCCCTGTTAAGGCAGGACAAATTCAAGCTTATCTGAAGGGATGAGACTAAGGACAGTGAAATATAGCAGAAAGAGATTTGATATCCAAGCAAGGCAGCCAAGGGCAGTAGCTTTTTGAGCAATGAGCCTTTTATTCAGATACATTATTAAAGAAAAAAACAAGTGGGAGGAGAGTGAGAAGGATACCAATGATACCTTATTTTTTAGCCACATTCTTTGCTGTCCATGGCCTTCTCTCTCCCTTCCCTTGCACTTGAAACATTTAAGTATTTTTCTTAACAATCTCAAAACAGTACAGTTTTCTGGAAAGAAGTCTCATTTTTACTGCTTGAACGATTACTGAATTTGTTCAGTGTTCACAAATAATGTACTATTCCTGGGGGGAAAAAATCTGTATGTTATCAATGCTTTGAATACTTAGTGCCCTGTGGGCACCCAGAGTGTCATGAAAGATAAAAAAAATTTAAATAGATTATTTACGCAGTAAAAAAATATCATACCTCAGTACCAGGAGGTATGGCATATGTTTCACTTAAGAGGAGGGTTCATATTTAATGTGTATTACAGGAATTATTTGTTTCTATTGTAGCACACGTGCAGTACATGATAAATTAAAGGACAAAATCCAAGTTACATTTGACATATTACAGCAGTGCCATGCAGAGAGATATTATTTATGAAAGAAATATTATACAGTCATAAGTTTTCAACAGGGCCTACTTTCTTTCTCTTTTGAGGCAGAATAAGAGTACATAAGGTAAAAATCATGAAGAAAACACAGAGGGTTGTATTTCCAAAGCAATATCCTCCCTGTGGTTGTATGTAGTTAGTTGCTCACACTGGTATTAAATCTTTCTATTCAGACCTGGCGTTCAACTCATCTTAAAAAGCTGGTACAAGACTTGACCTCTTTTGCAGCTCATATCCACAAGTTAGTTGGGATCATCCTGTGCTGTGGGCTGAGATTTATTTGAGTGGCTGTATATTGCCACTGTATTTTGCTGGTAGCTGCAAAGGTGTTGCATAGTCCTACTGTGTCAAGATGAGCACCCAAAATAAGTTCCTGGTAGCTCACTGTGTTGTTCCAAAACTTCACTGTTAGTGCATTTTCATTTGCAGAGTCAGAAGTATCATCTCAGTGACTTTGCTGTCCTTGAATGTTGAATTATGCCTTGGAGAAATTAATTAGAATATAAGCACCAAAATAAAGCTTTAGTCATGGTAGTACTGCCTATTTTTTCCCTCTTTCTTTTGGAGGTGGAGATATTAATATAAAAACATATTTTAAAGCTAAAGCAGATCAAATGGTTAAGAAGAACCTGTTAAACAGACAGTATCAGAAGTCTGGAAGATTCCAAACAGAACTGCAGGTTGATATGTTTTTGCCCAAGCTTTGAATGCTATGGAAGCCTGAGTTTAAACATAAAGATAGGAGCTTTATTTGCATGCATGTTTCATTTAGTCACAGACTGTCAGGAAGTTTTATGTACGCAAAGTGTTACGGAAATATCTTTTCCATCATTTATAGATGAAGTTTTCAAATTTACATACTTAATTGCAAAGACTACACAAGTGAATGCCAATGCACAAAATCAAGATTTATTAGTGCAAAAGGAAAAGAGCCTAGAGAGTAACACTGTGTATATGTATAGAATTTATATTTATTTTGACTTATTGTGATTATTCATTTTGCCATGTTACATGAGAAAGGAAAAAAACTCTTATTTTGCAGACCTTTTTAGTGGCAACTGAGAAAATGGTAGTTAAGTAGTTAAAAATATTTTTTTCTACATGCAGGTGGTTATTCAATAGTTTGCACTTATTCTACACATACAATGTTACCATGTTAACTATGTAATGCAAACAAACCTTCTATATTGCAATCCTGTGTTATAGTTTCTGGCAGAATTGCCACGGCTTCAGAAGGATGAGGATTTCATCCCCAGTCATACTCCTGCAAAGAAAGATTAGTGTTCATGATAGTGGATGTTAAGCCATGTTTTTAACATCATCCAATTCACTTCAAAATCTGCTCTTGTTAAAGTAACTATTCTGAAGTAGCTCACACCCATGAGAAATTCACCCCCATGGGTTTAATGAGTCAGAAGTTGAATCCTGACTTTGCTGCAAAATGAATCAGGATGTTTACTTCATTGAAACTATAGATAAATAATTTGAGAAGTGATTTCAAATAAGATGGACTAAAACCCAAGTGTTGTACCTTTTCATTTTTAATAATTTCCTTTCTATTTTTATTAGTTTCAAGTGAAAAGATATTCTCTATTTTTTACCTTTAGGCAGGAGATGGAAAACTGTTTCTAAAATTCCCTATTTATTTCTAAATAATACAGTACTGTATAGAAAAGTCATAAAAACAGAGACTGCAAATTGAATTCCAATAACTCTATCCTGTGAAAGCAAACTTCCATCTAGTAAATGAGAAAGCATTATTGACAATTATATGCAAATTACCAGGCTTTTGGCAGGCTCTTCAAAACTATTATCTTTTGGCAACTCTGTAAATTACGTAGCTATGCCAGCAATGTAGAATTGCTCATTATACTTTATTGATACATTTATGTTGCCTCATATTGGAATATTTTGCTATGGGTCTTTGGAGGCTTTCTTTGCTTATTTTTGTGCCTGCATTTCTCCGCATTTTGTACTTACCCCCACCCTCTGAGTTGAAACTTCCTGCAGAGTCACTGGGCCCGAGGGAGTCAACTTCCACCATCAACATCACCGCCCGCTCTTCGTTACATTCTGAAGGCCATCAAACAACCAAGCGAAAATTAGGTGTCATTCTGTTATCATAAGGCTTCCCTGGAGACCTGTGCGCATCCTCCCTTTTCAAAACCCTGTTCATTCTTCAGCTCAGGTCATGTATTCCTGCTCTACATGCCCCAAATTTGTTTCTTCTGGAGCTGAGAACACAAGATTTTCCATTGCCTCTATGCTACAGAGTGTGCGCGCTCTGTCTATTACAGCTTATATTTAATAAACGAGGAACAGGCATCCTGTTTATGTTTATTCATAACAAGTTTAGATGTTACTTTTGAAGATAAAGAAACAAGTTTGATGATATACAATATCAGCTACACGCTCTGCACTGATAGCAAACTTTAGCAATCAAGGAAAGATAAAAAGGTTTTGGAGAATTTAATCACGTACTTCAAAGTAGGCTTAAGAACATATATTTCAGAAATTGAGATAAAATATGAATGTTTAATTTATCTTCTTTCTTTTTTACCACTAGTGTTTCTGATTCTATTGCTAATAACCTCATTGCTTCTGTCAGCCAACACCTCTTGTGTTTTTTTTTTTGTTAGAGGTTTATTTTTTCTTTCCTGAAGTAACTTTTGTTGAAGAAAGAATCTTTTAATTAGCTTTTAGTTTTCCCAATGATGTGACTGATGCTTTACTTGGGTGGAGGAAACGTGTTGTTTGGGGTGACTCAATACATTTTACACAAGGAGTGAAAAGGAGGCAATTGATGCAAAAATAGCCAGGTCATAAACAGTGGCGTGCTAAGGTTCATCTCCAGTAGAGAAACCCAGTTCTTGAGTAACCTCTGATGGTATCTCTGTTGATGGTAAGGACAAAATCACATACTGTTGTTTATTTTTGGCTGGTTGTGTAGCAATATAAGAAAGAAGTTTCTCTAGTGTGATCTGAGGTAATTGCAGACTTGTTTGGGCAAGGTATAGAACCAAATAGGAAGCACCACCTTGCCAAATATTTGCCCTTTTCTCTTCTGGACATTGTTAATTGGATTCTGGTGTTAAGGACATGTACAAACAAAACTCAAAGCATGTCTCTGCCCTTTCTTATAAAATCATAGGTTAATTCTTGTCTCAAAGTCACGAGCAAAATATTTAATTTTACTTAGGAGCAATTTTTTGCCTGGAATTAATATATTTTCCCAAATGGAATCAGCTCACCTCTATGCCTTGTGTTACATGCGGTGTCATTGGTGAAGAGCAGCTCTTTGTGTCCTTCTTCAGGTCTTTCAGATAGTCTTCAAAGTGGAAGAGTCAGAGTGAAGGGCACCTGTCACAGAAGGAAATACAATTTGTGGCAAGACTTAAATTCATATTCGTTTTAGAAATCCTGCTGAAATAGAATTCTGGTACATGTTGATGATATTCTCAAAGACCCCTTTCTTCTTCCATATTGTAGCGATAAAATTGTCAAATTGAGGATAAGACATGACCCGGGTCATCATATTTTAGAATCCAACAACTATTTCTCCAGTACAAGGACTGGTAGCAGGAAAAAAGAGAAAGAGAGACTTTTTTTTACTGGAATGGGCATAGGAAGAATGGGAAAGTGACCCTGGGATTGTTTGCAGAGTTCAACTGAACAAAACCTTCATTTGCATTTGGGGAGCTTCATAGAAAGAAATGAAGCCAACATGTTTGGGTGAAATTTCAAAGTGCTTGGTGTTGACCTGACTGTACTCCTGTTAAAATCAACAATGAAATAAAACTCTGACTGACTGGACAACACTCACTATAAGTTGAGGATTTATCGAGCATTGTTTCTTGGGCTAAAAGTTACCAAATTAAAAAAAAATCCAGCTAGTTTACCTAATTTTCTAGGGGATGAATCTCAAGGAAACCTGTTTGAACTCCTTTGTTTAGCTTTTCTCTCTGGAGGTTCCATAAAGAGATCATGATAAACCATTGGAATCAAATGAAGGAAAGATTAAGTGTCTGGTAGCAAATAGTGCTGATAGCAACGTTGCTAGTTAGTGTAAGATGCTCTTTGCTTGAGATAAGAGGAACTAAAGGTATAAGCAATCTTCCAAACACTATCAGTTACCAGTTTTATGAAAATGAAGGTGCTCATCTACTATTTTAGGTTTCTAAATTTTGAGACTTTCCAGAGCAGAATCTCTCCAGTACTGATTAGCATGTTGAATCACTCGATCAGATGTGTGCATCAGCTAAAATGAGGGGAACACAGGAATCAAAGGAAAGGAAATTACTCTTTATATCCTGTACTTTTTTTGGAGTTCAAAACTAACTGATTGGAAAATAAGAGGAAATCTGCCACATTTATGCTTCATGCATCTCTTTCACTGCTTCCACAGGCCAAAGGAAGAAGCCTGCCTTAGCACTATGTCCTACTAGTTAATGAGGAGCAAGAGCCTTGTGAAGGTTCAGGGATGTGCCTTCTGGGTCACCACTCTGGCTGAAGATGGTCAGCATTAAAGGTTTCTATTCAAGGGGAGAATATGAGAGCCGTTTCTAAAATTTATTACAGTTTAACATTACCATTTAATATCCAGCTTGTGGCTAGTATAAAGTACTCATGGTAAGATATTTTCTTACATGTTAGCAGGCATAGTTCAGATAAACAAATATTAATATCTTGAGTGACTTCAAAAGTTGGACCATATAAGGGATATCAGTCAGCCTTTTGAACTTCAAATTCAAACACAATTTTGAAAAGACAGCTCAGTGATTTTTATAGTGTGCTCCTATATTCCTTCTGAACAGCAGCACTGCTATTTTGGCATATTAGTACTGCTAAGTGAGCTCCTGCTGTGTTTTGGGTCTCTGTAACACCAGCTTTTCAGTGTATGTGGCTTCCTTCCTAGGACTGCCTCAGTAACTCTCCAAAGGAGAACGCACACTTCCTAACAGCTAGAAGCTACCTATAAGATGTTATGTCCTAGACTTCCTTTTTTCTCAGCTTTTTTTTTTACATTTTTCTTCCCTTGTTCTTCCAGCAGTAGAATGAACAGGCTCCCCAGAGAATTGCCCCTGGCTACAGTTTATTTACAGCTGATTTTAGAAACAGCGGGAGAACACTTTGAATCAGACTATGTCTGCTATCTACCTGGTTGAAAGAAGGGAGTGCATAAATCCAGATATTAAAGTAAATAGAGAAAGAACCAGCTGCTTTATGGGAACTCTAGAACCTTTAAACCTTTGTTTGTTCTGCATTTCACTTGATTGTCTGAACCTGTTCTCATTCTCCCAGCAAACGGCTGCAAAGAGAAATGCAAACAGACAAAAGGGAACAGCAAAGGGGATTTAAAAACTGCATACAATTATAACAGAGCTTAGACAGAGAAAATCCTTCTCTATGCCTTCTCTGTTTAAAATAAATAGCTGCATAGGTCGTACTATATAACTAGTGCCATACATAAAGGGTATTTTGTGAGAAGTGTGAAGCTGGTAGTTAGGTTACTTATTTTATTCTCTTACTATAATGTGTAGGACATCCCTATCTTGTATCATGTTTGATTTCCATGGGAAACCAATGGGAGTGAAAGAATAAAAAAGTGTGACTTGATAAATCTGGAAAGAGCTGCTTTTTTCTAGTCCCCTTCAGAGAACATGTGGATTTTGTAGCCCTTGGAATTCTGCCTGATTAGAAGAAAAAGCCAAATAATTTGACACAACAAAGCAGCACACAACTTAAGCTTGCTAGCAGTGACTTAGTAGCTTGCCTGTCTTTCCAGAATGTGACAAGTGCCTGAGGAAAGGCAAACAACTCATATTGTGAGAGAGAAGGAAGGAGTATTAAGTGCTGCTGATTTCAGAGAGAGGGAAAAAAAAAGCATTTGCATGGCAAATGAAAATAGAAATGCAAATCAGCTCCAAATACTTAACATACCTGATAAACAATTGTATAAAAATAGAAAGTGGCAACAGTAAAGACCTTAAAACATTCTGTAGTCACATTCACTGTCAGTGTAGCCTCACGTGGCCGAGGAGCGCGCCTGTATCGGAGCACGGTCATTTGGACCTTCCTGTGTCACATGCAAACACCAGCTCCCAAACATCCATGCTTGTAGTCACACTAACCATTAGAATTATACCCTGGCAACAGAAATGACATGCACAGGAAAAAAGTACTGCTCAGCATTGCCTGAAGCACCAGAAAAAGGTATAATGGAGGATTAAGGAGCTGGGGGAAAGAGGGAGGAAGGAGAAACTAGTCAAGCATATTGTGTTGTTCAGTGGTGTCAGTCTGCACAGATCATGTTTGAGCTGATCGTGCCTGATCTACTTAATGGTTGTTTTCTAAAAGCTGTATTTCAGCTGCTCTGCAGTTTAGAAAAACATCTCCTTACACTGTCACCTCTACAGAGAACTTTTTTTTTTATATAATAATGTAGCTTACAAAGAAGCATGTAAAAGCAAGGAATACTGAATCCATTGGGCCTAAGATGGATCATACCTATTAAAGTGTATTCTTAAAGACTTTTTAAGAAGAGATGCGCTGCTCCATCACGAAGGATCCCTGTGTTGTTGTCTGTCAACCCATCGGTCCATTACTTGAATTTGGACAGATTTTGTTTTCTATTGTGGTGTTTATTACAAATACAGTTTTTTTAAAATGCAGACGTCTTCTTTCAGAATACTTGTAGAAACAGAAGCAGTATTGTGCAGTGCAATTTGAATTTCCATTTCCAAGTGAGGGCTTTGTTAGTGTTATAATTTCTGTTTAACCTGTTGCACAAACAGGCACCAAAACAACACATCTGTACCTCTCCAACCAAGGTGTGTCTAAGGAAAAGAAAATTCTGAAGGAAAATAAGGAGAATAAGCTTTAGCAAGAGATATTTTATTTGCAAGGACATGTAAGTTCTTCAGCCTTCTTAAAGTCCAGTGGTTGAACATGACCTGGTGACAGTGAATTCCCCAAGGGTGTGGCAACTGCAACATAAAAATAATTGTTAAGATCTCAGACCAGCCTCCTAATTCCTTATGATTAGGTAAATACTGAGAAAATATAATACAAACTCTCCTTAGCTCAGTAGGATTTCAATGGGATTATTCCTCAAGTGGGAAAATACTTAGAAAATGCTAAATTTCCTGGGTGTTCCCCTTTAATAAAGTGTGGTTTATAACTCCTTATAACTTTAGGGCTTAATCCTTTCGTCAATCAGCGAATCAAGTAATGACATTAAACATTAATAAAACAGACAGAAACAGATGATTGTTTTTTCTTTCAAACAGCAGAACTCTAGTACAGAAATGCCTTGGCTACTGTTAGCTCCACTCCTCTGTTGCAGACTTTTGGGATGAAGTATATACTTAGATTGTTCTTTTCCCTCTCAGCTTGCTAATTTGTTCCCCTCACCAACCTGAGCCAGGTGCTCAAGGCTGTCTTCAAGGAGTTATGTTCTGTTTTGTCCAGTGGCTACCTAGTGTTTGCAAAACCTTGCCTATTGTTTTACATGGTGGAGCTGTGGTATTTCTGCAGAAATGGCAGCTCTATCTCAGGGAAAATGAACAAAAAAAATAATGAGGAGTTGGTGTTGTAGCTGGGCAGGAGACTCAGAGGCAATAAATCAGTGTTCTGTTTTTTTCTCGTCGAGTTTAAGCCTTGAAATTTTGGTGAATAATCCAGATCTATTTCCTTCTCTCTGAACACAGGCACAGTAGTCCTGAAGCACTTCCATCACACCTGGATGCTGTTGTGAAATGCTCTATCCCTTCTCCTTGCTCCCTTTACCCTCTCTGTGCAAACTATTGCCTTGAATTCCCATCTAGTTTCCCTAATGCCTCCCACAGCACAATAATTTTCTTCTTATTGAAAGGCACTACATGATAGGATATCCTGATATCTGAATATCCTCATTTTTTACTGTGTAAAACAATAGCTTTATGAAAAGCCTCATTTTCAAGGGATATGACATGGTTTGAGAGGTTTTTTTCCCTCTCAGAAACATCATTCTTCCTCTTTTTTTTCTTGACAGCCTATTTATCTTACCTTTGCTAAATCATCTATGTAGATAATAACTCATATTCCAGTGGCCAGTAGGCTGTTTTTTTATGTTTCACTGGTGTAGGTGAGAAGTAAGTAAATCCATATTCTTCCCTGATGAAATTATCATTTATTACAGTCTGTTGTGTTGTATTTCATTGTCTTTGTAGTCAAACATATAAGGCCAGCATTTTTTCTGCAAAACTTTCATAAACTGCTCCTACTCACAGTTTATGTCTTTTCCCCCTCCTCAATATAATTTCAACATGCCTTGCATATGAACTGCCCCAATTATAACAAATCCCCAACCAGTAGCCAAATGATGAGCTCACTTGATACTTTTCTGTACGTAGGGAGGATGGGTCACTCCAGGATTGCTCTTTGTCAGTCTGTAAGAAGAATGCTATGGATTTCTTCTGGAAATCTTCCTAACGGAGTCTAGGAAAGGAGACATATGACAGGTGGTTTGGGATGTCTGCAGCGAAAATACACTTCAGACAGCTACAGTGCATTTGCACACAAACTCTTACGTTGAAAGGGCAAAAGTCATGATAAATATTTCACTGAAGAATGAAAACAGTAGTTTTCCCCAGCAGTCTATTTTTACTAATTTCTGTCACTATTGAACATTAAAATACACCTTACAGTTGAAATCTGGCTTTTCTTTTTCCATACCTAAAAAACTAAAAGCAGATCTCGTACTAATTTCTGATGGTAGGTGGTACCTGCTAGCAAACAATCTACAGATGAGAATCTCAGTGTATCTAGGAATAGTCCTTGAAGGATGTCTGGGTTGACTAAAGAAGTCTCTAATTTGTCACTTAAGTTACTGCCGTAAGTGTTTGTCTGATGTTAATTTTGAGCTACATATACAAAAAGTTTACCAAGAATTTGCTATTTTATATGGTAGTCAGAGTTGTTTTTCATCATGTCAACTGGTGCTCTCTGTGGACTTGTCTTCAAAGCAGATGGCTGTTTTTTCTTAATTCAGTGACTCATAACTCCCTCTCATGGCATACTTTTCTCCATGTAAGTATAATGCTTTCATGAGAGGTATAAGAGATGAGCAAAAAATCTAGGGCACTGTTGGCTAAGGGCTTGTATTAGTGAATTTTGTCCAAAAATGTGGCAATTGGTGTCATTTTGCAAATTGTTCCATCTTAATAGTAGTAATTCAAACATTTACTAAAAATTGCACTTTCCATTTTGCAAGTTGGAATCTAAAGAACAGCAAGTGCACAGCTGAGGCACATTTTATATAAGGGGAGAGCTTCGTTTTTAATAGCAAAGTCTGTCATGGCTTGGTAGTGAATCCATACAAAAGCCATACAGCAGGAATATACCAAGAATGAAACAAAACTTCAGATTGTGGGGTTTTTTTTGGGTTGTTCTTTTTTTTCTTCTTTTTATCTCTCATCTATCTAGCCAAGGGATTGCAAAGGCTTCTACAAATGACATAAGTTTATGTCATAGAGTTTAGCACTCTGTAAAGCCCTGCACAGCTCCTGTGTCCCCATGGTAGTTACTATGCAGAATGAGTTAAAAATTTCCTTCTTTAAGTAGCAGCCACTCTGCCAGATAAAAATAATACTTTTATGCCATTTCAGATGTTCATCCAGGCTGTAGGTTTGAGGTTTTTTTCATTATTTAGACATTATTTTGCTTCTTTAGTTCTGATAGCAGCTTTTCCAGTTGAAGTAATATGGCTTGTAAAGTTAAAATCAATTACAGTACAGTATCCCATATGGATGTCCTGTAGGAGACAGCCTGTACATGCACTGCAGATCTCATTTCAATCTTTGAAAGCTGTAATCTGAATTCAGTACATGTAGCCATTAAGAATTAATACAAGATATAAAATCTCACTGATTGTGTTTATAAAATGTCAGTCAAGTAGCAGCTGATGCCCAGAGTTGTGTTAGCACATTAAACTCAGGGTACAATGAGATATGTTTCAGGGATGTTTTTTTGGGAACCTGGGGAGAAATGGAAAAGCTTTATGACCTTGGGACACCAGTTCTTTGATAAATGTTATGAGTGTCATATATATATATATATATATACACATATATATGTCCTCCTGCATAAATATATATATATATACACACGCACACGTGTGTGTGTTTTTCAAAGTTTCTGCTTTGTTAAAGCTGCCTGTGCAGTCCACACTGAAGGAGAAACTGATTCTGAGTTCTTAGCATGGCTTTTCTGTAATCATGGTGGTCCAAATCAATTTGAGTACAGAAGGATTATGATTTCTCTCTCTTTGTTTTTCATCCCCTTTGTTTTCTTTGGCCTTGCTCTTGGAGTAAAATTGTGACATTCTTCAAATCTCAGGGGATTTAATTGATTCTGACCAGGTTGCATAGATTAAAAATGGGCCAAAAAGTTCAGTAGGTTTGTGGTTTTTTTTCTTTCCAAAGCTGCTTAATATTTTTCATGCCATGGCTGATTAAAATATAATTTTGACTTAATATAATGTAACTGTATTTGTTTTAAAATTACATTCATTCTATATGACTCATATCTTGTGTGGGCATAATGTACATTACACAGCATGTTAAAAAAAAATTGTCTTCTGATGTTGATCAGCTTTTTGAGGGAAATGGAGAAGTGGTGAATGCACAGCTCCAGCAGTTCCCCAACTCTCACCCTGGGAGTCAGTACTAATTCTTCTGTTGATACATTCCTTTTAATAAAGCAAAACATTGTTAGCAGAGTGCAATATCCACAAGCACAAAGAAATCTCAAATTGCAATTTTAATCTCTGCTAATATCCTCGTATTTTCCCTGACAACAGTACCTTGCTGAAGTGCAGCACAGTATTTTTTAAAAGGCAAACAAAGACTAAAGCATCATACTGTACTGGTTTAACAACACATAAAGGTAGCAAAGGAAAGGGAAGACATTTTTCTTATTTCTTATGCTGCTTCTTTAAGAGAGGCAGTTGTTTTTATGGAGTGGAAAAATGTCAGCTTTATCTAGTATTCCCAGAAGCATTGGTCCAATGCATTGCATATTTGGAGAGTCGGTGCAGTTCAGGCACAACAAATTGTAAAGGTTCATATAAAGCTATGCAGTCCCAAAAGAACCTCATTTGGCACTTTTGCCTTGAGAAGTCCATGGAGGCAATAGACTCATAGAAATTTAAGGTGTTTACAAACTGTATTACCAGCTACTACTACAGCACTTTCTAGAATGCTGCTTATTCCATTTGGGTAACTTTTCCATGCTTAACTGTGACAGGTTAGTCTGCTGCTGCTTGCATCACATTAACAAAAAGGGAGAGAAAAATGTCTTTCTCTGCTGTTGTTCTTTGTTTATCTGTCTTTTATGCAACATTTTTTGCTAAAACCCTGTTTGCTTTACTCAAATAAAAAATAACCCCACATCCAAACTCAGGTTACCTTAGTGGTTTACAAGACAAGACTATTTGCCTTGATTTACTCTAAAAAGGTAAGGTGCCCACTGCTGTAAATAGTTGCACACACTGAGAAATTTCAGAAAGAATTTTATTCACAGTGCTCTAGTTCTTGGGATATGAAAACTTAAGCTTCCTTTTCATCTTCAAGAAGAATATTATGCCTATATCTTACATTTTGTAAAAGAGCTCATTGCCCACCTAACTCCATAACATGAACTGAAACATTACCACCTGACAAGAAAAAAATCTTGTCTTTTGTTTCCAAAAATTAGCATACTGTTTCCTAGTAATATTTTTATCACTTCTTCAGAAGTATTAAAAAGAGCTTTCAATAACCCAGGTATTTTACTACTCAGAAAAAAGTGCCTTTTGGACATCCCAAAGGTATAGTGATAAATATACCTCTGACTAATGCTCTGAGTAAAGCTATTGAGGATGTGGCATGATGTGTTGGAATAGTACCTCAATACCTATTTTATATCTTTGAGATTTACAGGATGATTGTAAGTATATTTAAAAGCTGAGGCTGCTGTGTCTTACCAGTCTCGTGTTAACAAGATTATGCTAAAGAAAAGTTGAGACGCATACTCTCATTCCTTCATCATCCTGCCATGCAGACAAACGTTTTCTCTGTGATTGAATGTAATGGAATGGTTTCTTTTCCTTTTTTCTTTTTTCTTTTTTTTTTATAAGAGGCAGAAAAAAATCCTAGAATCAGAGAAAAGCCTTCCAGCCTGATGTTTAGGTTATAGTTCTCTAGTGAACGTGTAATTATTTATAACATCTGGAACATTTTAACAGCAGAGAGTGGGAGCTTTAAAAAAATAATCAAATAGGCTTACTCCAAAAAGCCTTTTATGGTAGGGGTTATGAGAATTATCAAGGGAAATAGAACATGTAAGGTTGAATTCTCTCAGAAAGCAGATACAGATGTAAATGAAACCTGCATCTCACAATTTTGGGGTAATTGCAGTGAGTGCTGAACTTCATGTTTGTTAAGTGGTGGTGATATCTCATCATTCATGCTAAATCTGTCCTTCATCTGTTATGTACAGACATTGTATTGGAATTTGTAAAGAGGTTCTGGATGACCAACACAGTGTTTTTCCTGTAAATATTAGATTTATTAGGGAATGTACAGCTCTAGTTCCAGTATCATGTGAGTTTGATTTCCTAATGACCGTCAGTCATTTGAAATACTTGGTGGGTACTAATAGTTTTGTGTATAAGGGCTTGGCTATATAAATAAGTGTATTTTTAACAGCGAAGCATACCACTTTCAAATATTTATCTATTGATTACCTAAATCACTTTATATGCAATTAGAATGCTTTCCATTTTATGGAGACTCACAGAAATATAAAGTCATCTTAATTAATTGCCTTTGAGGCTTTGACACTAAGTTTCTTGTTTGCATGAAAGTCATAGTTCTTTCAATGATACTATAAACTATACTATAAGTTGGCTTTCCATGATGATTTTACTAGTTATAGCAGCAAATCTAACAGAATTCAAAATCTGATTTTACATAAGCTCTGGTCAGACTACTACATTAAATGAGGAAGATGACAAGGATGATGATGGTGTTTACATGTGTTGCATCAATCAATGCTCTGTTTTACTTTCGTCAAGCTGTAGTCAGCTTTTTTGCTTTTTGGCAAATTTTACGTGTACTTCTACTTTCCTTTTGTGTACGTGCTAAGAATGGATGAATAAAGGCAAGTTGACTTTCATCTCTATAATTAACACTTGCATGAAGCATAAAACGTGAAAATTAGAAATGAGGATGTAACTGAAGGGGGAAGCTGAACCTGCCTGATCTTTTCTGGTTTGAAACTGCTTGACAGATCAACCCTTTGAGATTCAAGTTCTGTTTAGCGAAATGTCAGTCGGAAGCTGCTGAGTGGGAGGGACGTCGTCACTCACTCCTCAGAGACACCTAATCGTATCGTGGCGAGGAGGAAGAACTGTTTAATTCCTGCAGGCTTCAGTTTTCAGAGGGTCTTGTGAATTGCTTTCTGTAAATATGTTCTGCCAGGGCTAGAGGTAAGCAGGGTGTAGGTACATGATCTCAAACAAAAGCTTGCAAACCAAGCTCTCCAGCAGCCATTCTGAAGCATAAGGGCCCCAGTATTTGCCCCTCATTTCTACCCACCAGCTTCTTTTTCATGCCATGAAAAAGAAGCAAATAGGTGGAGTTGAGCTAGGTAGGGAAAAAAATTGGTTGTGATGTCATTAGTGTGTTTCAATGTTTGTCTATGTTTTTTGCCTGGAGCACAGAATAAAACTGTGCTGGATTTGAAGCCAGATTTGCTTTTGAATAGGGATTGCAATAACCATTTTGTAGCATTCAGGTTATAAATAACGTAAGACTGAGCAAGGTGAGCAATCCAGACTTTAGTTGTCTGAGGTAACGATGCCTGAGATTCAAAAAAGAGTTCTTAATTATGTATGAACTTAGGTGATGCAACAAAAGCTTTAAAGTTACATGGCTGCCAAAGAATAGAAGTCATCGCTCCATCTTAGGATCTAGACATCCCAGTGCAAACTTGGGAAAGTAAGAAGCAGCCTAAATACAGCATTTCTGATCTCTTAGGCTGAGTAGACTCTTGCTATGTTTCAGCATGAGACCTAGATGTTGGGTAATTTTTCTTACTCCTGTTGGAGAGAGCTGTGGCTGATGCTGGCAGGTTCTTGGGCAGCCTGTAGCAGGGACTTGCTCCAGAGACTAGATGCTGCTTCCCCAGTCTGGGGCAGGAGCTCTGACAATCTCCAAAGGAGAGGCTGCATGTAAAGGTCTGTCAGTAGTAAGTAGTCCTGCCATTCTCTGGGAGTATGAAGTCATCTCTTTCCATTTGGTGTTCATGGCTCAGGTACCATGGGGTATGGGAAGCTGAGTGGTGAGTGGTAGCCATGGGAAGCAGTAGAGTTGAACTGGGAAACCCACTTTTAGGCATTTTTAGGACTAGATAGACTTCTCTGAGAATCATACTCTTTTTCTCAGGCTCTCCTTTCTGGTTGTGCCCCCTTTCAAGCTTTCCAGTCCTGATAGGGATCTTGACTGAGTTCCTGTATTAAGAACTGGAATGTGCTGTGAGAAACCAAGTCCAGAACTGTAGTAAAGAGAGATGAAAATTATTAGGGGAAAAAAGCAAACTGATTTCTTTTAAGAAAATATGAAAGCTGTGGAACTAACCCTAGATAGAACTTGATACAGATGGATAAATAATTCTGGCTGTATCTAAAGCTGGACAAGAGAAACAGTGTAGACACACACCTGTAGAGTCCAGAGGTAAGCTAAATGTCGTACTGGGCTGCATCTGGTCTGAGGGTGAGCTCTGGTATCTCTTCAAAGCTTTGCTTTTGGAAACGTAAAAACCTACTGTTGGTTAAGTCCCTCTGTCCTATATTTCCATCCCTACCATATTTGCTTTACAGTAGAGGGCTGGCCAGAGGGGACTGTAGTTTTACTTGTGGTCTCCTGATTATGGTGCCTCTGGAGAGTAATAAATCGAAAATATTTAACTGGCATTCTCTATATTGATTAGAGATTACCAAAATGAAGCATGCTTATCTTTGCAATGGCAATATAGTAATAAAAAATGTTGTGTAGTCTCGATCAGTGTAGCTTAAGGCTTTTTTTTTATTATCTCTGAGTGTATTACTCTTATTGTCCATGTGTGAAAGATTGCTAAGGTTGCAATACAGCAGTTTTAGAATAGAAAGCCAACAATTGTGATAAAATAAGTTTTTTTTGTTTTAGGCATGTATTTCAATACCCTCGATTAAGATGTATGTCAATTTCTAATTGGTGTGTAAGAAGTAGAATAGGTTTGTGGAGGCTAAGATAAGTCCCTTGGTAAAAAGTACAGGGAACAGATGACAAAAAATGTTGTACGTGGGTAATAAGTGATTATGAATCTCCCACACATCTTTGAACACAAAGAAACAAGCAAACTCAATATCACAAAGAGTACATTTTAAAGCACAGAATTACAAACTACTTTTTACTGCCAGTTAGCTTTACTATTAATACAATTAGTATCAACCAGACAGAATTTAATGTGAATTCGTGAGCATATATGACTTCAACCAGACACGCAGGAAAGCGTAGATAATATTTTTAGTGCCTGAGCACAGTGAGCAGAGCGATGCCATTGCACAGAGAGATGTTCCCTCTGTATAATTACCTCGTGACAAACATATATTGGGATTATAAAGAATCTTCAATCAAAGAACTATACCATTCTGCACAGTATATAATTTTAAATAGAAGCATTCCAGCTGTTGCCAGTACTGCTGTCAAGGTTGTGTCTAAGAACATTCCCAGCACTAGAAAGCCTGATTTAATGACACTTCTCTGGTCTAAATTTCTAAGAGTCCAGGTTCTACTCCCCAGTGTTCTTTCTGGACTGTGCAAGACCAGCTCTTTACAAGTGTCAAAGCACTTAAAAAATCCAGATCAACCCACCCAGTGACGCTTCCAAAACCACTTTACCATTATCTGCCCTTTACAGTGCCTAAATAACTGACGAGAAGGTCTGGTATTGATTATATCTGGTGAGCAAAACAAAACAAAATAAAACAAAAGCCTGTATGAGCAAAAAATTAGGTATGACAGTAATTCCTGGGGAATTATTTCCCCTTTTATTATCCTTCCAAAAATGGAGGCTTTAAGAGTTCTATGGTCAGAGACAGGGAGAGACTGACCCAGTGGTGAGAACATTCACTAGATGCACAAAAGGTCAAGGTTAATCTTCAATACTACACTTGTCAACGTGAAAGGAAAAATTGTCAAGGCTAAGACTCTCAAACAACTTCATAGCCAACAACAGAAGAGTATGAAATCCAGGCATCTTACCTGCTTTGTTCATAAATCTTGTTCTACATCACCTAAATCCTTGAATGACAGGCTAGTATGAAATACATTAGAAGAAGAAATATAGACAGCTACCCACCTGTCTCAAAACTGACATAAATCAGTCTGTATATATATATCTCTGTGAGAGAAAGTGCGTGTACATACAAAGTTAAGTGTATATCCAATTTGGTACCAATATTGTTGCTAATGAAAAGGCAGAAATTTCCAGCCTGCTCTTAATGACTTTCTGACAAGCACCAGACTAATATAAGAAGAATGATGTGTACAACTGGAATTCTGAATTTTAGTTTGCATTTGCCTTTAAGATTTAGCCAATGCCAATTAGTGTTCCATATTTAATATAAAAAGAATCTGTATTTGGAGGTCGCCAGTCTTTTCTTTCTCAACTCGCTAAGACTGATGCAGTAAATATGATCTAGTACTTCAGGATGTCCTCCAGCAGAATTAAGAATATAAAACCCACTCTTTCCCTTTTTCCAAAGACTAAAAATGAAATACATGTAAAACCAATTGAGAATTAAGGGAAACAAAGAAAAAGCCTGATGATTTAATATATTTATACACCACAAATATAGAGGAAAATGTCCCAACATTTAAAAATTCAGGAATTCCTGACAGCTCACCCTTACAACCCTTGTATATAACAGAAAAATACTTTTGCTTGACCCATCTAAATAGAAGAAAGACTGTTTTGATGATTGGGTTTGAAAAAAGCAAAAAGCAGAAAAGTTGTCCTTCAGTTCTCGGCCTCCCTCTCAGTCGACAAAAGAGATTTTGAAGAGTGCACCAAAAGATTTAAAGAAGAATTGGTGGCTCATCAGTATTGTTCAGCACAAAGCTGCAAATCAGCCTGCTTCTGAAGAGCAGATGGGCTACATTAAATAGGCTTATAGTTCTGTGCTGCCAGATTCACATAACTGAGTTCTGAAAACAAATCCCCTGGGTTTAGATGAAATCCCTAAGAAGGGCCTTGAGGATACCATCCCTTACCTTGCTTCCCTGCCTTTACACTACTTTGTGATGACCAGAACCTGAAAAATGCTGAACTGGGAACTAACATTTTAAAAGAGGCTTTGCATACTGAAGTTCATTTAACTGTAATCAGGTGGAATCTGCTGTCAGGAATTCAGGTCAGGTTCCATGACTCTGAGGACAAACAGCAAGTAGCCTCTCTGAAGGTACTGCTGCTTTAATTTTGACAAGCACATACTTAAAAAATAAAAAATGGGTAAACTGTGCATCCTGAAATTTCTTAAAGAAAAAGAAGCATCTCCAGAAAATTGTAAGGGCACAAGAAAAGCAGTTCATCTCAGGAGAGTTCCTCAAGTGAAATTGAGGCCAAATCTCTTATAGACAACTCTAACCACCTGAGGGTGAGGGGAGGGGAGAGGGAGGGAGATCTGAAAAGCAGTTCTTTTAAGTGCAGGAGGTAAATTAAACTCTCTGTCTACCCACACTGAGCAACATCATACCTTCCCTAAAAGTAAGGACAAAGTCAGGATGCTTTCAGTTGAGACTATTCCAAGTTTCTTTTGGAGTTTGAAGTCTTCAGTTTCCTCATGCCTGTAACTCCTCCGGGAATACTAGCTGCCTACTTATGAAGTTCATTTCAAGTGAAAGTTCAATTTCTTACAGGAGGAAATGAAAATTTAGTGAATTTAATTTACTTTGCTGTGTTTCCAAATTTACCACCCTAAATTTTTGTTTATTTTCTTGGAAAGTCTGACTTTTTCTCTCCTATGGTAAGTTCTATAATTATATTTATAAATGTCTTAAGGAGTGTTGAGGCTTACCTTAGTTGAACAAAAATATTTGTACTCTACTTAGTTTTATTAACTCACAAGTTAAAAACTACGTGTGTCATGTTTTGTGTGCACACACAGAGAACCAATGTTCTACACTGCCAATACACTGAAACATAAATGTGATTTGTATTATATGCTGTCCCAATTAATGGAGAAACTCCTTTTCCACAGAACCTTTACTAATTGATAAATATAGTAAGGAAACAAACTATTAAAAAAATTAGAGAGTTGGCACTCAGATTTCAGATTGAAAATAGAATAGGACCATTTTTTAATGTACCTTTTGGTTTTCTAAGTGAACCACAGCTATTTTCAAAATTTTCAAAATATTATAAAACAAAGGTTTCAAAATGCGTAAATGTATTTCAACACAATTTCACCTGATTTACTGTTAGAGATTGTTTCCTCTGTGACACACAGTGATTTCAGATTATTTAGTTACAGTTTCTTCCTGTCACCTGGAGGAGGAGGGAAAAAAGGATCACTGAGGGTCTTTTTGTTTGTTTTGGATTTTCCTTCCACTTATAACCATTGCCAAGAGCAGTCCCTGCTGCCTGTAGTAGCTGATGCTTCACATGTCAAAAATTTACCAAGTTCCAGCCTTCAGCAGAGTGTCCGTTCCAGTGCTCACCTGAGCCTGCTGCAGGTGTTTGTGCTGCACAAATCTATTTAATCAGGGGAAACTGTTTCTGAACCATGGTGTATTAGCAGTACTGGTCCAGAAGCAAGCTGTTTGTTTGCATTTAGTGTGTTTTGATATTTACTGTAACTGCAAAATGTTTACGTGACTGTATTATTTAAAATAGGTAACTGTGGCTGGTATAAAACTGTCTTGTGTAAATGCAAAGTTGTACTTAGTGCACACCTGTGCTTCCCCATTCATGGGTGTTTGTTATCTTTCCCGTGTAGCAGCGTGTGTGAATGCATGTATGCACTATGCATATTTTAATATATATATATATAAATATGTATTTACATGTATCTATGTATAGACATAACAGCTGGATTCCTCTATTCTAGCTCTAGCAGCATTTGCCACTCTTTTCTCTTTCCAGTGAAAATTCTTGGTTTGGTTATCTGCTGCCAGATTGGGTTTCTGTTAATAATTTAGTGAAGCCACCAAAGGAAGGAGATGAGGGACTCGATGTAATTCTGAACAGTGCTAAGCATCTTCTTTCTAAATTCATATCCTGATTCCTTTTCTCAATAGAAGCTCTGTTGTAATTCAGCAACCTAAAAACCTTCTTTAGTGCCTCATGGTTTGGATGAGAAACCTGTGAAGTAATGTTTGCAAGCTCAAATTATTTTATTGATGAGAGAGCATTTCTAGGGAACTCTTACTGCACCTATATGTGTTTCCTTTCAGTCTTAAGGCGTTTTTCTTTCTGAAAGTTTTAAGGACTCCTCCAAAACTTTTGGGTACTGCAGGCAATGGAGTGGCATAATACATTGACTACAATGGAGTTCCTGCAAGGATCAGCGTGGTGTGCTTGTTGCTTCTTTTCTGTGCTTTAAATACTGTTAGCCTTTATTGATTTGGTTGCTGTTCAATAATTATTAGGTTTGGACTTAGTATTTTCTTGATGAAATAAATATTAAAAGTTCATGAGGGTTTTTTATTCCGAAGTTTAGAAATGGCATGCAGGTAGTTCAGAAAGGCAGCTGGCCTGATAGCCAGAAGATGTAAAGGAAACAAAAAAAAATTGTTGAACTAGGGAATGCACAGTGATACACTTGTGTGTCACACGTACAGCCTGAGTGGCAAACTTCTCCATGAACAATATAGGACACTATCTTCTGTGGAAAGCAGAGGTACATCCTAGGAATCTTTTCCAGTTGCTAGTGTAGTTTGAAGCTGCAGACCTTAAAACCTTACACCAGAATGCAGCCCACATGCCTTTAGGTTCCGGTAGCACAAATACCGGTTTACCCATTTCTTCTTAGTTCTTTCTGCTCCCTTGTTAAATAATGAATCCATCCTCAACCTACTCATGTGTGGGTTTTGTCTTTTCTTTGTGAGAACGTTTCCCTGTTCAGATTCTGGGTGTACTGCTGGTAGTGTGTGTGTCCTTCAGCACTCTCTTGTCTGGGGTTATTGATTTATATGGAACCAGTTTGTGTCTACAGCATTGGAGGTTAAAGTATGTTATGAAAATGAACATCAGCCACATCTTTCCTCCCTTAAAAGGGTATGCAAGACCTCGACATTCCCCAATAGAAGACTGTAGCATGCTGTAATCACTTGGGCAGGCAAAGTGACTGAACAGATTTATGAGCCTTTTGTCACAGGAAACCCTGAATGTGCTGGCATAGGAAGTGATCATGTTCTAAATTAACCAAGTCAGTCACTGATGACAGGGAAAAACAGAACACTTTGTCTAGAAAAAAATAAAGAGTGATTTAGCTTTACTTTTTATTATAACTAAAAAAAAAAATGTGTGTGTGTTTTGTTCAGGCTCCTTTCTGGAAGTTATCTTTTCCTTTATTTTACTTACACCTGAGAAGGCTGTAAATGTGGTGTATTGGAGCTGACCTAGAATATAATCTGCTATTGAGTTGTGTGTTTATCCAGTCCAGGTAATTATTTTCTTAAACATTTCTGACATAATATTTCTGAATTGCAAATAAAACCAAATGACAAACAGATATGTAGGAATTGCCTATCGTAAAAATCCAATCTGTATTCCTAAATCTCGAGGGTTTCAGCTGTTCAGCCCTAATACAAGAACACTAAAGTCTGTTAGACATGAGCAGCAAGTAATAGGAAATAGGAAATGAGAAAAATATGTAGAAATGACTGGCATTGTTCTGGATCAGGGTGCAGTTCATGTTGCTTGATAACTTATGCATCTGTCTGCTGCATGACATAAGTTATCAAGCAGAAAGCGTAATTTGCTGGTGGGTTTTACTGACAAAAATATAGGGAAGGTATTCCATGGTAAAGATTTGACTACGTAATTTCTTTAAGGTTTATGTGCACACACATTTTTGGATGAATACAGAATCACAGACTGGGTAAAGTTGAAAGGGACCACAGTGGATCATCTGGTATAACCTTCCTGCTCAAGCAGGGTCATCCTTGACCACATTACACAGGATTGTATCCAAGTGGTTCTTTAATATCTCCAGTGAGGGAGACTCTACGACCTCTCTAGAAAATCCCTTCCAGTGCTCAGTCACCTGCACAGTAAAGAAGTTCTTCCTGATGTTCAGGTGGAACTTCCTGTGCCTCGGATTCTCCACTTTGCCTCTTGTCCTATTGCTCAGCCCTACTAAGAAGAGCCTGGTTCTATCCTCTTGACACCCTCCCTTCAGTTACTTACAGTTATTGATGAGGTCCCCTCTCGATTGTCTCTTTACAAGGCTGAACAGGCCCAGCTCCTTCAGTCTTTCTTCATAATAGAGATGCTTCAGTCCCTTGATCATCTTCGTAGCCCTTTGCTGGACCCATTCCCGGAGCTCCATGTCTCTCTTGTACTGCGGAGCCCAGAACTGGACACAGCACTGCAGATGTGGCTGAGTAGAGGGACAGGATCACCTCCCTGAACTTTCTGGGAATGGTCTACCTAATGCACCCTTGCACAGCTTAATTCTTAAGAAATTTGGCAGTTTATAGTTAAGAAAATTACCGATTATGTTTCCTACTGTATTGTTAAAGCTGATGGCTAAATTTTCTATCACAGGATCAAATGTTCTGGAGTGAATCAGTTTTAGATAGGGAACTTGCAGAGAAAAGTCTTTAATTTTTTTGAGTGAAACATTCCAAGAGTAAGAAGTAAAATGCTTGAAAACTTGACAGGAAACATTTTGAGAGAAGTATGCTTAATTTGCTGGGAGGGTTCAGCATTGCACATTAGGAACTAAGGGAAGAATTCAGAACAGATGGTGAAGTATTTCAACCTCCACCCTAACCTATTAGTGTTTTCTCTTGAGTTTATTCCAGGTAGCGTATTGGAAAGTTGTGCGTTCAAGACATCCATAATACCCATATGTAGACAGAGTATATCTTCATTTTGGGTTGTGCTCTCAAGAACTAAAATGATATGTTGTCTGAAGACATTCATTAAAATGTCTGCATTCACTAGTTGTATACCTTTATGGACAGAGACCTAAAGTCTGAGGAGAGTATGGAATGAGACTCATGTTCTTTGAATGAAGACAACTTAAAAAATTTATTGTGTTAAAAATGCACAGATAATGTCACATAACTTCAAAAAATACACTACCATTCTCTTCTGCTTATGCCCAGCAACAACTAACTCTGGTGTATGTTATGTGGACTAGTAGCAACTGTTGACACAGCAGTGTCTGAGAGTTAAGTGGTGGCTGCATGACTCTGAATCTGATATTGCCATTTAGGTGCAAAGTGTTCCAAACACTGAAGTCAAAAAGCATGTATTTCTTCAGTATGTAGAAGGATGTACAGAGTGCATGTGGCAAACACACAGTATTGCATTTGAGGATGTGGTAATTCCAAGCATGCTGTGTATAGTGTCTGTGTAAATGTGCAAATAAAATATTTCATAAATAAAAACATACTTTCATTAATACATTTTAAAACTTGCTTTTATATGGTGAATTCTATTTGCTTTCAAGCCTTTTTAGTAATAATTATAGCTTTCTACAGTTTCTAAAGAAAAATAGTATTTTCTGCTGGGTTTAAAATGCTTATTGAGGGCAGAATTTCAATTATGAGTAAGTACATAAGAAACAATTACTTAGTTAACTTCCTACTGCTGTATGACAAATTTGAAAACTTGTCCAACAGCATGTAAGTCAAGGGCATGAAAATATACTTTAGTATATGCTGTGATCTGTAATATTTTCCAGGGGCTATTTGTATACAGAATTCAATGTTCTACTTAAATGTAATTCACAAGTCTTTTTTCTTCTCTCACACTTTAAGGAATTATAAACCAATATTAATTTACTGTAAAATATTGTCCCAGTTTGTTGTTAGTTGGCACCTCCTCTTATTATTTTTCTCTATTGTTGCTCACAAGGTAACCAGGTAAGAGCAAGGCCCTATTTACTAGGCTTTATCTCCTCACTCACAGCTGTCTCCTATACAGGGTCCCCACTCACTACTAATATATATTAAAGAAGCAAAGCAAAAGTAGTGTACTGGATTTTACTGCAGTGTAGGAAACTAGTTGCTCAGACCTGTAGGCAACTGAAATCTTGTGTGTCCCAGTGAAAGGATGAATACTGTGTTGCTTCCTAGTCTGTAAAATATGGGCTGTAATAGCAGTCTGTCCAATTCACCTGGTACCTGAACACATGTATTTTCTCTTATCAACAAGGGCAGAATAAGTCTCCATATGAACTTAAGCTTGTAGTAAAATCTTGAACCTGCCCTTATTAATCTACTAAAGTAGAAGTGGCCTGTCATGTCTATATGCTAAGAGCAGAAGAAGAAATGTGTCCTTAAATGCTTTTGAAATCTCAGTATTTAAGTCTTTACAGTTTGACTTGCAAAAGAAGCTCTGTCTTGTTCACACGTGCAGTCTGTGGGGTTGCCGTGTGCAGGTGAGACCTTTGGACCTTGGCACTGGTCAGGCAAACTTCTTCCTCTCCTTCCTCTCCTTCTTCCAGACCTGTTGGACTGGGTCCAGAGGAAGGCCACAGAAATGATCAGAGGGGTGGAACACCTTTTCTATGAGGAAAGGCTGAGAGAGTTGGGATTGTTCAGCTCGGAGAAGAGAAGGCTTCAGGGAGACTATATACAGCTTCCAGTACCTAAAGGGGGCCTAAAAAAAGATGGGGACAGACCTTTTAATAGGGCCCATTGTGAGAGGACAAGGGGTGATGGTTATAAACTAAAAGAAAAGAGTGAAGATTTAGACTAGATATGAGGAAGAACTGGTTTTTTTCCATGAGGACGGTGAAACACTGGATGAGGTTACCCAGAGAGGTGGTAGATGCCCCATCCATAGAGGTGTTCAAGGTCAGGTTGGATGTGGCTCTGAGCTGCCTCAACTAGTGGAAGGTGCCCCTGCCCTTGGTAGGGGGGTTGGACTGGATGGTCTTCAAAGGTCCCCTCCAATCCAAACTGATTCTACAATCTTTTTTGTGTAGTAGGAGTGCCACATTAGCTAGCTTAGAGAAAAAGGTGTTAATTATCATTAAGAAAATTCCTCAGTTAAAAAAAATAAGTCTGCATGTTTGAAAGGTCCAATGTTACTCAGTTTTCCTGCCCTAAGAGCTGGTAAGAAGGCAGAGTGTACTCCCATTCCATACATAACCCTTCCTCTCAGTCAATAGTGACAAAATTCTCACCCTCCACTCACTCCTTTAGAAAGTACATAAAACCTCAATAATGCTTTAAAAAATAAGCATAACAAATACTAAGTTAAAGGAGAAAATACTGTAAAGCAAAGAAAAAATGTCCCTTTGGAGTGCTAATGTGGTTTGCATTCAAAGAGGAAGTAATTTTTGATTAACAAGGAGGTAATGTTTCCCCACAAGGGTGGGTCGTAGATGATGAATAAATAATGTAATCAAATACTAAATTAACTTTATTTAAAAACCTGATTTACATGTTAAAAGCTTATTGATGTAGTATTTTGTTTACTGTTATTGTTCTGAGGCAATTTTGTAATAAATAGAGACAGGGAATGGTAATAGCATTCAGTTTTCAACACAAATGCATGTATATCGATTACTTCTTTTTCTAACAAATTTGTGAGCTTTTCCACCTTTCTGCATCAGAATTTCTTCAGGAACAATTTTTTCTTATCATAATTTAATGTTTTTGAGAGGATGATGGCAGAGAAAGTTTCTGTTCTCTATTTCTCTTTACTGCCTTGTACCACACCAAAGAGAAGCAATAACATCCAGTTGCTGACACTGTTAGGTCATGCCGTGCCAAGGGGGAGGAGTGGCCAAAGAACACGGCTGCACTTACCTTGTCTAGCACAGTGCTCCCCTGGGATCTGGATTAATTACAGTAGCCCGTCAAGGGGGCCAAGGCTGGAGCAAAGGATCAGTGAGATATAAATGGCCCTGCTCTCTGCTGCAGACAGTATTTAGCCTTGAGGCTTTCCACCGAGAGAATGGGAATTCAGTGTATTTTGTCATACAGTTAGCTCTGGTTTTGCCTGTGAAATTGATACATTCTGTAACAGGTTTCCAGCAGAAGAGGGAAGGGGGTTCTTGTATTTCTCTTTTACTTTTTGTTGTGCAGTGTGGTAGTATCATTGGATTCTTCTGTCGTTCAACATTTTCACTATGTTTTGGAATTGCATAACTTTATGGAATATGTCTCCTGATGACTATATTTCATGATCCTATGTGATAACAGGAAGGCTTCATTAATAAAACTTGAAAAGATTTAAAATTATTCTTCTCCAAAGGAGCCCATTGCTTCTGATTAACATGAATTGATTTGATGGAAGTGTTTCTCTAGCTCACTGGCAGGTCACTTGTGTAGTAAATTAAAGACTGAGGTTGCAGGCCCAACAATAATTGAATTTATTTACTACCTTGTGTTTATGAAGGTGAGCTATGGGTTTCCATTACAACCTGTTTGTGTAGCAATATAGCACACCTGCTTTGCAGAGGACGGTATCATAAAATACTCACTTCGACTGTCTTGTCTCTCATTGCAGAGGTCATTGTATCCTGTGCTGTATAAATATAAACAAAAGAGCCAGAGTGTGTAATAAATCTGGTTTAAATAAAGCAATTAAAACTGGCAGTCATGGTAGATATGTTACAGAACAGGATATAACCTGAATTTTAGTGGAAAAGCTGAACAATCTTAAGTGATTAGTAAATTAATAAATCTGAAACTGGCAGATGTAATAAACACATCTCACTACTTAGAGGTATTCAAAATCCTTTAGGCTCACAGAAACCTAGGCCTAAATGCAGAGATCAGTGAAATCTCTGATATTATACTGTGCAATGGAAAACTGGAAGAGATAGTATGAACATTTTAAAATGGGAGGCTCATATAGCTCATACAAGGAACAAAATGCTAAGCAGTGGAAGAAATTTGTGGAATTGTACTTTTAAAATGGAAATATGAGTTATGATTTCCTTGTAATTGTTGCCAAAGTGATGGTGATATGCAATAGCTGAAAAATAACAGGGCTGACATGGTTCTGAGGGTATTGGTGAAAACACTCGGTCCCATTACGTGAATCTGTATAGATGAGGAAAATATATGTGATTTTGTCTTAAGTCACATTTGTGATGCCCTTATTTGAAAGATGAGGAAATTTCAAAAACTAGGATACCTTGCAAACAAGACATCAACACTGCCTGATTTTTCATGGCCAAAGTCATTGCCAATGACAACTGTGTGGTGGATGTACGTTTTCTTGTCTTTGCATCTTCTGCCAGCTAACACTTAACTCTGCAGAACCTGCACTTACCTCTGCCTTGACACTAAAGTGTAAGTAAGCTCTAGGAGAAGAACAGCTATAGTGTAAGGATGACATTTCAGGTGCTGAAAAAGGGATAGAAAAGGAGTACCTCTGAAAGGAAAACTCCCACCTCTGAAAGGAAAAGTCCCATGCATGGGGCTGAGAGCTGACAGATTACTCCATTTGTGGGTGAAACATAGCTAAAGACTATTTTGCTCCTGCAAAAATCAGCTGTCATTGGGTATCAAAACCTGGGAACTGACTTAATGGGGCAAAGGGAGGGAAAAACACTGTGAAAACTCAATAGTGTCCCAGAGACCTGCTGAGAAACACAAGTTGAGAGCACTCCTGGGACTTCAGTATTTTGTAGTGCAGGGAAATATCCACTTACTACCTTTGGGATCTAAACCAGACTGTACTTTTCAATAGGTATTTTGCAATGTGAGGTCCATGTACCCACAGAGATCACAGCTGCAGCTAATGAATGTCCCTATGACAGCCCTATTACCATGGAAACCAGAAGGGTTGCAGACTACTTGATTTATAGAAATAATGGCTTTAATAAAGCATTTCTTGCTCTTTTGAGTTCTGATTTAATTAGAAAGAAGAGTGATCTGTACAGTGTAGATGCTATCTCCAGCAGTTATTAGATCTGTATATTAACACAGATTGTTGGCTTGTTCCATCTTAAATTGTCTGTGTTTTGAGAACTAAGCAGATCCTAATCTACCTACCTAATCTCCTGGAGTTGTTACTTTAAGGGTAACCCAAACTCCATAGTATGCTCTGTGATTATATATGTATGCACTGTCCTGAAGTGTGGCCACAACTGTGTTAGGAAGAAATCTAGAAAAGAAACTACTTCAAACTGTGACTTATCCTAATTTACACTCTGCCATTAAAATGATTATGGCTATACGGTGATTTTTTAAAAACTTAACTTACTTTCAGACAGTTTTGTTATTTTTTATATGGTTAAGGCCATCCTGGAAATATGGTGCTCGATCCTCTGTGCTTTGAAGCAATTTCTCAACCCCAATATATGTATTTGACAAGTATGACCAAAGTGGTGTCATACCTTCCTCCTCTTTCTTAGAGGTACAAAGGGTGACAAGGTCAGAAATTCTGGCTGTGATAGTATCTAAAATAAATAAACCTCCTTGTAGCACAAGTTCTGTCTGATGGCGCTAACATCTGTTGCACTAATTCATAAGCCAAAGTGCCAACAGTTTGCTGCAGAAGTCAAGAGGGGAAGTGCAAAATGAGCAATGTTTATACACACGCGCAAGAATGATACACACATACATATGGAAATAAATCAGAGTTGTAAATGGTGATATTTCAATTGAAAATATTTATCTCAATGCAAGATACATTGCCCAATTTTAGAAATAATTTTAATAAAAGAAATGAAATAAATCAGACCCTAGAGTCTATCTGACTTCTCCCTGTACTCTGCTTAGAAGGGTAAGCATTATAGAAATTCCCGAGTATGCAAGCTGCTGTGTTTTAAGATTCACTAAGAACTGCCATTCCCTCCTTTTTCCCTCACTCAATATGTCGTGAATGTTTTCATGCAGAAAACGTTCGTTAAAGTAATACACAGTCCTGCTACTGTGTCAGAAAAAAACAAAACACCTCTCAAGTGCTGTCAGTGGAGAAAATTAGAATAAATCTAAGAATCAAGTGTTGCGAGTATTGAAAGGAACAATTACTGCCATCGGCTGAAGTGTGAGACCATTACAAATAATTATTGCTTATTAAGTGTTTACACCCTCTTTTCCGAGTAACTGTGGCCTTGTACAATTAATCATGTACGCTCTAAAGCCCTGATCAATCATCTTCATGTCATGTATACAAAGTATAGATATGTTTCTATAGGGCTTGAGAACTAGCCTAATGAACAGCATGTGTATAAATATGTCCCAGGAGCTATTGATCTCAAGTGTGTATTATAGATCTATTTCCTTTCTTTAGTGCAAACCGAGAAGATGAAAATTAGTATTGATGATAGGTCAAGCCATATAACTGCATTTTTAAATTTCTCTGCTGTGAGTAAACTCTTCCTACTTGGTTGGACCTTCTGTAATGTGTGTAGCAAACCTGAGGACATCTATGCTGCTTAAGTGGCCTTTTAGCCCAATTAGAAAGTTTATCAAGTTTATCAAGCTATCAAGTTTAATCACATCCCTTCCCTTTACAGTTGTATTAATGGAAAGAGTGATGGTGATTGTGGCTGGAGTAGATGAGCAGAAATGCTCATGTATGTCTCCAATGAATCGCAGAATCATCTAGGTTAGAAAAGACCTCTGAGATCATCAAGTCCAACCTATGACCCAACACCACCTTGTCAACTGGACCATGGCACTGAGTGCTACATCCAGTCTCTTCTTAAATACCTCCAGGGATGGTGCATCTACCAGCTCCCTGGGCAGCTGATTCCAATGTCTGACCAATCCCCAATTAGGAATTTCTTCCTAATGTCCAACCTAAACCACCCCGGCACAGCTTAAGACTGTGCCCTCTTGTCTTACTGCTGGTTGCCTTCTACCTCAGGAGCAGATTTTTGGTATTCCTGCTATTCAGATTAAATGACACCTGATTTGAAACAAGTTTAGAGTTTAGCTCAGTTTTTCTAGTTATTCTAGAAATATGTACTTGTTACGTTTTGCAGGAATGTGCTCAAGTTTTCATCTTCATTCTGGATCAGTCATTGGAAAATGTGAAATACTTTCATTTTTACATAGACATGACAGTATGATTTACCATTTTACATTCAGATTTACCTGGTTTTGCCCCTAATTAAAGCACTTTATAAGTACTGATTAATAATTTTACATGCCTTTTACGTTTGAAAAAGAATGTTCGGTACAATCAACACAATTGTTTCAGGTCCTACATAGTATAAAAACTTTCTAACACATGAGTGTGGACCATTAATATACCTTTATAATGTTTTATGTAGGAAGAAAAACCTTTCAAATAATTTGAAGTATTTCACATCTTTATTATTTTCTCTGAAGATTGAAGCCAATAATAAAGAAGGAAACTGTAGATTAAATGTTTCACATGTGGGAGAGGTGAGCAGAATTATTGCAGGGTCTGTCATGAGTTAGAAAGCATGTCCTTCCACCTGAGCTGACTTACAAGAACTCCTGCAAGTAAGAAACTACACAAGCATATAAAAATGGAAGCAGAAGAGGGAATCTCGCTGATTACATTTGATGAAAATGTGGAAGTACTCAGGAAAGGTCTCAGAACTAAACTGCAATATATGATTGAGATGGCTGATGGTCACTTGAGCTTATGATAAGGTTGGTAAGAAAGAACTACTTTTGTTACTGAATAGTCACAATGCTTCTGTACTCACTTGAACTGGTTGTCTGTTTACTACCCATTGTCATTTCTGCAAGCAAGGTTGTGAGTCCAAAACTCTCTGACCAGGTTTCTGTAGATATCCCACATGTGGAGGCCGTAATGTTTGATATTACATTTACTTATTTGAAGAATTTTGATTTAGCAGAGGGATACAAAATATGGGGGAAAGCTATACAGATGTACACTTATATACACACTTAAAGCCACTCTCTGGTCCGCTTTGTGTTGTGACCAAGCCAGCTTGCTTTGCAGGAAGGGTGGTCAGTCACACCCTGCATATTCCCAGAGCTTCACCCACCCACCTCCTCTGAGCCTTCTTATATTGTAGGAGTTTACTGGTCCATCACAATCATGCAGGCTGCTTTGTGAACACTGGCTACTTCTTGGGCTGCTTTTAAAGAATAGTGAAGACATAACCCCAGTGTCCAAATAAAATACTCTCCTCTTAATTTTTGAGCATGAAATACTGAATAAATTCTTGTTATTGGGATTTTAATTTTTACCAAGAAATTTATTACCTATTGGTATCTCAGGCAGCATACTTACATACACAGGTAATGTATATTACACCATTGTTTTAGATTAATTTCTTAATTTTTCAGAAGTAAGCATGAGCAACCTTCAATTTGGGCTAAAAGAATACAACCTAAGCCATTTCTATTGTGCTCACTTGTGTTTGTAGGAAGAAACTAAAAATATTTTTTTTGTCGTTTCCATCCCGTATTATTTCAAGATGAAACTTGTGCTTTCAGTTCTTGATATGTCTTATTTCAGTCACCATAGCATTGAATTTGCCAAAGGAAGGTTAGAGAACAAAGCAGTGGTTAAACAATTGTCTTTATTACCTGGGACACATGACCTTGAATCTCCTGCAAAGACTTCTTATAGAAAAGGAAATCTGCCTTCAGGAGCCTTGCAGCAGTCACATCCCATTCCTTTGTGTTTGAGGGGTGTATGGATTCTCCACCTCTCTCTCTTTCTCTCAGGCAAAATGAAAGACACCCTTAGATTTCCAGTACGCTTCTTTCTGTGTAGCAAATTTACGCATTACTAGAAGAATGCAAATGTTGTTATCCCACATTGTTTAAAATGCATATTGAACTTCTGGGCTAACATAAATATACTTCTAGAAAACCTTTCCCTCTCATTGTACCAGGGTTTGTTCATGACAGTTTGAAAGATTGTCAACCCACCTAAAAATGATACTAGCACTTATTTTCCATATGTTTGGAATGATCTCATGAAGACAGTAAGAAGGAATGGTTGGTGGTGCTACCTACATGCAGGTATGGGTATCCCTATCTGAACACAAGAATGTGTTCGAGCAGCAGTACATTTGTTCTATCCTGGACTAGAACAAAAGATTCCTATTTGAGGAAAGAGACCCAGTTCAACAATGTAAAATTTTAATCAAAGCAAAACCTAAGCAGTTAAATCAAAAAGAGCTGAAAACCAGAACACTTTGCTTCTGTTTCTGAAGCCTTTTTTGTACAGTTCTGTTCCCTGAAATTGGAAACAATCTATTCCCATGGACATTTTGTGTTTCTTGAATGAACATTTTTTGAAAGAAAGAAGCTTATTTCCAGAATATACCTTTATTACAGTATTTGAATATACCTTTCAGTAGTACACAAATTAGAAGTGCACTTCCAGATTTCAGAAATCTCATCTCAAATACCACTGCAAGACAAATAGCTGGCTGGAATGGATCATCTCTCAGTGTGCTGACCCATATAAGTGCCTTTAATGATCAGCAGTGTATCCTAGAGTTATAAGACTGTCGTGGTTTAACCCCAGCCAGCAGCCAAGCCCCACACAGCTGGTGGCTCACTCAGCCACCTGTGGGACTGGGGAGAGAATTGGAATGGTAAAAGCTAAAATACTCATAAGTTGAGATAAAGATGGTTTAATAGGGAGAAGAAAAAGCCATGCAAGCACACAAAGCAAACCAAGAAATTAATTCACTGCTTCCCATGTGCAGGCAGGTGTTCAACCATCTCCAGGGGAACAGGGCCCCATCATGTGTAACAGGGACTTGGCAAGACACACCATCACTCCAAATATCACCCCCTTCCTCCTTCTTCTGTCCACTTTACATACTGAGCATGATGTCATATGGTCTAGAATATCCCTTTGATCAGCTGGGGTCACCTGGCCTGGCTGTGTCTCCTCCCAACCTCTGCTGCACCCCCAGCACCTTTGCCAGCATGTCAGTGTTAAAAGCAGAAAAGGCCTTGGCTCTGTGTAAGCACAGTTCAGCAATAACAAAAACATCTCTGTATTATCAACCCTGTGCTCAGCACAAATCCAAACCACTGCCCCATACCAGCCACTGGGAAGAAAATTAACTCTACGCCAGCCAAAACCAGCATAAAGACCCAAACAGAAAGTTCACTATTTAATATAGTACACATAAGCATGTGTACATTCAACTGGATTAAGTTAATCAGATAAATAACTAAAAATAATTATTAGGGAAAATATTTTAAGAAGGAAAGTTATTAAGAGAGTATGAAAAATTACTTGTTTGTGGTGTTGACAAAAGTAACAGAAAATAGAGAACAAATTGATACTTATTAGCAAGGTGTGTAAACAAAACCTTCCTATTTCTAAATTCAGAGATGCTAAGATTTTAGAAGAATATAGATATGATACAATTGATATATTGATCTGATAAATTTTAAAGCAACTATGTATCATCTAGACCACACAATGTAGGAATCCAGATCTTTGAGTTGAGGACTTGTATCTAAATAGCAAAAGACATGACTTCATCATGATCACATTTTATTACATTTTAACATAACTTTTAAAAAATGGTGACATGTCAGAAATTAAGCACCAAAACCACGTATTCACATGAATAGATCAAATAATTGGAAGGAACCTCTTGGTCAGTGAACCTCAAATGGTAGACTAGATGAAAGATGGTAACAATAAGGCCAATGAATATTAAATAAAAGAAATTATAGGAAAGAAAAAATGAGAGTAGGAAATTAATTTTAAAAGGGTATCTAATAAGTTTAGTTTAATAACCAGCTCTTTTTAAATAATAGTACAGTCTTTTCAGCTTGCTCAAGTACTGATGCAACTCAGTCTTTTCCATTTTAATCTGTACTTTGATTCGTATTGAGGTATTGTAGACATCCTGATAAAATTGACATAAATGTAAATAATATTTACATTTGAGATGGCTTGGAGGAGTTTTTTAATGATGGATATAATAATCTGAATGTTTCTTGCATCCGTGGTTTAGTAAATGAATACTCTCAATTTCTCTTATAATAAAAATCTCTTGACTCTGTGTTTAGACAGAGTATCCTGAGCTTTGTGTGCCAGGATACTAGAGCAGAGTTTTCCCTAAAGTTGCTTAGGGCAGGTGTGGTGTGATTCAACTTGTAAATGACAACATGATTCTATAAATGAAGAAAAAAAAAGTCAGTGTAGAACTGTAACCCAGCCTGAAGAATTCTCTAAATGTTGGCACATTTTCAATAAACTGTATCTACTAGGTCTGAGCTGTAATTGGCACTTAAGAAACATTCACAATGTACTATCTTTTTGTATATTTGGAGAGACCAAAGAGATATTTGGTCATTATGTAAAAATTGGTAATTAAGAGCAAGTGATTTTCCAGTTAATCTACATGTTCATTATATATTGAATATTATTTAATTTTTTGTGTCCCTTTTGTTTCTCATAAACTTGACCCAAGGGATCCTACACTGTTAAAAGACATCTAAATTATAAAATAAGACATACATTTAACTGACTCATTGAACTTTTGTTGTGACTAATGATTCCTCCAGCAATCATTGCATAAGGGAAAACATTCCTTTTTAAGTAAATAATGTTCACTACCTTTTAGAGTTGCTGTCAGTGAAAAAAAATATTAATCTACTGAAATGTCTACATTCTTTGATGAGCTCTCTGAGGGCATCTTGTAGCTTTAAATTAAACTGATCAAATAGAAAGCGATATACCCTTCAAAATACTTTAACTGATTTGACTACAAAGAAAAATAAAGTCATTCCATGTGGTTATGAGAAACTGCTGGCAGGCTAAATTTCAAGAAGAAAAGGATTGATTATTTTATCAAAATTGAAGTGTTTTCCTCATGCAGTTTACTAATATGTGGGTCTGTTAATGAAGCATCCAGCTTTACAGAAAGAAAGAACTGTGCCACCTTTACTTAGATGTGGTGTGCTTACACCTTTACTCTCTTAGATGTAGCATAAATCAAGGTTGAAAACTGTATGGACTCCAAGATGAGGTATGGTTTTCCTGATAATCTGAGTTTCCCAGGGGATTGATTGATGACATTCTGTTTGAAGCTGATGGGAGACTTGCCATTGATGTGAATGACAGATGTCTGTATATTTTGCAAATCAATTTCTATATGGAGTTTGCTGCTGATTAGATTTTTTTTTTTATTTTTTGAGGGATCTTTACCTTTCGTAACAGCTTCAAAGGTTTATTATATGTGCTCCTTTATGTATCCTTGTATGAATCATTACTAGCTACTTCTTTTAATTAATGTGATAATAAAAATCGTAAGATTTTTCATTTACTGATTACTTCATTTGCTAGGAAAATTCAGGCACTTCTAGACCTGACATTTTCCACACTCTTGTATTTAAGGGCTGATGAAAGGTGTGAATAAGAAATGATTTCATAAACAGTGTATATGTATAATATTTTATCTTTCCAAGTCCCCTAAATTCTCACAGAGGTGATTTTCAAGTAGGCTTGCAAAGAGAGATGTAATTAAAAAAAAACCTCACAGGAAATAGTCACCTGTACATTTTGGCTTTATGCAATTTATTTCTGCCTCCAAAGGAAAAAAGAGGAAAGTTATTAATTCTCAGTCAACAAAGTACTATGAGAAAGACATATCAATTTCAAGAAACATAATTTATTATTGACATGGACTTTTTCTATCAGTTATAGACCAGTACTGTAATAAAAGACTACAAGGTACTGTGGTGAATCCTGCAGTGAAAACCAGAGTTTGAGCATTAAAACTGTGTTTTCCTTCCTGAATAGGTTTAGCAGTACAAATAATTCCAGTTCTCCATTGAAAGAGTGGAAACTGTTGTATTCAAAGGCAAACAGATGAGGCACAAGATGATTTGAATATTTATTATCTAACAGCACTAAAAGGTTCCATTTTTACCTTTATATTCCATGCCTTTGAGAATCATTAAGTAAATACCTTGATATTTTACAGCAATATGTATATTCATTGTCTGCTGCCAAGGATTTGGCATAATTTGCTGTCAATAAGGCCGATCTGTTTTCCCATGTAAAAACATGGACTTTTATTATATAGGGATTTTGTGAGAACTGTGGAGGCAGGTTCATTTGCCTCAGTCGTAGAGAGCAATGCATAAAGCATTCTAATGCTTACATCTCTCTTCATATATACCCAGTTCATTTTTTTCCTCTTTTCATTTGTTTGAGTACATAATACCTACAATGGATATAAAGCACTATCAGCCTGGTAATCAAATAGGCTTTTCATTGCTTCCTGAGTGATGCTCACAGACCTTCTGACTAGACCCTGTATCCCTCCATCTGCATTACATTTCATTTCTTGAGAGGAATTGCGTGGTCTGAAGTGTTCTCACAGCCAATGAATCTAGGCTGAATGAAATTAGGAAAAAGGCGTGGTTTAGATCATAAGTGTGAAATCTGGACCTCATTTGAATTCAGTGATAGTATTTTGGTTGAAGACAGTATTAAAAGGACCCAGCCTTTTGAGAAAAAATTATCCTACTAACGCTTCCCTCTCATGTAAATTAGCAGAGGTTCAGCTCTTAGATCTCTCCTGAGTTCTCTGCAAGGAAATATGAAGTTTGTCAGGCAGACAGAGATCAAAATTTATAGGGTACTTTAAAAATTAAAATCAATGCCCCAAATTCCACTTCAACACTTACGATATTTACAGAGCAACACAGAGTTCAGTTTAAAATTTTTAATTATGTGAATACAGTTTTAGTAAGCAGGGAGTTGCTGCCTGGCTTAGGTTCCAGTGTTCTCAGGAAGAAACTATTCATCCGATATGTTACATTCATTTAGTTTACGTATAGAGAAAAGTAGTATAGTGCCTGAATTGGAAAGAATTAGGTTTTTTTCATTTTCTCAAATGTAAGTGGAAAACCAAACTGCTTCTCAGAGACTTGCTTTAATAGTGCAATCTCAGATTAGATATTAAAAAACCCTTAAACTCCTCAAATGAAGTTATTGCCGTAACATACCAGAAATTAAACCAGCTTGCTTGTATTTATCTGATTTAGTGTATGGATAATAATGTATCAGACAAAACCCACTCAAAACAGTAGTAGCATGGGACAAGCATAACTCCCCAGCACTTTGAAGATCCAAAAGACCTAGAACAATAAAAAGAGGCAAGCAATAATATGTCCACCCTGTCAATTAAAAAGTTAAAATGACCCAGAATGTTTTGGAAGCTTCGGAAATATAGAGACTTGACGGAAGAGGTTCAGAGATGTGCTCATAAATATTGAAGTGCTGTCACAAGGTCTTTGGCATGAGTACACTGAAATGCAGGTAGGTGATTTCTAAACAAATTAAAGAATAACAATGCAAAAGCTGCAGCTTCACTACCTTTGATATATCTGAGCCTCCTTCGTATGACTGTATTGCCTTTATCAGAAAAGATCAATTTGTTTGTTTGTTTATTTCTTAGTTTTCCAATAATTATTGTTAAAAAGACTTCCTACTTCTTTAAGGAGCAAGGACTGGCAGCATGTCAGACTCTCAATATATTGTTATGCAACTGAAATATGCACTAGGAAAAAAAATTATAAATCAAATCTGTGATGCACTACTGCATGTCAGAAATGCTTTTCAGAGATAAGAGAATCCCATTACAAATGCTGATTTTTCAAAATTATTATAAATCATGACCAATATTCACTGAATACTAAAAATTCAATAACAGCGTATGCCATTTCAATGATGCTGCCTCCAGAATTGATGCCATGCTGAGTTACTGCCTGGCAGCCCTTCAGAGTAAGGATATTTTTAATATCCTTGGTCATGTAAAACTAAACAAGTTAACCTAAAACCCTGTGCACTATAATTTGTACAAACTGCCAATAACCATCACAAGGTAAGCACTTCTCTCGTGTGCTAGGGAATGCCACTAAGAGGATAGTTTTTCTTCTCTTCTTGGTTGAATCCGATTGTTTCACTCAATGGAGCTTCAATTCAGCTAACAGCATTCTGGGCACTCGAAGATAAGGCACAATCAGCAGCAAAATGAAACACAGGACTAATAAGGAATTCTTTAAATTCATGGTTCTTGCTACATGCTACACTTACTAAATAATCAAATCCACATATATGTACATATATATATGCCCCCATATATGCATGCATATACAAAAATCACTACCATCAAGAAATAAAAATACTTTAGAAGACTTGCACATTTTACCACTCTTCTGTAATCTGAGAATCTTTTGGTCAGATTGTGAAGGTAAGAGGCTAGAATTTGCTAAAAAACTGATGTCACAATATTCCCACGAGGGGAATGTAAAGCTTTAGGTCTTTTACAGTCTCTGCACAACATCTTGTAGTGAGAGAGAGAGAGAAAGAGCTTTAAACAAATATGAGGTGTGTCTCTGTGTTTCATGCATTTCTCTATATGCTATACATTTTAATGATGCACATGTTTCTTAAGACATGCATTCAAGTAATATAAGGACCTTTGTGTAAATATATATTAGAAAATAAAGTGTTTGAGTTAAGCTCCCTATGATATTTTAAGACTTGTAGAAATATCCATTTTTCAAGTTGTTATATTATGTATCCATCATTTATTAGCAGTGTGTGCATAACTGTCCACACAGCTTTTGAGGAAGAGACTCTGTTCGGAGTAATGCACTTCAGGCATTTTCTTATTGCTAGAAGTAAGTTACTTTTGCTCTGTTTACAAATTTTGCATTTAATCGTTTGGAGAGTGGAGAAGTTGAGTGTGATGAGTTGTATGTGGCAACAGGATTAGAACTGGGAGCCTGTGCATCATGGTCAAGATGAGTCCTTGCAACCACCTGTCTCCATTCCCTTGCCACAAATATGTGGTGAGGTAAGAAACACAAAAGGATTTGGGAAATCATTGAAAGACACAGTGAACTGTCAGTCATCCAAACTGGAAATTAATAATGCCAGTTTCCTGGTTCTAGCCAGGACAGGGTTAATTTTTGCAGTAGCCAGGAGAAGGGAATGGCCAGGAGATTATTCTGTAACACCTCACATCATTGCCCAGGCAAGGGGAAGGGAATCTTTTCTGGAGAGAAGGGATTCCTACTGGTTGAACAAGTGTGGTGGATGGAACAGTGGGGTAATGCTGGTCCTCAGCTGGAGGGAGCAGTGGGGTGAGGTGGCTGCGGTGAGGTGGAGCTCTGCAGTGAGCATTTTTGCATGTGAATCACTCTCTCTTTTGTACACTTTAGTTATTAATATTGTTGCTGTTACTGTTTGTTTCCTTATTTCATTGCTGTTTCCTGTGAAGTGTTCTTATCTCAACCTGTGATCTCTGCCTTTTGTACCTCCAATTCTCAACTCCAGCTCTTCATAGAGGTGAAAGGAAAACAAACAAGCAGCACATGGTTTGGAGAGTCTCAGTGGGAGCACTGCACTGGGAAATACCATTCCTAAACCCTTATTTGGCAACCAACATGAAGCACAGAGGGTTGAGATAACAACAGGTCTGGCCAGAGTGAGTTGGAAATAAATTTGATCTAATCATTAGTGTATTAGGTACAGAGCCACTGGTCACAACACTGCTTGGTCTGTTCATGTGGTTGTGGAACCCACCCTGTATATATTCCCATATGTGCTCCTCACAGTGTTCTTTTTCAGAGCAGGGAGAGGGATCAGGATTGCTTGTTTATGTAGTGTGGGATATTGGCTTGTGACATGACAACAAGGGCAGTAAGGGTCATTTGAAATGTGTATTCTGTGTTGCTCTCCTACCCTTACCTCTGGTGCTACCTCTGGGAGTCCATTAATAATCCATTAATAATTGTACCCAGTCTGTGAAGGGAGCAGGGGAGAATTATTTTCCCCAGTTTTTCACCCTCCTGAGGGTTCACAGTTATGAGTGACAGGGAAGGTGGGAGAAAATGGGCCAGCTTTTGAGGGATTAGTCTGCTCCAGTGATTTGGAAGTTCACCCCTGAACAACTACAGAACCCTGATAAAGTGGCAGAATATTTGAAAGAAATATGCTGTGACAACTCCAGAGACCAGCAACTAATTTCATTGTGCTGGGCCCTGGCTACTATTTATCAGACATTGCTCCATACTAGACAGCCACCCTCGAGGGGAGGAGGAAAGCAGAAAACAGGCACTGTGGCCACTCAGACTGCAGCTGAACCAGAGGAACAGCTCGTGCCAGTAGCAGTGACCCCTATACAGAAGAACAAATCCAAGACACATTAAGTTTGCTTAGTGAGGGATTAAGAGGAAGTAAGGCCCAAATTCCAGTGACCTCTGAGTTACAGGCCCAGCAAGCTTCCTCACAACACTGAGAGGCACTAGAATGATTACCAAAGACGGCATGTATAGATCATGCTGCTTCCAACAATAAGATATCTGCATTTAGAGAGTGTCTGTGGGAGGCCTAACCAAATGAAGCACAGTGTTATGCGAGCCTACCTATCCCACTCTAGTCCAAATCATGTCGTATCTAATCTAATCTCTTGCCTAAACAAGCATGGACAGGAGGCTTTTCAGCAGCCTGGGTCTGTTGTAATGGCTGGAGATGAGTCAGGGCTAATGTGCCACGTTAGAGAAGAGATGATCCTTAGAGAGAGCCACCCGGAAAACTCTCCTGCACATCCTTCAACTCACCAGGCTCTGAACAGGCTAACTATCCCTCCCCAAAATGACTGTGGATTTGCGTTGCATTTCCCCATAGGTAACAAACCCTCTTAGGACACAACTTACTGGGAAAGAGCCACAAGAGCTTACTGGGTCCATAGCAGCCAGATCCAATAGACTGACTGCACTCAGTCCAGTGGGCCTGGCTGAACTCAACCCTTCCTGGAAATACCTAAGTTATTATCCTATGCTCCCCAATACACTGGGATTCAGGGTTTTAATTTCCTACTCCCCCATTAACCTATGCAATTATGTCCTGCCTAATGCCTGTTATTTTCTGTGTGTGGAAAGGCACCTCTTAAACTTCTCAGAAAGACTTTTCCCAGATTAATAGCAGCTCTCATTTATTTCTAATGCACCAGTTTAAACTCATGAATTCCTCATTTAGCAATTGCACCTCTACTATGAAATTTTGCCATTCATGCTGTAGGGAAAAAAAGTCATTAAGGATCTCAGCCAAGTTCTCTTGATGCATTTGTTTGCTCCTCTTTTTTTTTTTTTCTTTTTTTAACTGGAGTTGTCTAAGACCTTTTTTTTATCAAAATCAGAAATGAAAGGACAGCTTATAAATTGTCCATTTGTATAATAAGCCTGTAATTATGTTAACATTCAATTTTATAGTCAAATTGGAGACTGGATTTCCTTTATTCAGCACCAAACTTCACTTTTCCCAGCATTTTTTTGTCACCTCAGTTGCTGGTTTTGTGACAATTTTCACCCAAAATCCTCTTTTCTGGTCATTCTGAAAAGTTTATTAATCAGAAAGAAAATTGCCGTGAAGATTCAGCTGAGGATTCCTCTTGAATAAATGAATTTTCAGGTGATATAATCCAACCCAGTCTTTTTCTTTTCTTCATGTGCCTTCCCATTGAGTAAGGCAAACCTTTGTGCTAAGATCTAGAAGAAGCAAATGTTGGGACTGTACATGAAAACTGTTCCTCTCTTGAGATCTTTTACTAGGGACTTGGACCTCAGCAAAAATTTCAATCAGTTACAAGATATTAGAAATATCTGAGGAGCAGGTCTCAATTTTGCATTTATTTCTGCAAATGTTGTAGCTTGTTAAAATGATTGTAAAATACTTTCCAGAAAGTGTGACAACGAAATATATGTATATGAGGCTGCAGTATCTATATTAATTCCTTTTTATTTCCATTTTTCCTAAAACTCCAAATCAAAAGTGTGCCTAATGAGATTAATCTTTAATCATGCATTAACTTCCACATCATAACTGGCACAGCCTGTGATTCTTCACATGAGCTGAATATACTGGTACAAGTGCTTTTAAGGGATAAAGTAAATGTTCTCTCTCTCCCTCTGCAAGAGCAAGTAGCAATGCAGAGGGAAGTCAAGGAACTGTCAGGAGCTTAATGGCTTCACGAGCATCCCTCTGATTACCTGTTAGAGACCTGGCTTTTGATGAGTGCTCTGAATTTTAAGTGTTTGATTTCCTGTTTGCCTTTACATTTTGACACAATGTAATCTTACGGAAGGGAAAACAAGTAGGATCTGGTCTGAAGGTTTAATCGTTCCAGAGTTTCTCCCATACTGAATCTCATCACTGTTTCTCTCACTATTTCCCAAAATCCACCTTTGTAGAATATGTGATTACCTCCTACAGCTTACAGTGTTACCAGCACTGGGGTACAGATCTGTCTCTGAAAAATGACCCAATTTTGCACATCTCACCTGTAGTGAGGAAGTGGATGTGGTTTTGTGAGCCATCATTGCATCTAGTTTTTTCCTTCTCAGTTTGCAGTCATTTTCAGCTCCCTCTCCTTGCCTTAAAAAGTGCTCAGACAATTTATTTGTAAATATACCAAGTCATGATACCAATAATCTAAGTAATATGTTTTTTAGCAGCACAAGGCCCTGAACTCATTCTCACTTCACAGTATTTGGGAACATAAAAGGAGTTGGATTTTGATCTGCTTTATTTTATGTCTAATATTTTGTGAGTTTGAGTTGGGCAGAATTCCAGTAAAAATAAACTTCCCTTATAAAATTTTACAGTAAAAATCAGCTTGTAGTTTTATGAATAACTTTGCTTTGGCTGTTACTTCACGTTTTTCTAATGAAACTTATGAAAATGTTCTAAAGAATTTACTAGAAACTGGTCACTTTATGCTTTTTAGTATTTTCACAGATATATACAATATAGAAATACTCAAAATTTTATAAAATATTATTTTAAGGATCTTCTAGAATCAGTATAGATGCATGTGAAACTTCTGGGGTTTAATTCTTTCTTGGGTTCATGTTTATTATAATTTGCAACAGAAATCTTTATTGGGGATAGTTTTCTTGCAGTTCAGGACATAGTCTGAGTTGACTGACATCAAGAAATAAAAGTGAGATAGCTCATTTAATTCACTTCAGCTTATCAGAAACTTCTCACTAGAGATGATTCAAGTTAATTCAGAATATCTAAACTAGCACTTTCTTCTATTTAATTTCCTTTCTCTATGTTTTTCTTTTCTAATGCATCCATTTTCTCACTCCATTAGTAACAAGTTCTCCCATATCACTTGGATATTGAATTGAGTTCAAATGGGTACAAACGCTCTTTTGAATCATGTTGAATATTGTTTGAAAATCCCAATGAAGCAAAATTCTCATCTTTTTATTTCTTGACAAATTGCATGAGAAAGTTCTGAAGAACTCACTAGAAATCAATAATTCCTGTAGACTTTTTTTTTGTTGAAAGAAGTAGAAGAAAAAGTTGCCATTTTAGCTTCTCACTCAATAACCTTCTTGGAACTTTTTTCTCTCTACCACCTTGGTATAGGTGTGGGGCTAATATAATTTTTCTCTTACTGAATTCCTCAACTAAGGATAACTGAAGTGTAAGAGCCTCCTTCAAATAACCTGTCTTGTGGCAACACCCCTACCACACTCTCTGTGCTCTCTGCTGCTGTGATGCCAGACTGTCATGGTTTTACCCCATTATGTGGGTCTTCTGGGCTGGCAAGTGCAGCTGTGTGGCTGTAGTAAGCTGCATTTTAGATTCCCACTATTTTTAATACACTGCAAATACTGCAAGAATACTCTTTCTTATGGAACTCCTGGCTCTTGGGAAGTAGTTGGCTCAGAATGGAGACTCAAACTGTTTTGAGTCTTAAACAAAGACATTTAAAAAAATTAAAATATACAGACCAGTTACTAGTTTTTGGTTTGTTATGTTTACCATGGTAAAGCTATTTGCAGTGTTTTCAGTTCTATGGCAGTACCTTATCTCATTTATTCCCTTCTCGCTCAGTTTTTAAGGAATTGTGATTATTGGATGCATAGGTTTCATTTCTGTTAAGAAATCTGATACATAACTTTGTTTTGGCTGAGAATGGTTGCTATTTTACTAGAGATATCAATAAGCGATCGGGACATAATTGGTGAAAAAGAGATCTCAAGGAAAAGCATTCATTGCTCCTGTTTCTTGTGCTTGTAACCTTCTTTGTTCATGCAACAAAAAAAAAAGCAACAAATTAATAAAGGGGAAAAATCACAATAGTTTTGAATAACTGTACCTGTGTTAACCTAATTTACTGGCTAATCCTTCTTTTCCCTTTTCCTACAATGAAATTTTAAAGAAATATCTAAGCAGTTCCCAAGCATGAGTTTGATGAAGATAAGAACCTTTATTAACTTCAAAGCATGAGCACAGCAATTTCAAAAGACAGTTGCAGTCCAAGCAGAGTAATTTTCAAGGTATGCCACGTAACTACAGGAATGTATATTCATCAGCCCCCTTTTACTCCTGGGATGATTCCTGTTGTTCACATCAATAAGATGTTGAATTAAGCATGCTTGTGGATCATAGCTGTGAGAACTGATTTTGAAATCCAAACCTAACTCCTATTTATTCACTGCCAACTTTTGACCTTGCTCTGCTTTTCTTCATCCTTTCCTCCACCTTCTTGCCTTTCTTCCAGCTGTCTCAGCCCAGACATCTGGAAAAGCTCTCCATGAATGAAGTAGTGACCTAGTGCAGTGGCTTCCACTGACCTGCATTTCCAAAAAGCTGACACTGGCTCTTAGAGAGTTCCCAGTCAGATTATATCATCCTCTTCAACACCATCACCCATGTTCTGTATTCCTTGCATGAATCAGGGAGGAATTTGGTTTGTAGAAACTGTACCTTTAATAGAAGAGTTTGACTGTTGTCATATGGAAGAATGATGTGCTATTTTAGAATAGGTTGGGGAGGAAGAGAATCAAAATGCTCTGCAATTAATTTGTAAGCTCTTCTGAGGTTTACTTGGCAATGGCATTAGAAGAAGATTAATTTAGAGTGTAGGTAACACTATATACCTATGATTCTTTTGCTAAGGTGGTCTTGTAATGTGGTCTTGTAGAAGAGCTCTCCTTCGTTCCTAAAGAGGTTATTTCAGAGCAACATTTACATTTATGGTATTGATTAAATAGATAGTTGCGAAATACATCTGTGTAATAGTTCCATAAATAATAGCTGCCACTGTGTAATTCTCATGCAATGCAAAGTGTGCATTTAGTCTTTAAAAGAGGAAGAGATGGACTACAGGAACAAAGCTTCCAATAATTACACTGCACAAGAATGTAGCATAACACAAGCAGGTTTCTGTTGCCCTGTTAATGCTTTGCAAATATGAGATTTTCTGAGCCTTTCATAGCCATTATTGCTTCAATCTTAACACTGAGGGTTCAATAAAATTTTATTCAAATCCTGCTTTTTGAATAATGCACGTTGACATTATAACTATGGTGAGAGATTTTAAATTGTCATGTAAATTGTCCCAGCATTAGCTTTGAAAGTTTATTATTGCTTTATAATATTCATTGCTCTTAAGCTGCTTATTTATAAAAGCAGTGTGTGTATTTGGAATAAGTGTGGTAAATGGAGAGATTAAGGTAATATTTCTTCTATCAAATCTCCTTATTTGGAAGCCAATAAAAAGTGAGGGTTTATAATTTATGTTTTTATTTATTTATTTATTTATCTATGTTTGTGCATGTGTTAGTGCATTTTAATTTCAGTCTATACCAGTGCTTGAAAAGTAGAATTGTTAAACTTATCCCAGGCCATCAGAAATCCTTGGAAACTAATCCTGAAAATACTTGTAGAATACTACAAAGGTTCATGTACATACCACAAGAAAATAGACTGCCACTGAGAGTTTTAAATCAATATCCCCTATCTTTCCTTGCAATTTCACAACATAATGAACACATTTTTTAGGAAGAAACATATTGCACACCTACTCAAAAATATGATATTCACCATTTTATTGAGTGCCTTTCCATAGAGTTAGTACAGCAGTTCTGGATTGAACTTGTGAGACATATTTTCAAGTTGAACTTGCAATATTTGTGTCTTGTTGCCAGTAAAAAATTTCTGTTTTTTTCTTACAGCTATGAATGATTCTTATTTCCTTGCATTTCATGCTTATTTATTTCTGTACACTCTAAGAAGTGTGATAAGAAAAGAGATGGTCTTCTAAGCTATCAATCATGTCAGAATGAGATACAGCAAGGACAGATGTGAAATTATTGTAATTACTTTCTCACTATCTATATAAATCTTCTGCAAATCTAAAATATTTTGTGAAGTTGTTTGCAATTTTGAAGATACTTTAGAAGCATTAAATATGAATGTTTGAATTAAAGTTACATTTTAATGCTTACTTTTCTACAAGTTACAGCTGGCCACTGTTAGTTTTTTGATTTATCTAAGGAATAATATACTTACAGGTATAGTTTTGAAAAGTGTGATTAGTATAGTGCAGGAGAGCATGGCTTTACTGCATTCAGATAGCAAGTACATCTACTTTTCCATTGGATGTGTGTGTGTGTGTATGTGTGGGTGCAGGTGTGTTTGTCTGTAGCTGTGCCAGAAAGAAAGCACAACTCAAAAAGGAATGTTAGCAACCTGTTGCTCTCAGTTAGCCATCACAAAAGCCTGGTGATCTCCAGTAGTGATACTCTAGTTTGGTATGTGAGTTTGCCACATTCAGCAGAAAAGGCATCCCAATGTGTTCTTTCTGAAATGGTATAAAATGGTATAAAATTGTTCAGATGCCCCTTATCAAACCTGCTATAATAAGGCCTTTAGATATGCACAGGATTAAGTCACCTTTTTAAGTCAAGTGTCTGATCTTGGGAAATCCTAAATCCACAAGAGACAAACCCCAACTAGAGATTTGCCTCAGTGTTTTGCAATGCTTCATTGAGAATCTTTCCAATATTGTCCTTGGGAGACTCCCATTAGAGTTTTCTAATTCTTCCTCTTTCCCCTTTTACCTCTCTTCTTACCTTCATTCTCTCTTTTTTCCCTTTCCTTTCTCCTTCTCTCCTTTAGAAAATGTCAAACATCATCAGGGAGGTTTTCCTTTGAATGTGCAAATCTTCCAAAAGCACACAGGATTCTGTCAGCTTTGTGCTTGAAAGCATCGCTGCCTTAAACATATTGTGTCCTGACATTCTATGATTCTATGATAAAACTGATGACTTTTTTTTAAGCCTGCAGCCCGTAAATGATTCTATGATGCTATCCTTTGAGTAATGCATGAGAAAGATGCTCTGATGTGCTATTCAAACATGAGTTCATTCTAAGACAGAGGCACTAGTGCTCAGGTAATAGATTTTTTTTTATGGGACAAATGCTGTAACAATGGTTGAAAAGATAAAAATGTTCATACCAGCTGACCAAGAAAGACAAGGATTCTGTTATTTAATAACTATGACAAAGACTCACAAATACCACAAAGCATACAGTGTGGTAAGGAAATTAAATAGAAAAGGAATGAGATAAGAAAAAGAACATATTTTCCTGTCGGTTCATATTTACTTAAATTTTTATCTCTGACCTCTCTATAAAGCAAGATTTTCATTGTTCAGTCCCTGAAGAGATACATTTGATTCTTTCAAATAAGAACAGAAGCAATGAAGCAAATATGAATGCAACCACTACAAATGTAGTGACAGCCAGTTGGCCCAGCCATGGAAAGACATTTTGCCTTGATCTGCAGCATCAGAATACCAAGCAGGCAGGAGGTGTGATAGGCACCAGCTAACCCTCATGTGCAATGCTGACCATACCTTTTGCACCCTTTAAGAAATCTGGGGTTGTCAATAATCAGTCTTCAGGAAGCCTGGCACAGGCACTCAAAACCAGAAGAAATTCTGTGATCTAGATATTAAAATCCCTGATTAAAAAAGGTATTATCTTAACACATCTCGTTATGCAAGCTGGTAACTGTTTGAACTAGTTTATTTCCTGTCTAATTTTAAAAATGAAAAACAGTTGGATAATTCTTTCTCAGAAACCAAGGGGGAAAAAAGAATATTAATACTAAAAGACAAAATAATCTGTATTCTGTGGTCACTTTTAGAATTTTGGAATGACTTAGAGTGGTTAGTTTCCTCATGCTCCTCCTGCTCTGCTTCCTCACTTTTCCAACCACACAGCATGAATTGCAAGTTCCTTTTTTTGTTTAGAAATACTCTTGGAAGTATTTTTCAGTCTGTTATGCAAACATTTTACAAATTTTCCTGGACTTGCAGCTCTTTCAATGTCTTTATAAAGGGCTTTTGCTTCTAAAGGTGTAGTTGGATTAATTCTTATTTTGCCCAGATATGGATTCACCACCCACTCTTCCTGGACACTTGCTTTCGAGTAGAGGCTGCCAGCCTGGGCCGTGGCATTGGTGCAGTAAATACAGTGGTTATGAAAGGTCCTGATGGGTATCCTATGGCTGTCAGGTTATTTCCAGAACCAGGAGGAATCCACTTGGATATTCCCTCATTTTAGTATTTGGTCATGAGTTAAGAAGCCAAAATGTAGAGTTTCATTTTGCTTAACAGCAAGAAAAAAAGCACCTGATTTTAGACAGACATTTTGAAGAGGGCCACCTGCATTCAGTTTCCATCTTCATATTTAATAATTCCATACCTCTGCTAAAATGAGTTAGCATAAAATTGTATTGCATTCTTTTCTTCCTTTCGTTCTGGATTAACATATGCCTCTGCATTTTTTAGTTAGCTGTAGTTCATGGTTTTGCTGTAAAACTCCCTAATGATAAAATATCTCTGTGTGTATATGTGTGTGCTTTAATGCTGTTTACTTTTCTCATCAGCACAGCGTAGTTTCATGCACTGTATCAACCTCAGTACATGCGGTCTCTTTATGCTACAGATCAAAAGGAAAAGAAAAGAATGGAAAATTTATTTTCCAAAGTGTGAGTAAAAAGCTTATTTCCCCAGCATAATGGAGTGGAGGTAGCTGGCAGGCAGGCTTTCAAAGCGTCAGATCTCCCAAGCTGGTGCACAGTTTCAATTCAATAATTATTCTCATTCCCACTATGCAGCTACTCAGCAGCAAGTGGCGCATCCAAACTGCACCTCGTGACTAGAATGACATTAAAAGAGAAGGTAAAAGAGCTCTTCACCTACATTCTAATTTTCTTTCTTGCAATAAAGACTCAAGTTTGCATTGCTGAAAATAAATAATTGCTAAATGCCAACTGAAGATTGGTGTGGCCTTGTGATTCAGCACCACTCTGAAATCAAAATTGTGACAATTCAGCGTAATAATCTGCTTGATGCAATGAATGGGGTTTAAAGTCCTTAGTGCGTCATGAGGCTCCAGTAAAATCAAAAGACAATGTAATGTTCCTGTGGGCATGCTCTGCTGCATTAGTATGCGGTGGCATGTACTGACAAGGCATCTATAGCCAGTGCTGCTGGTTTCGTTTACAGACCTGCCAATAGTGGCCAACAATTGCCTATGAAAAGCCATTATACACTGGCCCATAAAGCCACACAAATTTTCATGATGTTTCACTTAAAAAGTGCTTGTTTTGCAGGATAGAGGCCATGTCAATAAAATGGATTGGATGTCACTTAAACCAAGTGACATGCTAATCTCCTGGAGACCTTGTGTCCTTAATCTCTACAGGACATAAGTCAGTTTAGAAGCATGAGCTGTTCTCACAGGTAGCAACTATTGAGCTCTTTAATGTAAATTCAAAGGCAGAGCTTATCAGTGTGTTTCAGAAATTGCTTCGGTGTGGTTGCTGTCTATGGGAAAAAAAAAAATCCCCACACTTCCCCCAAAATCCCTGGGCAACTTCCAAGCTTTCATTGTGCCCGCGAGCACCTTTTAATTATAAAGAAATTGTTTTTGGTGATATGTGCCTTGTGACCAATTGGATTAGAGGCATTTCTTCTGGCTATTATTAAGCTAACTTGACTATTGCCCTTGTGTAGCTGAGCATGATCAAAATGTAAAGTATGGGAGAGCATCTCAATTATGAACCACAGTACAGTGCTCCTGCGGACTGAATTCTTCAGTTCATTAAAAAAAGCTTCAATGACTAGTAATACTGTCAAACTGAAAGGGCAGAATAATAGGCACAGGATCAAGGATGCTGTAGCTCATCGAGATGAATTACAAAGGCTGTTGAAAGATTCAGACTGGGATTTGTAATGTTTCAGTGGGCTGGTCAGTATTAGACAATAGGTAGGGCCACTGGAAGGCTGTAGACAATCTGTGACTCCTTAGAAGGATCTAAAGATGAAGAACTAAGGTCTCCTTAGAATGACTGCAATAATCTGCTAAACATTCTAAGATACTAAAATACATTTTCTGGTGTAATTCCTTCCCTATTTTTATTTATCTGCTCTCTCTGCTAACTAATGATTACTACTTTTCTATTCATTCGATCCGCAGCAAGTTTTTCATTAGAGAGCTGATCCGTGAATCAAAACCATTCCTTCAGAGCTTATAAGTCAGAACCAAGGAGCAGAATGCTTATCTGTATTTCTGACATTCTGATCTACCTCACTCTGAAATCATGATCTGAAAACAGTGCAAATAGATGGGCTCCATTTATTCTTCCATTGTTGTTTACTGAGAGCGGTGCAAAATGCAGCCTTTCTGGCTGGGTTGGACTATATTTGGTATGAATTAAATGATAACTGGGAGCCAACTCTTCACAGAATTTTTACTGTTCATACATAGTATAAGAAGGGAAGAAATGAGAGTAAAAACAGAAGAATTTCTAAGAGATCTGAAATTTGTTCATCACAAAAGGAGGGGGTTTGTTTTCTAGAAGCAGGAGGTGACTGCAAACAGTAACAACAAACCATGCTTCATCTAAAATAGTTTATTAGTAAAATAAAGTTTTTGAGGTATTAGAAGGAAGTACCAGAGTTCATCCTCATTTTTCTGTGTGATAGGTCACCACCATGTGATTGAGAAGATTTACTGATGTTTAAACTGGACAGTATCATTGCTACCATTACATTGTTATAACATTTACCACTGTGAATAACAGCCTCAGTGTGGAAGTTTAATTACATCTTCTGTGGCATTGAAGTTTTTAGATTTTTACCATATTCTCCTATTTAAAAAAAAACAACTCTTCAATTAATTACAAATTCTCATTCTACTGAAAGAGAGAGAGTGTCAGTCAGATCCTCCCCCCACATGTAGGACTGGGACTTTGGGAAGTGCAGCCATTTAACTCATTGTTCCCATTCCTAAAAGCTGAAAAATATGCTCCATATTAAAACTGATCACAGTCTATTTATACTCACCTGTCCTATTATTTTCCTTTAATACACATAAATGCCTCTTCTTTCCTGTTTTTCTCTTGGGATATTTGTAGGTCAATTTACTCCTCTCGAGATTAAAAAGCCAAGACCAGAAAGATTCTTGTCTTAAGATGCACTCTATATTCCTTTGATCACTCCAGTAGGCCTTGCCCTCATTAGATCCAACTTTTTTTTTTTTTTAATTGTAAAATGGAGTAAAATTAAAAGCTGAGGTTTCACCAGTGACTTAAATAGCTGTACTGCTATTTGGCAATTTCTTCTAGAAATACGTTGTGTGATGGATATTTGGATTATGTTTGCCTTTTGCCCTGGCCATATTACCCAGTACCTAAAAATTAATGTTATACAGGGTGGCTAAATTTTTCCCTGTCTCTGATGCACTGTTACATTTTTCTGTGTCACTAGAAAAGAGAATAAAAACTAATTATCAGTAGTAGCCTGTAATGTGTAATTCATTTTATACCTGTGGCCCATCCTCAGTGCCATCCTTTTTTCCCTCCATGATATATACATGTGTCTTGCTCTTATTGATTCGGTTCAACATTGCATTATTAAGAAATGCAATTAGTATCCAACACTGCTGTGTGCCAAGGGTGGCTGTAAAATTATTAAATAAGATTAATCCTCAAGGAAAACTTGGAGAACTCTGCTACTGATCTTGGTCCAGTACAGCTGATGGTTCAGAACAACCTGTCATTGTCTGTTCTCTGGTGAAGTCCTTTGGTGTATGAAATTTCCTGTGCTAATCCCTGTCTTTTTCAATTATAGATTATATACAGATTAATTATATAATTATATACAGAAAGGGAATAATCCTTGCAGAGATACAAGCCACAAAGTTTCTTCTCCAGTTCAGTTAAGTAGGGTTTGGTAGAAGTGTTGCTTTGATGAGAACAAATAGAGCTCTGCACTATTTTAGCCCCGTGTCCTGTCTGGGGCTGGTTGATCCATCTCACCGGTGGATATATGACAACGACAGCGAGGAGTTAATGGCTCTGTGTAACAAGGTGTTCTGTGCCAGAACTGTGCAGCTGTAATGAATTGGCTTAAACATTAGCAGTATAAAGTAATTTTAGATTAAATTTTATAGCTCATATTTTTACAGTGAGCATTACCCACTCTTACAAGATATCTCCATTTCATATTTCACACCATTTAAGATGAACTCTCATTTTCACTAAAATCCCCTCTTGTTGGCCCAAAGACATGTCATATGTGAGAAGCTAAAAGCAAGGATAAATACATTTAGAAACTTGAACTAGAACTGTCTTCAGCTGAATATATTTTTAATCATCTTATTTGGCAACTGTTAAATTATCCACACTGTATCCTGTTTCTAACATTCTGCTATTGCAACATGAAACAGTTCTTTCACAAACATCTCAATGTTTCTTCAATCTTTTGGAATATCAGGAAAATATTGTGTCTTAAAAATGTATGTTGATACCACAGTTTTATTATCTTTGACTTTTACTTCCTTTTGAGCTAGTATGGTGGGAAATAGCAAACTATAAAGTTGATCAATGTGAATTCAACAAAAAAGTATATGCTAACCATAAATCAACTTGCACCAAGATTATTTTACTGCTCTTCTGATTTGTATTCTTTGAAGCACCTGATCCAAAATGTCATGTCAATCAAACAGAAAACATCAGTTTTTTAATACATTGGCTTAGTTGAAAAAGAATGTAGCATTTTTTTTTTTTTTTTTTTAAATGACATTTCTTTTAGTAGCAAGATGGCACAGGAAAGAGTCTTCACCAGCTGTGCTTTTAAAGTCCCACATTTCCTCTTCAGTTTCATAATTTCTGATTATGGATCTACCTATTAAAGAAAAAAAAGATTGGAGAGCTGATCCAGGTTCAAATCTTAAAATCAGGCTTAAAAAGAGCTTTCTTCACTGTTGCTAGGACCTTGTGTTAGGGTGGCAGTGGGAGTTGGGAAGACCAGTAAGGAGTTGAGGCAAGAAGAAAGGCTTGCATTTAATTCTGGAATATTTTTTTTCATGGAAAGGAAAAGCAGTGTGAGAAAACAAGAAAAAGTGAGAAGTCAAAACTATGGAGAAGATTTTAAAAGTGCAGGTTTACTTTTGCTAAGGAGACAAGTTCTGGTACTGACATTTGTCTCCAGAGGGTTCAGATTTTAACATACTTCTGCAGCCTTCAAACCGATGCTCAGCAATTGGAAAATACGTTCTGGTTTGAATGAAAATTGGTCATGAATGCTGCTGTTGGGTTGGATTTACTATCCTTCTAATACCTGTTTTTAGAAGTAAAAACAAAAGCCAGCCTGACAGGCCCTTGGTATATTTGAACAGAGGGATGAATAGAGAGAAATATCTTGAGGGACAAATATTGAAAAACAAAGCCTTCTTGGAAGAGAAAAATCTTGCAGAAAACCAATTTACAAAGTGTTGGCGTAATCTGTTAATAGCTGTGCAAAGTTTAAAGTGATACAAGGTCAATATGCTATGAAGGTAAATTAGTACTAGATACACAAAGCAATTGTAGAAATAACCATGCTGCAGAAACCACCAACATTTCAAACAGTGAGAGGAAAGCTTTTACACACTGAAACTTTTCAGTGTCACCTTTGTGAGGACTACTCTGAAACTTTTCTCCTGAACAATCACTTTAGGTTTTCTTGTTGCGTGTGTCAGCTTTTTAATTTACATTTTCCCTCCCGTTAGAATGGTATCCCAGAGCATCCGGACTGTCACCAATCAGTAGGGCTTTCATACCCTCAGAGCTTGCTCGTGTAAAAGCTCACTGTCATTTTAGGGGTTTTACAGCCTCTCAGAAACTATTCTTTCCTTCTAATATTTGCCAACGGTATTGCCTAACCATATGCTTCTAAAATTGTGCTCTCAGTCCCCTCCTTTTCCTTGACAAAAGCAAAAAGGAAATGGGCTCTTACTAGCTTCACTGTAAGTAGGGGTCTTAAAATGCTCTAGGAGCAATAAAAAACACATCAGGGTTTTTTGTGGGTTTAGAGTACGCTGAGTAAACTGTTATTTTTTCAGATGCTACCAAATGCCTTTTTTTCTTTTTAAATAGACTGCTGCAGGCTTTGTTTTATTGTATGCTTTTGCTGGGTCATAGAGCCCTAGTAAAGTTGTTTCTTTTAAAGCGTAAATGGAAAATATCTGCTATTTATTTATTTTGATGTATTTATTGCAATTACATTTGCAACTCATTTTATCTCACAGATTTTTATTTCCTTCTGAAGGAAGCAAAAGGCAAAATAAACAGGTTTTGAGACCGAAGCATTTTCTCTGGAGAAATAGAAAACAATTCTTCCAAATTACTGAAGGCTGTGACAGAGAATATCAGCGCTTGCTTTTGTTGAAACTTTATGGAATATGGAGCAATGAGGGGACAAAACAAGCTTCCAGTCCTTTCACCTGCAGGGGGAATTTGCAGCCATGCAAATTATGCCCACCACCTCAGAGAATAATAGGTCTCTTGCGCTTACTGTAGATAAAAAAGTTGGCTATAAGGTTTTTAATTGCTGTCGAGTTAATGTTAATTATTTTTTGTCATGGATTTTGGAGACAAGTGAAAGTAGAACAAGTTGTATTTTGGAGAACTTCTGGCCTGAGCCAGTTGAAGCTACTGTGATCTGCCAAGCTTGTGACTTGAGATAATTAAACAGATTCCTGCCAGGCATTTTGGCTCCAAAAGGTTCCTAAACAATGCAGACACAGAGAAACACCATCAAGGTAAATTCCCTTTGAGAAAACATCAGTGTTTCTTTCAAACATCAGTGAACCCATTTGGAACTGACTGGTGAATTGGTTTGAGGGTGAGTTTATCTCCTCTTCTTCATCCAGCAGGTTTATGGTAGGTTTTCAGTCTCCCAGAAGATGCAAGGGACTTAAAATAACTTTATATGAAATCCAGGCTCAAGTCTTCTTCTAAGACATATGTATGTTCCTGAGTTTTGCTTTATGTTTGTTGTGTGCTCTAGTCTAGAGAAAGACTTCAGGAGGATTTTTCAAAACAGCCATAGTATTTGCTGTTCTCTGGCTGATGAAATGGTCCTCTCCCAGTTCACAGCTGGTTGTTAGGTATTAGTTCCAGCTGGTTAGTCCCAGTTCACAGCTGGTTAGCATCAGTTCCATGCTGTGACAGTGAGGAATCTGCACCTCTACAAATCTTTGGATGGATGATTATTTCTCATTATATCCTCAGGGCTGAAAAAAACACCAACAGGTAATAACTTTGAAGAGATACACACACCATCCTTCACACCCCCCAACTGGAAGAGTACTTAGGAAGGACATCATGAAAGAGGAAGAAGTGTTTGAGGGGGTGTGTTCTCTTTTAACTTGCAATAGGTAGCAGGCTGATCGTTGTCTGTGTTTCTCTGCATAGATGATGTGTGTCAGTAAAATATATATAAACAGTAATAATTGCTATTTGAGCCTTAAACTCAGGGCTTCAGGGATGCATGTGACTTACTGGCTCTCAAAGATACTCTTCAGAAGGAAGATCAGTGAATAACCTAAAAGCAGCCATACTCAGGAAGATGACTTCAAATTTTCATCACAGTTTTGTCTTCAGCTCACGTTATGGACAAATCACCTTCCTAGCTTGATTTAGGCAATCTTGCATTAGAGCTGCTCTATGTTACTCTGCATTTTCAACAAGTGAACCACATCAGTAAATGCTGCTTATCCTTGTTCTTCCACCTCCTACTTCTTACACTACAGTTGACTGATGCATCCAACCTAGCAGTCAAAAAACACAAACACGTATAAATTTGTATGTCACATCGGTATGGATATACAACATGGTTATATTCACTGTGTGAAGAGTTTCATTCTACTTACTCTCCTATTACTTGACAATTAGGAGGCATGAAACAGATACAATGTATTTCAAGGTAAGAGGGTTTGCATACATCTCTCAGTTTTAAATACAGTATTCAAATGAAATGATTTCCCTTAAAAGATGTTTTGCCGTTACTAACGGTGGCTCCTTCCCCTCATGCACTCTCCAGTCTGTGGTATCATAACATGATAAAAAAATTGCCACCGAGGGTTTTTTACAAACAGTCTTATACCCATAAAAGGTTGCCCAGAGAACTGATAATCATGTTTGGATTTAAACACAGCAACTCCCACTAGCTGAATACTGATAAAGCTTTTTGGAATCTCGTCTGATCAGAATGTCTGGAGTGATCCTTGGAACCCAGCAGCCAATTGAGCTGTGGTTGTCGACCACTTGGGGTATTAAAATGAAGCTGTAAACAGAGCCATTTCTATTTTTTACAGTTTCCCTAATATGGATAATTGCACAGAGTATTACTTCAGCTGCCAAGATGATATAACCACACAGAGACGTGATTTCAAAGAACACATTTTGAGAGCTCAGTGTGGTGCACATTTCTTCTTATGTCATGTCTGTTCTCTTTTTCAACTATGTAAATAACTTCTAATGTCTCCTCTTTCCTTCTGCCCTTCAAACAGCGGACTTTGTGATGTGAAAGAAAGGTAGTACTAAGCACAGTCCCTTTTTTTCTGGAGCTAAAATAATCCACCTCAAACTAGAACATCAGCAAACCTAACCCTGTCATTGAAATGCATCTGGGATTTCTATGTATTTTGATTTCTCACATTCTCAAAGAGTGCTTGCTTTTGTTTTGTTTTACTGCTGATAGCCCAGACATTCGAGCTTGTATATGCAAATGGTGGCTGAGATAGGGAGGAGAGAAGCCTTATTCTTCTTGCCTTTCTGGGACAGTGAATGCTCATAGTTGCATTTGTGGCAGTTTCTTCCCTATACAGGCTACTTTGGCTGGATAACAGTAGAAATAAGGTGCTTAGAAAGAAGAAATACGGAACAAAATGAGCACTTTTCCCCAAAGCAGCCTTCCTGCTGTGTTGGCTGTAGGGTCTGTGATGCACAACTTCACGGTTCTGCACCTGTAAGCTTCTGCTGCCTATAGCAGAGGCAGTTCTAATTTCCACCATCTACAGTGCATTTCAACTGATTTATTTTTTTCTTGGTCACTTATATAGAAGTGAATCTTTGCAGGTTAAAGGAGATTTCAAGCCTACTTACTTTTAGGAAGGTCCAAGGAATCAGGAAGTGTTATGGTGGTTTATTAAGTTGCATTCTGCTTTGTTCTGAATTTTCCTTTCTTCAAGGATCTGCACTGCATTCAGTATGTAGTTTATACTGTGCTATACCTCTGTGCATGCTTATGGCATCATGTGGATAGTGCATCATATTAACACAGGCCAATAAATCATGTTTGTCTCTAGACACATTTCTGTGCATCAGCACCTGTGCAGAATCATCTCTATCCACTCCCCACATGCCCTGCTTTGCCTGACACCTGACTCTGGCAATCTTAACTGAAACAGGCAACGACAGCATGGGGGGGCACCTTTGTCATCGGTGTTTTGCCATGGAATTGCTATTGGGAATGAGAGAGGACAAGACACTGCTCCCTGGCCCCATTCCCAAACCTTGCCTTTTCTCAGGAGCTGCTGGATCCCTCCAGGGATGTGTCTTGGAGGGGGGGGCAAACGCTGCTGCCAAGATGTCTAATCTTTCCCTTCTAACAGGGAGGGACAGATCAGCACGGGCAGGGTTTTGCCTGGGCACAGCTCCAGCATCTGCAATCATGCACTTAGGCAAAAATCTTTTGCTGGAGATCTTTGCTCGGGTTTATTGTTTCTGCTGAATTCCAGCCAGCGAGTGGAAATTCCCGCTAGGAGGTGGAAGGAAAATAAGTGGAAAGACATCGAAAACAGAAATGATAAAGGACAGAATAAACTGAGTGACAACCAGCATATGTAGAACCAAAATTGAGAAAGTAATCATCCACTCCTGGAACTTAACAGGATTTATTTTAAACTGCAACTCCCTGTTCATAAAAGGCAAGCAGAAAGCAGAATAGCATTCTCCTAAGTATCAATTGGTGATCAGTGGAAGGTACAGGCCCAGCCAGGTGAAAGATTCTGTATAATTTTTAGATGTGTGGCACTGGTGTTTCTCTTTTGGAAACAAATCCATTCTGCAGAGAACAAGGAAGAATCTTCAGAATTTAAAAGACAACTGGATGGCACAATAATGCCAGCAGACTTGTTTGCATTAAGAGGGACTATTCCTCAGTAATGTTGTATTCCAAATTTTGTGTCAGGAGGAAAAGCATGTATTAATCAGCTGATTTCAAGATATGATATAATTCCCTCACAAAATGAAAATACCCAAACATTTAGAAAGGCTTACTCTCCAAACTATAAAGACTTTGCAAATCCTGAAATATCTCTAGGATATGGAAATGCCTCTTCTCTCTCTTGCCATTTATCAGGAGGGATCCACACCATGAGATCTAAGAAAGTTGTAGGCTGCATTTCCACATTTACACTTTAAAAGGGCAGGCTAGTGTTTTTACCTTGAGGCTTCTAAAAATGCAAAAGGCTGTTTTTACTCCAAAGTATACTGTCATGTACTGTGGGTCTTCCTTTTCTGTGTCCTTTTATTTTTTATTCCTTTCGCTAAGAACTGTGGAGTTGCAAGCCTTGCTTGTGTGAAGTATACGGATAAATCCTTTCACACACTATACTTAAGGAATTGAGTTTGCGTGGCACAGATTAAACATGTAAGGAAGGAAAAGCTTCTGGTTTAAGAATTGAACTCTTCCTCTCCCTGGGTGTCTAATTGATTGTGTGGAAGCTGCCCACACGCAGCACTGCACGCTGCTGGAAGCTGCTGATCCTCCCTCCGAGCTGGCTCCACTCGGCGGGTGCTCACACATCCTTCCAGTGTCCTGACAACTGGCTTAACGCTTTTGGGATGAACTGTCTTCCCAATACACTTCCTTAATTCAAACTATAACACGCAGCAAATTGGGTGTCGACGTGTTTGTCTGGAGGTTTTTAAAGAGAGTAAAATGGTGATTTACTACAGAATGGGTAAATTGGTGCATAGGCCAGATGAAGAGTAGCACAAAGCTCGTAACTTAATTCCACAGCAAAGAGCAGCAGCAACTGCATCACTGTCTGCAGTGTCTTCCAAGATCATAAACAGAATATTCAATAAACACAAGTAGAAAAATGGGTGCTTTAACTAGTACTGCCTTACACAAATATAATGACGTTTCATCATACGGGTATATAGCATTTTCTACCTTTTAAACTTTTTTAAGGCAGCAAGAATTACTACAGGGCATAAGTGAAACACATGCTCACATTTGAGTGTCTTAAAAATATGTCTGTATGATTCTTGTCTAGAATTGGCTGGGAACATTGAATGAGGGTGTATCAGTGAAGACAAAGCTCTACCTTAAACTCCTGTTTGATGATTGACTAGCAAAAGACATTCACAGAAATGTTACGGATAAAGGGCGTGCTATATTTATATGATTTAAAATGCTGCTGGAATGCAAGAACAATGATCAGACAATAAATGGTTTATAGAAAGGGAAATACATTTAAAGTGAGAATAAAATGAAGATTAGGAGATTAGTGTTAGTGTTTCTAGGATGAAGTGCATTCAATTCTATTTTTAACCTTTATCATTCAATGGAAGCATCCTTAGAATATTATTTTGAAGGAACTCCAGGGGAACTACTTTTGATTCTTCAGCATTAAAACAGACAAGGGAGAAGGCTATCTGCAATTTAGTATTTTCATGTGGTAGAAGGAGAGGGTCAGGTTCCCAGACTTTTTTCAGGACTAGCTATATTTAACTATATGAAATGCTTTGCAGTTCTTGTTATGGAAATTAAAAATCAAAGTGAAATCACATTCCTTTTTTGAGACAATAGATTAGAAGAGGAAAAATTACTGTTAGTGGTTGCCCTCATTTTAGGCTTGAAGCAGACTATGATAGAAACTACATTGTGAAATAAATTATTCCTTTTTAATTACTAGCAATAGAAGTTATACCTTTATCTACAAAATCAAAGTAACTGATAGATAAGAGGAATGTTGACTTATTTAATGGCTAAACTGATTTACACCTTCAATTCATAAAACATGGAAGAGGACTTGATCATCTGTTACTACAACATAAGAGTCTGAGAAGCCCCGACGTGCTGACAGATTGCATTCAGCAACATGCTTCTTCTCCAGGGAAAACTCTGGTTCTTATTTTGAAAGATTCAGGCACTGCTCAAATATGAGTATCAATAAAATGCTCATTAGGGACAATAAAAATCATATTCAATGACTGCAGTGTTATTAGGTGCCATCAGAACTTTGATTAATTTTCATTCTTGTTTGGGAATTTGCCTCGTGAAGAGATTCTGCAGACAGGGCTAACTTGTCTTTTGGGTTTATGCTCTCATTTTGAGCAAAAGAGAGGATTTTTTACACAGGGCTGTCTGAAACTTGCATTTTCTCAAGCTCCTATTCTGCACTAAAACACTAAGAGCACAAAAACAAAGCTTCCATCCTGGATGGGCCCAGGGAGAATCTAAGTCCATACAGCATCCAGGAGCTGAATTATAGAAGAGGCTGTAAACAGGATGAAGGCAGAGGGATAATTCTTTGGTGTGTTTTTCAGCCCCCAGCAAGCCCCTCTACAAAACTGCAGAGCAATTACAGAGCAACCATTATTTGGTGCAGAAAGAGGACAGGAAGAAATGGCATCTGTCAGGGTCTGCTTTCTCCTATCACCCGAGTGTTCCTCATTAGCGAGGCACCTGTGCATGTTATTGGGAAAAGGCATCTAACAGGCTGTAGGAAATGGAAGAGGAAGAATCCATAAGAGTGTTGATACGTAGGGAACCTGTTAGCTTTTTGGACAATCACCTAAAATAAGAGGGAGTAAGAAGAAATGCTACCTTAATGCTTAATGATACACTGCCTTACAGGGAGGATTTTCAGCAGAACCACTGTAACTCATTCTTTATTCATCTCTGCTCACAATCGCGTTCATTACTAAATCATTAATGCTGTGTTATGGTTTTTATTTGCGTCAAATATTCAATCTATAAGTCTACTGCACAAAGTGAAAATGCTTAACATTTTCATTGTAATACTGAAAAAAATTAGCTTAACTTTTTTTTTTTTTTAAAGTAATAGTTAGTGGAAAAAAGTAAGAATACATAGAAAATTTTAAGAAAAAAGATGCCAATTCACCCACTCCCTCTTATTACTCTTTCTCCAGTCTCTGTCCTAGTGGACTTATTTAGATCTATGATTAATAAATAAATGCAAGCATATAGAAATAATAAAATGGCAATAACTTTAATGGATCACCTCTGCAAGGAGTAGTTAAAATAAGACAATGCACATGAAACAGTATCAAATAATAAAATAGGAACAGTGCTTATTTAATTAGACTAAAGTATCAGTTAAAAACTCCATGTATTATTTAATGTATTGATTTATCTATAAGTGAAGAAGAATATTTATGTCTTGGCAGAATGTGTTTTTAATTTCAATCTCTTTGGCACATAAATGAGTTATGATTGCCAGAGAAGAGAGACAATATGTTCTCAAACTGGTAAGGATTAAGAAACACAGTTAATAAAGACTTTGGCTACTCAAATAAATTTAGATGGGAGTAGGTGGATGTCCTGGTTCTGGCCAGGACAGGGCTAATTTTTGCAGTAGTCAGGAGGTGGCATGACCAGGACCCAGAGGTTATTGCCGGGGACAGGTGAAAGGGTCTCTCTTCCAGGGAGAGGAGATTCCTTCTGCCTGAGCAAGCATCGCAGATGGACTGGTCCTGATAGTGTAGCACTGTCCCTGAGCCAGAGAGAGAACTACCATATATTTGATATATATCACATCTGAACTTAGTGACGTTGCTCCTCTAAGTATATAAGGATTTCTTATTAACTAAATGGATAAGTTAGTAGTGGTCTGTGCTGATTTTGACTGGGATAGAGTTAACTTTCTTCACAGTGGCTGATATGGGGCTGTGGTTTAGGTTTTTGCTGAACACGGGGTTGATAATATAGAGATGTTTTTGTTGTTGCTGAGCAGGGCTTACACAGAGCCAAGGCCTTTTCTGCTTTTCACAGTGACACACTGGTGAGGAAGTTGGGGATGCAGGGAAGGTTGGGAAGGGACACAGCTATGACAGGTGACCCCAGCTGACCAAAGGGATGTTCATGTTCCAGACCATATGACATCATGCTCAGTATATAAAGTGGGGGGAAGAAGGAGGACATTTGGAGTGATGGTGTTTGTCTTCCCAAGTCCCTGTTACAGTTGATGGCACCCTGCTCTCCTGGAGATGGCTGAACAGCTGCATGCCCATGGGAAGCAGTGAATTAATTCCTTGTTTTTCTTTGCTTGTGTGTGTGGCTTTTGCTTTCCCTATTAAACTGTCTTTGTCTCAACCCGTGAGTTTTCTGGTTTTTACCCTTCCAGTTGTCTCCTCGATCCTGCTGGCTGGGGAGGGAGTGAGTGGCTACATGGGGCTTGGCTGCTGCCTGGGGTTAAATGACATGGTCAGACTTGCAATTTGAGCAGCATCTTTAGGCAATTTTTTCTATAGGGTTAAAATAACATTTTAGCAGCCATTTTTAGACACATAGAGATATCTTCTGGAAATTTTTCACAACTCAGAATCTGAATGTAAATTTAATCAAATATATTTATGAAATACTTGGTATTTTCTTCACTTCTCATTTCGCTTAAGCAGAATCTGGCTATACAATGATATTTGGATTACAGGAAATCGAGTGGCTACAGTAGAACAAATTGGCTGTAGTCTTTGTATTAGAACTCTCTAATATATTTTGTTTTATAAGTACATTTATATAAATATGTATATGCAAATATAAAATGCATTACATATGTTTATTTTGTGTATTTGAAAAATCACGACCTAAATCTTGAAAGCTTTTTTTGCAATAGGCTTAGATTTTAAATTGGACAGTGTGCCCAAGGACATGAGATAAGAAAGATAAATATCACCAAGACACTTCCGAGAGTTTATATCTGGTATGACTTACAGGGTATGAGGCTTTAAGTTGTTTCATTTCCTCTCCTGAGGTTAGAAGTGACATTGTTGGATTTAGCTTGTTTCAAGGGTGATTGAAATGTATAATAAGCCTTCTTGCCATTACTAATGACTGACAGTTGACTGAACACAACCAATTCAGTCAGCCCCTTCACAAAGTTATGACCGTAGGTTATAGAAGTAAGAAAGTTCTTCACTAAAAGATCAAACCCAAACCTGCCTATTTCAGATTATCCCCTTTTGAGGCTATGGTTTTCTGAAAAGGCTGTGTTTGGCAAGTTCTTCGATATTTTTTTCAGATTCATATTAGTGAGTGCCAAAGATTTCTGGAGTTCAGCAGTTCCTACTGCCTATAGTGTAGTGACCTTTCTAATACCAGGGAAGTAGTGGCAGATGTCCAATGTTTTTTGGCCAAAAAAAAAAAAAAGAAAAAACTGCTTCCAAATGTCAGATGCAGAGACTATATTAAGATAAAATAGTTGCTTCTAAATTTCATAAAAGTTAGGATGATAAGGAACCATTAGTTCTCTTAAGCCATCCTTCTGCAAGGCTAATACCTTGTCAAGATTCTTCTCAGGCTTTAGTAAGAAAGATTTTATATACTAAAGATCACAGCAGGAAATAATATTGGCCAAGAAGTTCATTCAGTAGTGATGTTGCTAAAAATGACCTCATATATTCGTAGCTATGTTGGTAATGATATTGCTTGATGCTTTAAATCTATTCTATGAATTTCCTGTTAAATATTTGATTATCATTAATTACGTATTGGGCTAACTTTTTCTGTAAACCAAATGCCTTGGGAAAATCCCAGAATACTATACCATTTACTGCTCAAATCCATAATCCCATTAAAAAAAGAATGACACTCTCTGCCCTCTTTGAAGCCCATCTGATGGACAGTAACTACACTTTGTAATCTCTAATCCATAATGATTTTTACTTGTGAACAGAGATCAGTCTGACCTATCTGTTCCTAGTTAGTCTTTCAATTCTTTTAGAATATTCAAAGGTTGGTAACTCTCTAAAGCTCTGGAATATCCCCAGTTTTCTGAGGACTGTTAGACATTAACATGAGGGAATCAAACAGATCTTTTACCATTTCCTCCATGACATTTGACTCTTATTTTCTCTGGCATGCTTGGTTCAAAAATACTTACTTTTTTATGGTAGTGACTTATCCACTCTTATGGCAGCTGTAAGCATGTTTCTTACACTGAATATATGCAATTAATATACCTTCACTTGCCATACTTATGGATCTAATTTTTCCAGCCTTAGAGCTTTCTACAGAGTTTGAACACCCATGGTCAAGAGCACTTAGCAGGCACCAGGTTCTATTTCCAGCATAGCTGTTGTGTTCACAAGGTACATTGGCTGTGTTCAAGGTTTTCTTTCACCTTATATACTAACTTGGATATTTTTAAGTGAAACTAAAACCTTCCTTGTGCTTGGCTTTTTTGAAATGGTGCTGGGCAAGGTCATAGGGTGAAACAGCTGCCAGAGGACTACTAAGAAAATACTATGGGTCTCATTTGGGTGAATATAGATTCACAGTCATAAACAAAAAAACAGCGACAGCAAACTATGGACAGCAATCATTAACATGCTCATTTAAGTTTTACTGTGACTGTTTATTTAGGGAATCAGAGTAATGAGAGTCACAGTCTATTGTATTGCTTTGCAGTAACAGACTACTTTGGGATCGTTTTATGCTCCTGTAAAAGTAAATGTCTGTAAATGACAATCTAGGATGACAGACAGCAGAAGTGAGCATTAGCTTGATAACAGACTCTCCATGTCTTGTTGCTTATAAACTGATGGTGTTAAATTAATCCCAGTTCATAATGGGGGACAAGAACATAGATAGACATAATAAAATTCCTGAGTGCAAATATCAGACTTGATAACACCCTCAGGAATATGCAACCATTTATCTGTTTGGTGTGAGTGTTCATTCCTGGTCATTCACCTGTAGCAAAGACAAAGGTTCCATTTTTGCCAAACATATCCTAAACTTTATTAAAACCAGTTTGAAGAAATTTGTTCTGTATGAGTACTAATATTTCATAGTTCCCGGATGGATGAAAGGCATATATGCTAAGAAACCAACAGTATTTTAGACTGTCAAATTTTAAAAAAAACATGGCAGTTGTACTACAGTTACATACAGAAATCCACATTTAACTTACACATGCATAAGTGAAGCTACTCCAGCCATGTCAGCTGTATCTTGACAGTAAGTGAAAGAGCAGGTCAGTCTCATTTTTGGTGATATAATATTACTTTCTCTGATTTGTTTACAGACATCCATTTTAATTTGTCTCTCTGAATTATGCCAAGCATAATCTTTTTCACCATCTGTATATAGTCTTTCATATATGCTTATGATATTATTTCTGTCACCATAAATAGCAGTTGTGATCGTACTTACTAACCCACAGTATAATTGGCTTTAACTAGGGCTGTTTTCATAATTAGTGTTAGTGTTTAGTTAGAAATATTATGTCAATTTTAAGTAGTTTCTCATACACATTTGGTCGCTAAAGCATTCGACTTCTTTGTGGGTAGGCAGCTTTAATACATCTCTAATATTGCTTTTATGGTGAGACTCAAAATAACCAACATCCCAAGAAAAATAGATTTGTCCCTAGATGTAGAGTGGATGGCTTCAGCAATTACCTGTCTCACACCCTTTCTATTTCATACTCAGCAACAAGGAGAAAAAAAATCAATAGAACCCTACAGATTTTGTACAATTGAAAAAATGCAGCGGCAAATAGGAGGAAGAAAAAGGGGAGCCTCCTTGTGTGTCAAAATTTAAGGATCGAGTGCATCCTAAATTACATTCAGCACGAGTTACCTTGAAATTTTGCAACGTATTGTTATATACTTTTCCGTATTTCTTTCCTTCAGGATTGAGGGAGCAACTGTAATGCTGAGTGAACACTGCTGCCTCTGCTCTCCTTTGACAACCCTAAAAGATAGAAGATTTAGGGAAATCTCCCAGAGTAACTTCAGCTCCTTTCAGTTCTTTATTTAAGATGCTGCATTATTCAGAAACAGAGAGAGAGTCTGGATTTTCCGTAGTGGGAGATATCCAATAGGCATTTTTGCTTTTTAAGAAGTCGTCTTTACAATCAGAACCACTTGCTCTTCTGTCTGTGTAACTGTTTCTCTTTGCAGCCTTTCTGGTGTGTTTTAGGGGATTTGGCGGGATGAAAAAAATACTCCTTTTATTTGTTTCAGGCACTGAGCAGTCTCCTTGCCTACTGTTCGGAGCTGAATTTCAAATTTGGGGATTTCAATAGAACAAAGTAAAACAATAGGGATATCTGTTAGGACAGACCTTCAAGTTCGGGTTCAGGGTTGTATGAACAAATAATATGCTTGTTTTGGTTATTTTGCATGTAGAAAGGTGACTGGACATGTAAAATAACCACAACTGGAAAATTAATTATTGATTACAATGCAGCCTTCAACTAAATGCAAAATTAAACATTTATTCTGATCAATAAATGATGTGACAGTTGTGGCTATTCCTTACGTCAAGTCGGATTTCCATATACCAATGTAGCGATTAGGTTGCCTGAGTTCAGAGCTGTGGGGAGACAGGCTGGTACCCAGGACAGGACCTCAATTTGCCTGTCTTGCTGCCCCTCCTTGCCTTCACTAGTGTTTCACCCTGGATCCTTTCCAGGGCAGTTTCCCACCGTTTGGAGGAAACCCAAGGGGTCTCAGGGAAGAGCATCCTTCCCACAGCACGGGCCTTTGGGGAAGCTCAATTTTTTTAGAGAGCATAAGTAGTGGACAGGGTAAAGGTCTGGTTTTAAGTTGTTATATCTGTCTTCACTTTCCCCATCTAATTCCCTCCCTCTGAAGAAAATTTATGATTTTTGTCTTGTGCTTCTTGTGGTCCTCCTTGAATGTTTCACTGGCTGAACCTTTCCATTTGATCAGGGGGATGTTAAGGGGCATTACTCTTAGCTTGAAACAATTGAAGGAGAAGAGGGGTTGGGGAATTACACTTGTTTTCCTCAAGAAACCAAATAAAGTGAGAGAACCTGCTTCTCTTCTTCAGTGCCTCAATCAAGCACACTGCCCATGAATTTACAGGTGACTGTTGTGTTCACACTGTCCACTTGAGGTATGAAATCCAAGAGCAGAAAACTCTGCAAAAGTGGGCTTTGGATTGGGTTTTAGTTGTAAAGTTAAACTAATTCTTGAAAAGTGTAATTTTTTGTACAGTGTGTGGTGTATCTGCATGGCCTCAATCAGGAAAAAAAAATGAAGTTCTCTGATGAATAGTCAACTGCTTTTGAATTCTATTATGAAGATGATTTATGGGGTTCTAAGTGTTTTGCACCTGCCTCCAGGAATGAAATGCATATGATTTATGCATCTGGAAGGGGGAAAAAAAAGGAAAGAGAAGGCAACTGTCTGATCCTTCCCTACCATGACAGCATATCATTCTGAGAGGAGAAGTAACTGTTTGAGGTTAATTTAGATCACATCAATCTGTATTACCTGACCTTTTCAGAATAAACAGAACCAAAAAGTGACTACACAAAAAAAGTCAATCTTAAAGCCAATTACACTAATAGTATTTGATGTGTAAATGGGTGTTTATTATTTGAAAAAAAAAATAAAAATGCTGCAATAAAGCTGAGGGGCATTTAAAGACAGGAGATGTCTAATTGTAGCATATCCAGTAATGAAATCACAGTCAGCCTAGTAGCTGATTAAGGTTAATTTGAATCACATCAATGTGGATTAACTTGGCCTTTGCAGAATGAACAACACCTTTGTGCTAACATGATCAATTAGTCCCCTTAACTTCATACGTCTGTTTGGAAAGGTTAGATTTATTAGTTATCAAGATAACCACTTGGAGATTAAAATCTCAGGCTTGTGTGCTTTTTTCCCCCCAGCATACCTTAAGGAATGGAAAAAAAAAGAAAATATGAAACTTTTTAAATCTTGGAGCAGTTTGGTGTTTTATCTAATAAGCTTGAAAATTCTTGTTTATCCTAACATTAGGTAAAAGGCTGGAGACTGTACATATAATGGAATTGTCTAAAAAGCAATGACTGTCTTCACACTCCTGTACCACTATTGCAGATACCTATCACAAATGCATTGCTACTGCAAATTCTTTTTGAGAAGAAACAAGCCTGCCATGTCAAATCTGTGGTTTACCTTTACCCTTCTCTGTCTTCCCCCATCCAATGCATGGGGATAAAAACAGGGGATACTGTGTGTGCTGTTTTCAGTTGGGGTAGAATTAACTGTCTTCACAGTGGCTGGTATGTTTTGGATTTGTGCTGAACATAGGGTTGATAATGCAGAGATGTTTTTGTTATTGCTGAACAGGGCTTACACAGAGCCAAGGCCTTTTCTGTTCACAGGTATACAGCCTCACTGACAGACACTCCTTGCCCCACATATAGTAATTAAAGGCTATATACACTTGACCGATTCTAAGGAGAGTCAGTAGTTACAGTATTGACATGTCCAGCAAATATAACTGAGACCTGACAGCGTGTGGTGGAGTTGTTCAGCTCCCACATGGCCAAAAGGATCTTGGTGAGACCTCACCAGCCCTGTGGGTGGATAGAGAATGGTCTACTCATGAAGGTCAGTGCAACTTCTGCTTTTCATAGAAAAAAGAAGTTTGTTATGCCAAAAGGAGTGGAGAAAGTAAATATTTTTTGGACTCTGCAAAATTTTGGAAGAATTATGAGCAAAAAATTATGATGGGCAGACCTTCTGAAAGAAGGTAATGGGAGCTGAGGCCTGAGATACAAATATGGAAAATCACACAGTCAGTGATAGCTGCAGCTAAATTAGGCTAATTTATCTGGGGGTGAGCTCACATAGGGGAATATCCCTTTGAAAGGAAGATCTGTGAAGTGGTACCCCAGTCACCTGTATTCATTGCACAGTAGAAGGTGTGGGATGGCAAATGTGGCAGGAGAGGGCACTTCTCTTCCTATTCATAGTCATGATAATGGTTGCTCTTGTTCATTTTCCCACCCATTTTCAATCACAGATTAATCCTCTTGTAATTAAAACCATCACTTACATGGAAACAGAAAGGAAATGATTGATTTTATTTATTCTGATTTGTTGTGACTGTTATTTCATCTATTTTAAAATTCTGTCTATTACTGCAGTTGTATCTAGAGGACATATATGAAGCTGGAATCCTGATCTGCTGGATAGATGTGCACATTTAATCCCAGAAGATTGTTCATTACGCTGTGGATGTTCGCTCTTCACCCTGTCTCCCTTCCCAGCCATCTGTTCTGCTTCTCTTATCCTGAAATCAGGCAAAGAGTGGGTGCCACTTGTGCCACCAGCTCTCCTCCTTAACCAGCTGCAAATGCTTTGCAGACTACCAGTTGCTTGTGGAACAGGGTGTGGGGATCATCAGCAGTGAAGCAGCAGCTGTGGTAGCATTTCCCATGCATGGACACTCATTACAACCTTTGCAGAATATTCTGAAATACTGTCATCTGGACAACACTGTCAGTTCATCCACACTGTATGTGGAGCAATCTGAACTGGAGAGGTAACTTGTTAACTTGGTGGCATTTACAGAAAAGAAAGTCTACTGCTCAGCATCAAAGAGCAGTTTGCTTCTTCAGAATGGATCTAATGGAAGTCACTCATAAAAATACACAGAACTGCCTTAAAGCTTGACTTTTCTGTGGCTTCAAACAGATTGTGCACATTAAAGCTGGTATCTAATGTAATTTTGTATCTTGTTTTAATTTTTATGAATGATGTTAAAATACATTGTATATTCTTACCTTAATCTCAGTGTCATGCTTTAGATGCTGCACAAACGTCAGCATAAAGAGGGGCCTGCAAATCAACCCTGTTGTGTTTGCTTTATAAAGAAGCCTTTGCTTTGTAAATTCTGCTTTTGCCTGTGTTACTGTCTCAGGTATTACAATGATTTCCTGGAATAAGAAACAAGTTAATTCAGCATCACATATGATTTGTTGATAAGGTCTGACTTAATTCTTATGGCAAAAATTTTGGAATCAACTATTATTTCTTCTTCTCCACGTAATCCAGTTTGCTATTATTGCTGTCATCTCTTTTCTGCAGACTCCAACAAACGTGTGTGCTGTGTATAAGACATTTTAGATTGCTCTTTGGGCACGAACATATGGAGTCAACAAATGACTTAAACCTTAGGGCTGTCAAACAGAAACCTGCAAAATCAGCCAAGTATTATTCGCTCATGCTTGATAGTACTTGAAATATGAACCTCGCTATACGAATGGCTCTTTTCAAACCCACCAGTGAGACAAAGTGAGAGAACAAAAGCCAGGCAGTGAGAAGAATGGAAAAGACACTCGGGAGTGAACTCACAGGAACAATGCAAAAAACCCTGCACTTGAAGGAAGTTGGTTGTAAATTGATTTTGAACAGGTAATCAAAACATTTTGGTCTGTTTTTATAAGTTTACTATTTTTACAGATTAATTCATATATAATACATGTCCAGCATGTAGTTGGACTGCATATGGTCCAACATGGCTACTTATGTTCGTATGTAGAGATGTAAAATGTCACTCATGTTTGAGGGATATACTTCTTATGTCAATGTTACCATATTTAGCAGAAAAATTATATATTTTGTGAAGGTTTTTTTTAATAGTCTTTGACCCCTGTTCCTGTCCTCCCTATCCTTTTTCCTTCTGTAAGCAATCTAAGTTGGCTTTCATCAGGGTCTTAAAGCTGATCCTGAAACATTAACAAAAGGGAGATTAGTGTGGAACAATTCTGAGATCTCCAGTTCTTCCTTTATGTGTTACACTGGTTAGGCTGTATGATTAATTGAGACAGGCAATGGCTGATAAATAAAATACCCTGAAGTCTTTTTAGCTCTCTTGCACATCAGATTGCTACTTAGCAAAAAAAACCAAAACCAACAAACCAACCAAACTGAAAACAAAACAAAACAAATCCTAAAGTTTGCTCTCATAATGGATTCAGATTTTACAATTTTAGACTTTAAGTTGGGGAAGGGTTGTATTACTTCGTTTTTTCTTTATGAGTAAAAGTTTATACAGTTTCTAGAAAAGCAAAGCACATATTCAAAAGCAATAAGAGTGAGGATACCATGGGTGAAGACTGACAGTCATTGCCACTGATAAAAGTTAGACTAGGCTGCATCAATCTGCTATCAAAGTTTACACTAAGAGTAGAAGGAGAATGGTGAGTTTCCATGGTAACCCCATTCCTGTCCCATCTCACACGTGCTCTGCTCTGCTCAGTTGAGTCGAGGTGTTTGGGTGATTAGCTCCCACCTTCGGATGGGTGTGCAAAGAATAAGATGATTTGTCACGAAGATGGGGAGAATATATGAGAGGCATAAAATCACAAGGAAAAAAACTGTGGTGCCCTAATGGGGCTGCATGGATGCTCTGGTACCAAGCATACCTCTGGAGTATGGTGCTAGGATCCGTGCACCTGTGGCATGGGCACCCTCCAGCCACTGCTGCTCTCTTACCCCCACTTCCCCCATATATTGACTACAAAGAAGCTGCCGGGTGTTTTGGGCCATACATCATCCGTTACCTCCCTGACGTTTTGCCATCTTTTTCCAGGCTGATGTGGTTTCTTCTGACTTGTATTTAGTGGGTGCGAACAATTTTTTGTCAGAAATTTGCACAGTGTGTAACCCAACATGGCCTTAATCTGCAGTCAGGGCTGAAGGGCCCCTGTGCTGCCACGGGGCAATGCCAGGCTCCCGCTCTTCTGTGTAGGAAAGTGATCTTCAAGAACTTTGACTTACAGCCTTCCTCTTCTCATTACAGCCACTAAAATAAAGCATTACTCCATTAAATTTCCTCATTGCTCATTAAAATAAAGTCTTTCCAACCTTAAGTAGAGGAAGTGAATATACGTATCATAATATATTTCGTATATATGTATGCTTATATACTGCTGAGGGTTTGTAAGCAGATATTTTGTTATTGATATGAAATAAGGCCTCAGGGTGTAGGTAGAAGACAACTGCCCCACAAAATCTTTGTCCATATCAGATTATAATCCTCAATTAGTTTTTTCCCCACAGATCTTTGTGCCTGACCATTGGAGTAATACCCAACAGCCACCATTATCACACAAGTTGGGTGACATTACTTATGATCCTTTCAGTCACTCTGTACTCCTTACAACCGACATATGTCTCCTCCCTCTTCACTGTTTGAATCACAATTATACTGTGCTGATGAACTCAAGGAAAAGGGAAACACATATCTGCGCTTTCTTTTGAATCTCACCGTTGTCTGAATACAGAAGAAGCCCGTGGCAATTTATGCCCTGCTGAAATACAGTTATCTTAACTGATATATGGGGATTACCATAATATTTCCTATTAAGTCGATGTGATTTTCCTCCTATTTCCATAGATAAAAAATGGTAATGCATTATCACCAGTGACATTGCAGGCACTGGCTTTAGCTATGAAAATAAAAATCTAGCTGTATACATAAATAATGTTAAGATTGTTACTGTTATATGATGCTAATCGAAGTATTCAGTCTTTGTGGTCCAAGGTTATGCTGAACATACTTAACCTTCCAGAAATCTACTTTAAAGATGCTCCTAGTTGAAAATACCCTAAGTAGCTCTTCCAAAATCAAAAGTTAGCAGACATTATCATTAATAGTTCTAAGATAGCAAACAATGCAATGAATCAAAACACAGACAGCAAGTACTATACAGTGTCCCTCTAGCTTTTTAATTCACGCAGAGTGACAAATATACTGCATTAGGTTGGTGCTTAATCATTGTTCATTTTCTTGTATTCCTCACCACACAACAAAATTCATTACATGATAAATTTGTTACCGCTCTTCTAGCTGGTTGCTGGAAAATTCTTTCTACAGTGCAAAAACAATATCAGTGACATTATTTGATTTAATTACAGTCCTTTTCAACACACAAAGCTGTGATTCTTTTTCTTCTCAAATTGTCACCTACTAATTGTTTGTATCTGCAGCTATGCTACAGTTTCACTTCTGCTCTCCCATTACCTTTGCTTGTGCTTGTAAAAACATCCCATCTCTTCAGCTGAATTATGCTTTGCTGCCTTGTTTATTGGTGGATATAGATTATACCCAACTGATATGATTTCTGAATTTTTGTCAAATTATGTAAATCTTTCCATGCTAAACCCATTCCATCTCCCCCAGAATAAAAAAAATGCCAACATTCAGAAAGGAGGAAAAAGTATTTTTTCTGCTTGAAATTATGCTTTATTCTTTTATACACCTGTGCATTCAGACTTTAAGTCAATAACAGAACAAATATTAGGATAAGGAAGGAGGTTTTGAATGCTATCACAATGATTTTCCAAAATGAGTTTAATGAGTACAGTGGCTCTTATCTCTGGTACTATTAGGATAAAATTATGCAAAGGGACAGAGCTGATGATACATGACTGAGGCACAGGAAATTTCCTATGATATTCTATTTTCCTCTTAGATTATTCAGCTTTTTTACATAATGAAGTGTTCCTCCAAAGAATGTTTCTTTGGTGCTTTGTGTTCTTTCAAAGCAATTTGGCTGTGTCAAAGACTTGCTGTGCTCTGGTGGGGCATTTGTCCATGCCAGCCTTCCTTGTGGGCTACACTGACACAGAGATTTTTACTGATAAAATAGAAACCTCCCTGTTCAGCCAAAGTAGTAAATTTGAGGCTAAAATACTACTAGACCATGCTCAGCAAGGAAATAGTGGTTTTGTGTGATGCTCAGAAGAAGGCAGCCACCTCTGGAGCTGGAATCTGAGAGGACGCACTGAAGTTGGGTGGATAGTTTGAAATTGAACTGCAGCCAATGCAAATTGAGCAGTGGTTTTGTACTGATAGAGTTTCCTCTCATATGTGTGTGTGCGGGGGAGCTTTTACTGCGTTCAATTTTACAGTTACCCACTGCATTGTGTCAAAATGATGTTACACATTGAATGAAGATAGTGAGTACCAAGAACAGAAAGAAGGGAAAGAAAATCCTGTTTTCCAAATGCAATTTCTGCTTCTTCAGAGCAAATTGGAGCATGAGGGCTCAGTCTGATAAGAAATAATGTATTTAAAGTACAAAACCGGACATTAAGTAACTAGCGAATGGTATGACCCCACTTTAGTGTGAGTAGAAGAGCAATAGATGGATTCAGGAATTCTCCAGCCAGCATTTCTTCTCTGCTTATTTGCCAAAGTGATATGGATTTATCATTGTCCTGCTGCTTATCTCTGTCCCTGCTTATGGAAGGTGTTTAATGATGGCCGTGAACATGAGCTAAATATTTGAAAAGGGTATGGTCCAACACTACTTAAGAATACTTATCTGTTGAAACTTAAATACTTCATTCCAAATTTATAAAATAAAAGAAAAATACTATAAAAACATGTGTTTTGTGATCAAATAAACTACTTGTGGCTTGGGGTATAACCTATGTAATTGCATTATTTTATCTCAGAAATTAGGCTTATTTTATTCCTTTATTAACAGCCTAGCTACTTTGAATTTTCTAATGCCAATAAAGGTTCCTTATAAAGAAAAGCAAAGAGTAAGAGTTCAGATTAAATTACTTGAAAAGACACATTTTTACTCCTGATTTTATTTTCTGATGTCCATTTGCTTGCTCGTTCATTTGTTAAAGAATACCAATGTAGTCATGTACTGTTTAACAGGCACACCATAGAGCTGCATGACCCTGTTTTAAAAATTCTACTTCAAATTATTTCAGTTTCATTACTGCTTTCTTTTTTTTCTGGACAGAACTAAGCAAAGGAGGGCAGCGGAAGGCCTTCAGATTTGTGTACAAAGAAACTGGAATAAAAGAAAAACTTAAATAACCACTGAAGAGCTTTGCCTCCCTCAGCTCCTTCCCAACTTCTTTTCCAAATGAGATGTAACAAGAGAGCGATTCCTTCCTAGTAAAATGTTTATAGAAGCAGTTTTTTTCATGTTTTTTTTTATTTTATTGGCCTACCTTGACCCTTCCAATAAATAAACCAGTTGACCCTTCCCATACAGAAACCAGAGGTGGAATAAAAAATAAAATAAACCTTTTCCCATGATAGTTTTATGTAAACCAAAATACTTATGAGAAATGTGAGCAACACTTATGTGATGAAAATTTTCCTGTCCTTTTATGGTATATTAACCTACACATATATTTAACCAAACTACAGGTAATATCTAGTGAATTAATTAGAATAAACGTGCTAATTTAAGAGAGCTGAATACAACCTTGAACAAAAAGTGTCTAATTGAAAAGAAATCATGCCTTGTCACATGTAAAAATACTTAATGACTGTGTAAGAATTCTGTATGTATGTTGAATGCATAAGAATATTTAATTAGCTTTGCCCAAGTCAGGTGTAGTTGCATTCAAGAAAATAAATCTTGTTTCATTAAACAAATCCTTGAATATGGTAATAACAAGTTGTACAAACTAGGAGATGGAACATAAATGGGGGAGGTTACTGGTGAACATTAAAATAATTGAACTGGGTTTGCCTCCTGGTTGCTGAGGAATCATTTTGTTGATGTGTGATGGAGGGATGCAGGGGAGCTGGAGGGCGACTTCCCGCCTGGATGGGTCATCTTTCTTCAGGTGGCCCAAGTGAAGGAAGTGTGGGATGGGGTTTTGAGGTGAGGTTTCAGCAGAGTGATGCAAGTCTGTAATTCTGTGTAAGTTTCTGAAAAAGATTACCTGGATGATTTTGAGAGCTGTAGTAAGTCGGCATTGGTGCTTTGGTGCTTATACAATTGCTGCTGATGGGGTATGAAGTATGAAGGCATAAAAGTAGGTAATGGAACTCATGTCCATCCAGCTAATTTTATGGAAATTAGTGCCAAATATTGGTTAGTTAGTTAGTTTGTTTGTTTCTTAATGAAACCGCAATTTTATTGAAAATTGTATTGACTAATGTACTAACATAAATGAATTTATTCAAAACACATCTTACTTAGAAAAAACAAACAAACCTACTGATCCTACACATAGTCAATATAGTTATCATAAAACACTTTCAGCTGCAATTTAAATTTCTGTTTACCCACACCTGCTTGCAGGGGATGTGGGCTTTCAATAGTGGTTCACTCCTGATAGTGGGGAGCACCTGGAAATTTGGGAGGGGTTTTCTGCCATAGGAAAGAAAGGCAGAAGGAATACTGCTAAAGAGGAAGAAGGCAATGACTTACAGGGTTTTATGGTGTGGGATGTTTTTATTTTTTCTTTATCAGGCTCTCTCTAAAGTGAAGTACAGGGAAAAATGAAAAAGTAAATGTAACTGATCTATGATGGAGGCCTTGAGACATTTTATTCTGATTAGGAGTTAAAATCCCAAGGTGATGAAGTTGATAGAAAGAGAGTGATGTGCGGGGCTGGTGGCTTTGGTGACAAAGCAGCCCTTTATTGCTACGTGTGTGGATGTGACTGAGCAGAAGGCTTTTAGGTAAGTTTGGCAGATGCACGTTTTAGCTCAGCCTTGAAATACTGTTTAATTTGAGTTATGCAGAGTACTTTGTCATTATGGCTCCTAAGAGCAGCAAAGGAGATCCTTAGTGTGGATGAGGTGAGATTTGCTGTTGCAGCTCAGTGGACTTGATCAAATGTGACTTCTAATGTAAGAAGTCACAATGAGGAACTGTCCTTATATGACTGTAGGTATTTGCAGTAGATTTTAGTGCTGATGCTATTCAGTATTTTCATGCAGTGAAATAATTGCTGTGAGTATTTATAAAGGCAGCTGAGGTTATGTAGTGCAATGATAATCTAAATTAATTAGATGGGATTTCTTAGATGAGGTTATTTGAGAATCTGTTTAAATGCTGCCAAATGTTGAGCTTGATGTCTAGGAATACATAAAGCAGGTTGTGTTTAGGAGGGAGAGTTGCCTGGTCTGAAACAAAGATCCTTTGGAGAAGATCTTGATGGAAGTAACAGAAAAATGACTTATTTTGAAGAAGTATACCAATTTCAACTCAGCTTAGCCAGCCTGATATACAGACCTCTGAATTCCATATTCTCACCAGCTTAATGTGAACACATAGGAGGACATAGCCTGGAATTAGGTTTTAACACAGTCTGGAATGTACTCTCTCTGAATCCTGCTGAGTATTATTTGCCTGAAAAGATGCAAAATTCAGTGAATGTTTGGCATTGTAGTCTTGCCAGAAATATGTAATATTCTCCCACAAAAATACATGGATCAGTCTATACTGTTTCAGAAATGAAATAGTAGTTTTATTAAAGGCCAAAAATAAGAAGCTAACTCGGGGTGAATTTCTTTACCTATACAAAGAACTTAATTACTGTAAACTGAGTTCGAATTGAACTGCATTGTTTCATATTGTAGCCAGCATGTTTTTAGTGTTTTAGCCAGAAAGTCTTGCAAAGCACCTGTATTAATGGAGAGCAACCATTACAGTTTGGAAGGGTAAAACTGGGCACTTCATCTTGCCTTATGTTGAGTATGGTTTTGAGATGTTGTTGTTTATGCTGAAAATTATTCCTACTGTTTAAATTGACTCTTTCAAGTATTACTTTCTTCACACTCAAAAAGCAACCATTTTGTAACACACTCAAGGGATGTTTTATAGTGTCACAAAAAAAAAAAATCTGTGTGGGGGTGTTTTTGGCATCTGCTTGAGAGCAGGTAAAACAGAGCTATGGCTGCTTGATGCTCCATTTACTTTCCTTCAGCCTCCCCTTGTGTAAGATAATTTTGTATTGTCAGCCTTGCAACCTCTGATCATGTTGACAAGAATAATCACAAAAGTGTGAATGTGATCTCGAGCATTCCCTTGAAAGTTAAGGGAAATGAGGAGCAGACCTGTAGCCTGGAGTGAAGGCCAGTAGGGAATGGTCTGGGTGAGTGACTGAGAATGTTGGGCTGGTCCTTGCCCCATTACAAAAGGGATGAGGTGGCTGTGATGCTTTGCAGCAGGGACAAAAGATCAGAATGTTACTGTTATGCATCCTCTCAGCTGCTTAACTGATTACTTTTATGGTTCAAAATATGTTTCTTTATGTAAGCTGTCTTTGCCGGGTCCACAGCCAAAAGTACATGCCATGGTATTGTAGTTCTTTACGTTGCATCTGTGCCTTCAACTTGAAGGACCATCCAACACCAAAGCTTCAGCAGTTTCCAGAAATACCTTGTCAGAAAGATATTTATCAAATATCTCTTTAGAGTTTAAAGCTTTTCTTTTTGTTCTTTGACTAAAATGGGAGAAGGGGAAAAAACTGTTAAGCAGGGCCATTCTGCAAATGAATTAGAGTGTGTAGAGCTCATCATTTTGTATGTATTGCTACAGGAAGCTCAGGAGAGCATCACAGCTAAGTGAGCTTTAGTGTTGCTGTAAAAGAAAAGTACAGTATTAATCTTACATCCTCCCACGTGGCCACAATGGCAGGAGGGAGAGTCAGGATTCAGTGTGCATCAAATTCATGGTTTTGTTAATCATCAGTTAAAAACAGAAATCAGTTCATCAGAAGGATCAAGCTCATGCTAGGGGTATGTTTCTAAGTGTTCTTGAATTAGAGGGCAACACTATATCTGAAACCTTTTAATATGAATTTTCACAGTAATGGTATTAATGATGGACACACCTTGCACTTCTTTTAAGGTTCCTGACCGTAAAGATATTTTAATTGCTGCTTTTATTTTTTTTATTTTTTTTTGCTACAAAAGCAGAAGCCCATCTATTTCTTGAGGAAATTCAAATGTATGATTTCAAAGTGTCTCAGAAGTACCCTTGTACGTATGTAGTAAGTAATTTTGGTGTGCTTTGAAAATTAGGAACTTAAAATGTATGGTCTGCACTACTTAAGTTTAATGGGCTGTCAACTGTCCAGTCAGATCCAGTACAAAGTCAGACATGTCTTTATTCTTCAAAGAACATAATCAAAAAAGTGAATATATTTAGTTAATAGCTAGCAGGTACAAAATAAGTGAAGAAAGAAATAGGACTTTTTGTCTGTCTTGAATTAGGTGACTGAAATTTTAGCTGTCCATGTGTCTAAAACGTCTGCATAGTTATTGAGAAATTTACTGAACAGTAAGTGCTCATTTGTCTCTATTTAATAAACAAAGTCATCCAAATTCATAATTTGCTCAGTTTTTAAATTCCCTAAGTTTAAAAAATGTATTTGTATTACCTTTGCATTACTAATTTGTATCACCATCAGAGAAAAAGTTGAGTCTAAATTGAATAATGATTGTAGCCTGTGAGGGTACAATGATTTGGGGTTTCTTTTTCTTCTTAGGGAAGCCTGTTAATAGGAGTTCCATAGGTACAGTTCTCTTGTCTTAAATAATTGTCAGTTATTTTAGACAAATAGATTTTACACTTGTACCAAGAAATTCCTGGCCTTTGCTTTCCTGTAAGTTCACAAACTCTTAGTAGTTATTAAAGTTGTTAAAGGTTATGCATAGGTGATAATTATATCTTTTAATACAAACGTTCTCTGTCACTTATATGTGAACAGTAATATAACAGTGATATGGGAACTGGGACAATCCTTGCTGTTCAGTTTATTAGAAGAGAATATGTCTATGTATCACCAGTAGCATCCTCAAGATCAGTTTTGTATTAAGTGGGTTAAAAAGTACATTGCCCACTTTGCTCCTCCCAACACTAAAATTGGTACTAGTGAGGAGGTAAAGATCAAAGTCCTACAATTCTGACATTGTCTGGAAGCAGAGTACCCGTTAGTGTCAAAATTATTTGGGTCACTTCTTCAGCTAAACTGACTCTTTTTTTTAGAGATTCTCAAGCAATTGACCTGAAGAACAGCTACCCTGAGAACTGATGGAGTTGGTAATATGGATGATGAATGACTTGAGTTTCATGGCCAAATTTCTTATCCAGGCATGAAGAAAATAAACTGCTTGTTTCTTATCCTCCCTTCTCCTTTCTAGCTAATTTCTGCTATTCAAACTTTAATTTACCTTTTGCATTAAATTGTTCAGTTGGAGGCAGTTTGTATGTTGTGATATTTTTAAGATCTTAAAGTGTTATTTTTGCAAAATTTTAAAGGCGAAATGTCATGCATTATTTTATTTTAGCTGGAATTCTAAATTGAAAGTATTTTTAAACAATTAATCAGGTTTGAATTAACTCAGATTAGCTGCTTGGGGGAAGGGGGGAACTAATATACGCCAGCTTGTGTCAGAACCATAGGTTTTCATCCTAAAGACTGACATTTAACATCCAGTGTATTGTACCTCAGAAAATATCATGATGCCAAGGGTTTTTCTAGGCCTAATCCTCTATGGACTAAGGGAGTAGTAGTGTTCTTTGTCCCGAGGAAGTAACGATTTTTTCAGACACTACAAGATGTTATTTGCAATGCTATTATAATCTTGATGAACAATGTGATCCAGTTGTGTTTTGGCCCTGTGGGGTTGTGGGTTGGTCAAATTTTAGGATCTCTATAGAGTTGTTGAACTTATTTTAAAGAGTAGGTCCTGATCAAAAATCCTGAGAGTGTAGTGGATGATTGTAGAGTGTGGGGTTGTTAATAGTTACAAGTGGATCTTTCTGTAGTAATGATAAACCACTCCATAATTAGCTACAAAAACAAACAAACCAGCCTGGTAAATGGAATAGAAAAAAAAAAAAGTGAAGATTTTTTTTGGTGTGTGTTTTCTGTTTTTTCCTTTCTTTAAAATTAGTACTATGTGTGTTTGTGCAAAAGTCTAGAGATGCAGTCAAGTCACCTTCAATTTCTGGCAAAATATTAGAATAATTTAAGCACTAAGAAGGTAATGTGGAGTTGCTGAGATTGACTTGGCATAGTTTAATCTAATTTCTTTCTGTGTTTGGGTAATGAGAGCTGCAGACCAAAGAGAAGTTGTGAAGTTTATAGTACTTTATGTGATACTCTCATGAGCCTGTTAGGGAAACTACATATAGGTAAGTTAAAAATAATTAGAAAAAGCACAGTCTGAGAGTATTTATCTGTCAAATACAAAGATACATATGGTCTGATTTCCATGGGCCTTTCCTAAATTCAGTTCAGTTCAATATTTTTCACTAATAACTTGTAGACTTAGTGATTTTTCTATTCTACTAAAGTACCAGGACTGCTGTTGTAGGAGGAATGTCAGGTACAGACAGAACAGCTGAAGCGCAGAAGTGTCCTGAGAGGAATATTATGTGAACTGAAAACAATTTAAGTATAAGGTAGTTCCAGCTGAGTTTCTACTGCACAAATGCAAGTCTGAATAACTTGTGAGGTAGATCTGCAGGGAAGAACGTTGGGCCACAGGGTGAGCATAAGAGTTGCCTTGACAAATGTCTTTGTAAAACATAAACCTCTGACTGGAAGCAGTGAATAGGATGCCATCCATCTCTCAGGTAATCCTTGTCTGTTCAGACCTGGTAAACTCTTTTACAGAACACTGTGTTCAGGTTTAGGCAGCACAGTTTAGCTAAATTCTGCCTATTTAAACCATGTACTATTTACCTTCTCCTTTCTTCTTTTCCTCTCTTTCCTCATACCTACCGCTATGCAAAATCTATGGGTCTGCCTAGTCTAGAGAAAGTGATCCTTGGACTACAGAAAGTCCTCAGAAATTCACTCTTGCAGAACTTTTTATTAGGAATAGGGCTCATATATACCAGCTAGACTTTGTGAAGTCTTTTTTTAATGAAATGTGTAGCAAAGCGCTGGTTTCAAAGATCATTGAATGCATTTGTTCAAAATCTTTGATAAGAAAAAATAGGCAATAGCTTTGCAATTTGGTTTTTCTTTTCTGCATTAAGAGCTTCTATTCCCCGTGTCTCCTTTTCCTATAGTATAATGACATACAATTTTGAGTCTTCATCTTGTCACTGAAAGACAGTACCACTGGAATGTGGTTCCTATTGGATGCTTTATACAATTACTGAAACAAGTGTGTTTACTGTGCTAGGTCAAAGCATGCAAGAGTATGTACAGGTTGTAGATATGCAGCTTTTCAGCAAGTCTTGGAAGAAGTTTATCCACCAATTAATATATCCCGTACTAGGTTGGATAGCAAATAAATTATAACCTGTCTACAGCTGCTCTTTATTCAGCAGCTCTCTTGATCTTGGCAATTCTTTCAGAGCAAGTGGTCTGTATGTCTGTGGCACTTTACAGCTAATGAAGTGTCTAATATCTATATCAGTTTCCACATGGTTTCTTCATGACTCACAACATGGCTGGACTCCAGGTGTAACTTTCTTAAAATAAAATAAAATTTAAAAAAAAAAGAGTCTCAAGAAATCCTGTAAACTGTGATGGAGAAATAACAAAGTTGACAGCTGAGTGTTCCATTCACATTCGGAGAATGTATAGAGAAGTGGGATTGCTAGAAATGATGCAAATGAAATAATAAATGAGGGAGGATGAAGAGACAGGTTGAAAGGAGAGACTTTCTTTTTGGACCTCTGTTTGACACAGGTCTGTTTCTTTGCTCTTGTGTTAGTGTCTCTGGCTTCCTGTTAAATTTATGTGACAGATCTGGATTAAAGAAAGGCAAATCTTGCAAGAAAGTGTTTTTAAACTTGAAGTTTAGGACACTACAGACCAAATCCTGGCTTGAAACTAATACGACGACATTAACATCAAAAAGGCAGCACTGATTTACATAAGCTGTGCATCTGACCTTTTGTTCTTGAAAAACTTGAGAATGATTTACAATTTAATATCATACATAGTTGTTTTTCAAACCAATTTCATTTTAAATGTTTCTGTGATAACGATAACTTTGCTTTCAACTGTCATGAAAGTCCAAACTAAAGCAAAGCATAACATAGTCAAAACACATCAAAAATGCAGCTCATTTATTAGGTAAATTCTGACTTATCAAGTGTCCTTGAGTTTCTGAGTTGCCTCTGATCTTACATCAAAAATTCTCCTTGTGCCTTCTCCAGCACTCATTATTACTCATTAAGGGTTAAGAGTTAAAAAATTGGAAGTAAACGTCAGATTTTTGAAAAGCAACAGAATTTTTCTCTTAGAAATCTTTCTTTTCAGGGATCAGCCTTAATTCAAGCTCTGAAAGAGGGCAGATATGAATGGACATCATAGATACAGGCAAGCAAGTTTCAATTACAAAAGCACACAGACAAAACCAAAACTTGCTCATGCTTTTAAACTCAGTTTTTTGTGGAATCCTCCCATCCCTGAAGAAAGCAGTAGATGTGGTATTTTGAGCTCTGTCACTTAAGACTAAATCCCGTAAGCCTAAAAAAACCTGGAAGGACAGTTGTGCATCTCTAGTAATACGTATTTCACTGAAAGTAAACATGCAAAAAAGTCTCTAATGTTATCTCACTGTGAGAAATCCCTAGTTAGAAATCAAATAATGAAGCTGGGAATAAAATGTGACTGAAAACTACTGAACCCAAAATGAAAAGAGAAATTCCAGGATATTGCTTCAACTGAAATGACAGCATCTCTGAACATAATGGAGCTTAGTTGTATGCCAAACAGTACAGGTTACTTCTATCCTTTCATTTAGGTTTCGGTAGTAGCAATAACTTTCTGTATTTGTCTAAAAATAAATTCTGACTTAAATCTCTGTTTAGAGAGGAAATGGATTTTTGGCTCTGTGAAGACATAAAAACATAGAGCTTCAAAAGCCAACCATGTTACAATCTATATAGTAGAGCTATGGGTTGTACCTTACCTTTCTCCATGGAATTTCCCTGCTCAAAGTACTTGCTCTTTCTGTGGAAGAGGAGCATGGAAGAGGAGTCAGGCAGGTTGTGATGCAGAGGCTGACAGGCTGTGCTTACTGGGAGTAAACTAAAGATAGTCCAACAGACTGTAGTGTGCAATGCATATGGTGTGTGGTTACAGGTTGATGAAACCTAAGATAGCCTTTTTTTAAGCAAAATTTGAATTCCATTTCTGTTTTTGTATTCATCTGAGATGTATTTTCATGAGTGGTGTAAGTAAAACTTTTATATATTTATATATAAGTATATACCTGCCTTCCCACAGATGGATGGTCTTCTGTAAACATGATTTAGTACATAAAATTATCTTATTGAGATTTATATTAGTGAGCCAGGACAGGATTATGTATCCTATAAGGAGCCTGTGTAATTAATTTCTTGCCTTGACCACCTGTCACAAGTATTTGAAAAAGCTTTATGTATTTATATATAGACCTCCATAAGAAATGGACTTTCCCAGCCATATGTCTATACAGGTCTGTATTGTGACAGTCTGTGTTCTTTCTGATTTCTTTTTTTTTTTTTTTTGTTGATTTGAATTTTTCCAAGTGTTTCTGTTTGCAGTTTGTGCTGCTATGTCACTACTGAACATTAATATTGCTTGAGTAAGGAACAAGAAGGAGGTTATACTGCTGATGAAAATTATGCTAAATGTGTAATACCTCTAGAGCATAAGGGTGTGCTGCTTTTAAATCAAATATATAAGTATATGTCCTGTATGCCATAAATTACCTGAAAAGAAGGTGATGGAGGAGGAGTCAAAACTAAATGGCTTTCTGTTTACATCAAGAACTGAAAGGGGAGAGATGTGAAGGAAGACCAAAATCCACTTCAAAGAAGGCAACTAAGAAGTCATCTATTTTTCAAGCATCTTGGAGTAAATATTATATTCTGTAGTGGGAACACTAATAAGAATTATGACTCAGATCTGCAGTGACATACTGGGGTTTAAATCATGTGTTGCTCATATATGGAGGTGACTTGTGTTAGTCTGTCCCAAATTGAAACAATGCAAATTTCAGTGAATTATTCTTTTCCTGTTCCATACTCCTCCTCTTCCCCCCTAAAAGACAAATCTCAGGACTTTTGCAACATCTACTGCTAACTTGCTGTCCAAACTGTCATGGTCCCACTTACAGCCAGAAGCTGCTGGTTTAGTATAAGTTAACTGTACTTCTCTTGTCAGAAGAGATGTCTTGTTTAAAGGTCAGCTCCTCTGCTGGTGCTTATGCATTGATAAGTTAAGCAAGGCAATGCTTTCTAAATGGAGAGCTCTGTTGTCACCTCCCATAAGCGGAGATCAAATCATGGAAGAGCATTTGCATAGCTGTGCTCGGTTGCCTCACCTGGGATGTCAGCCTTTGGTGCTGACTCTGTGGTTTGTGCTCTGTGCTGATTACCTGGACTGATGAAGAACAGTTTTACTTCCATTAGCATCTATCATCCTTTTGCATGCTGGTGCCAAAAAGTTTATCCTGCCTCTAGTCCCCCTTCCTCTCAGGAACCTGAATGTAATTTTCCTATGCCCACCCTTTTTTTTTCTTTTTCCCCCCTTCCTTATCTTTCTCCGGCTTCAGCCTACTGTTGAATTACAAAGTCCTTGTTTTTACTAATAGTGTTAAAAAAAAAAAAAAAAGACAGTAAAAGGCAGATTCCACCCAACTTTTCAACTTCCCTACGGACTAAAATATCTTGCTTTGCTCTTCTCCTAGAAAAGCATTTACCGCAATAATATGGAAATAGCTCTTTCCAAGGTGCACTGTAAGTGATCCCACTAATAAGTATTGTGATGCAAAAAAAAAAAAAAAGCCCACTAAACTTCTGTTCATGTGCCAAGTGATGCAGTATGCTATTTGTGCTCCAGATGATGGTGGTGTCATTAATATTCCCATTCTGGTGAAAGAAAGGAAAATGTGCTTTAATAGTTTTGTGAATCCTGATGAAGTTTAAAAAGCCTGTGTTCCACTTAGCCTTAATGGGTTGTTTTTGGCAAGATGACACTTGGAAAGAAGAGTGTCTTTAAACTAGTGAGGAGTTAGAAAGCAGGAACTGTCATCCTGAAATGGTGGAAAAACTCATTTATAATACATAAATGTATATATACACTTAAGGTTAATTAAAGAAGCCTTTCCTTCCTTGATAAAAATGTCACAATCGTGTAAAGAACCATCTGCAATTTCATCTTCATCTTGATGGTTTGAGTGAGAAAAGTTATACATTTTGCTCGAGAAGGCAAGAAAAATCACGTTTTTCAAGAGGTCCCAAGCTAGTCTCAAGGGCTGTACCTTAAATATAAATGGACATAACATTCATTTTCCCCTCTCTTCATTGATAGGCTTTTCCTGCATGCTTTACATGTTAGACTTGTTTTAAATGTCATTCAAGATATTTTCTCTTTTATAACTGTTTTCTACAGCTCCTTCAGTAATTCCAGTCTATTGCCTTTTAGCACTTATTGCCTACTAGCAGATGCAACATATTCAGGTCATATGAGTTTATTCAGTACAGAGATGATTTTTGAGTGAGAATGCTCAAGAGAGCAGCTTAATTTTAACATGAACTGCCAGTAACAGTAGAAAATAAGCTTTTCAGTGAATTGTTTTTTATTTTATTCTACTAAAATCTTAATTTCCAATTTAAAATTAACTCTATGACCAAAATATTCCATTGCTGCTGTCAGATGACTAACTCAAAAAGTATATTTTCTACAGTTTCTGCTTTCATGTCACATAATGTAATTATTGCATCCAACAAAGTATGGTAAATGTAAGCTTTGTAATTAATTTACATCAGTTAGAACCAGTGAACTTCCATAAATTTGTTCCTTCAGAGAGTGGACATATGGAGCTAAATGGCTAAATGTATCTAATTTATGGAAGCAATCTTATGGATGACATACCTGAGCTCCAGAAAGGATGGAGTGTTTCAGTCTGGTTGATTTTTACTTTTCTCACCTGAGGAAGTCTCCAAGCGAATTGTTGATTATGTAGCTGCTGAGATGTGGCACCACTCGATTTTCCCTATCAGATCTTCAGGGGAATGTGAACCTTGTTTGCTGTAAGCAGGGAAACTCTCAAACCCTGCAAAGTTGCTGCAGCAGCAGCAAAATCCTCTTCCCTTTCTTCAGAGAAACTCCCATCAAGAGATCTGGAAAAGTGGGAGGCATGAGCATAGGATGTGCTAACTACACCTCCAGGGTTCACTTCTGTACTCTGGTCCTCTCCTCATATTTTTTTTTTAATAGGACTGATCAATCAATGTACTCAGGGATTTCCTTTTAAGATTTCTTCTCAGTTGTGTCCTCATTAAATATCAGTTGTGGCCATCAGCCCTTGAAATAAACAACCAAGGTATAAATGGAAGGGGTAGTGTTTGGTGCTAAAACTGCCTGATGCTTTTTCAATACAAGAGTGTTTCAGTTGCTGTTTTGCAATCAAACTGCAACTCTCTCAGTGCAAGCTGCTATGCCAGATAGGATTGCCCTTACCTTTTTTAGCCCTTCTTGCTAAACAACAGGCAGAAACTCTTCCTAAAAACAAAACTGGAATATATATGCTTTCATCTGGCTGAAAACTCTGCAGGGCTTTTGCATTATTTTGGCAGCCCTGGTTTGTAGGGAGTCTGTGAGAGATTGGCTCAGGGGGTTTGCTCTTCTGGGAGCTTCCATAGTATTTTTTTGTTTTTTAAATTTGGGATTCACATGCTCAGATGCTTTAGAGATGCAGGAGTCAAAACCTTAAGACTGCTGTCCTGTGGTGAAGCAGACAGCCCTGAAATAGAGGAGGGAGTGTTTGTGTGTGTTTGTGTCTGTTTTAAGGTTGTTTTTTTTTGTTTGTTTGTTTTTTAGGGTGTGTGTTTTCTTGGAAGGGTGTTTTCTTGTATTGTTATGTGTTGCGGCTTAATTCCAGTCAGCACCTAAGCACCAAACAGCTGCTTGCTCGCCCCCCCATGCACAGTGGGGAAGAGAACTGGGGGAAAAATAAACCTTGTCAGTTGAGATATGAGCAGTTCAATAATTGAAACAAAAAGTATAATACTAATAATACTAATTAATAGTAACATTAATAATGAAAAGGAGAAAGCAGAAGCAATAAAACTCAAGATAAACAAGGATGCACAACACAGTTGCTCACCAGGTGCTGACTGATGCCCAGCCTATCCCCGAGGAGTGATCAGCCCCTCCCAGCCAGCTCCCCCCAGTTTGTGTATTGGGCATGACATTCTATATTGTGGAATACATCTTTGGCTTGTTTGAGTCAGTTGTCCTGGCCTTGCTCCCTCTCAGCTTCTTGTGTACCTCTTTACTGGCAAGGCCAGTGACACTGAAATGTTCCTCATTACAACAACTGAAATATCCATGTGTTACCAACATTATTCCCATACTGAATCCAAAACACAGCACTGTACCAGCTACTAGGAAGAAAATAAACTGTATCCTAGGTGAAACCAGGATATTATGTTGTTTTTTTCTCTTTCAGCTACAACTCTGGAGTTGTTGACTGGGGAGCAGGGGAGAAATGAGTGAAAGAAAGCAAGATTTGGAAGTAGAGTTGCATAACAGGATAGGGGTTGGCCAGGAACAAAAGGAGAGGATTGGTAAGGCAAGTCAGGCAACAGAAAGGGATGGAAGGGGGACCAGAATTAAATGTTGAAAAATTAAAATGGATTCAAATAAGATCACTAAGACTACAAGGTCTAAGCAAACATCTTAGGTATGCTATAGAGCAGAACCTCAGTATCTTCCACTAAAATGTCTCTCCTGCCACTCAGCTCCTCATAAAATCCTTTTGCAAGCCTTATAAAGGGGTTTTTAGCTGTTTTTAGTGGGAAAAAAAAGCTTATTTCTTCATAAACAGATGTCCAGATGTTTTGGATTTACGTAAGTAAATATCAAATACCATTGTAATGGATGTAATAAAAACTCAACTCAGAGTAGTTTACCTTATTCTAAACTAGACTAAATTCACCAGCTGATCTACTTTAGGTTTGTTCCTTGGACTTGCCTTTTTTCCACTGATGCACTGATTACCTGTTTGTGACATGCAGTAAAATGCAAACAGCACTACAACATTATGAGGAACATGATGCTGTGTTGTACCAGGTGGCCCCCCTGCTGATTTGGGGCAGTTCCACAGCACTGTCAAATAGCTTTCTCTGGCTAAACAATGGAACAGGTCTTTAAAAAATAATATTTAATAATTATTATAAATAATTTATTAATATTTATATATTTATTTACTGGTTTTTGCAGATTTTCTTTGAAGTCTTGGCAACTGTGTTTGACTGTGGCTCTGAAGGCCAGGCCTTCAGACCTTGGGTGGATCCCTAGGATGTGGCACATGGCTTGAGTCTACTCTTGAGGTCCTCCAGTGATCTACTGGTTAGAGGCACAACTCATCTACCTGCATATTCTGGAGCTGAAATGTCCACCTATGGAGGTCGCTGTCACTTTTAAATCCTTTATGAAAAAATAAAATAGTTGTGGGGTGGAACTGGAATCATTGCAAAGATTAGGGATGTTTCCCAGTGTTGCACTGTAAAACATGATTTGTGATATTTTAAGAATAAAATAATATGCTGGAAGGGCTTTAAATTCTTTTTGTGTCTGTTGCTACTGTCAGTTAGCAGCCTCTAGGGTTACATGGGTATAACAGAGCAGAGTCCAAACAAGAAAAAACAGGGAGCACATTCTCTCACAATAAACGTACTGTGCTTCCATGAATTATGTACATCCTCAAGGTCACCATGACATTGAGCACAAGTGAAAGCAGAGTATGTTCCAGAAGCCTGTAACACTTAAGCAAAATTCTTTTTCTTCTTGGTCAAACAGCGCTGATGCTAAAACACTGTCTAGAAGTCAGACATGAGTTTTTGCCCTAGATGAGCTCCTGGAAATTGCTGTAAAATAAGTTTGGATAACAAAGGCCTGCCCTAACTCATCAAACAGGTCTTGTTAATATAATTAAAGTGTAACTGTTCCCAGTATTAAAAGTTATTTCAATAATATAGGTAAATTCTACGTCCCTCAATAAATCAAGGCTGAAAAGAATTTGAAAAAAAGAATTTGAAAAAAAGAATTTGAAAAAAAGAATTTGAAAAAAAGAATTTGAAAAAAAGAATTTGAAAAAAAGAATTTGAAAAAAAGAATTTGAAAAAAAAGAATTTGAAAAAAAGAATTTGAAAAAAAAGAATTTGAAAAAAAAGAATTTGAAAAAAAGAATTTGAAAAAAAGAATTTGAAAAAAAGAATTTGAAAAAAAGAATTTGAAAAAAAGAATTTGAAAAAAAGAATTTGAAAAAAAGAATTTGAAAAAAAGAATTTGAAAAAAAGAATTTGAAAAAAAGAATTTGAAAAAAAGAATTTGAAAAAAAGAATTTGAAAAAAAGAATTTGAAAAAAAGAATTTGAAAAAGAATTTGAAAAAAAGAATTTGAAAAAGTATTTGAAAAAAAGAATTTGAAAAAGAATTTGAAAAAGAATTTGAAAAAGAGAATTTGAAAAAGAGAATTTGAAAAAGAATTTGAAAAAGAATTTGAAAAAGAATTTGAAAACTCCTGCAGAAATATTCTCGAAAAGAATCCAGAGTTTCTCCTGTTCTTGCACTTCTTCCTTCTACAAAGTAATTTCTATTTTGTTTTATAGGAGGTTCAATGAATTTTGGATTTGTACAACAGAAGAAGAAACAATGTGATGAGAAGTCTACCTCTTCAAAAGTAAGATAACTATAACTGCTGCTAGGATAAAGTTACAGCTCCACTTCAATAGTGAAAACTAAATAAGTTGGTTTTATCTTTGTTAAAATTGCAGTGTTCTTCTCCCCTCCCCCAGCATCCCATTCCACTTTTTTTAGAGTCCTTTTTCAGTAGAAACCCTGAAGAACTGCCAATTTGTCTTCAGTTGTGAGTGATGATTACAGATAACTGGGTTATGATCTTGGCTGAGACAAACTGGAAATGGCACTAACATCTTACAAATACCTACTGTTTAGTGGCTTTTGAGATGCTTAAACAAAAACCCAGCTATGTATTTTGAATGCAAGCAATGAATAAGAAGGAAATGTGGCATAATCAAACACTACAAGCCATTTTTAAGAATATGAAGCATCAAGTCATTAATACAAAAATAAAGCACCCTCAGTCTTAAAACTACTAATTACAGGTAACGTAGGAATCAGTGTATAATTTTGTAGTTTAATAAGTATCAGATGGTTAAAATGGAAGGAATTCACGAATTCTTAGCAAATAATTCTCCATATAATTCTGATGTTTTGCGTTTCTTCTTACACTATAGTATTGTGATAATGAGCTTACTAAACTCAGACTAATGATGAATTTTCAAACTCTTGTCACAGATCATTGAATGTATCTGAAAGGTCATTGCATCACTGGACAGAAAGTTCTGTAAGGGAGAGCAAATATGATATTTTCTAGTTCTGTCCTCAGCCATCCCAGCTGGATCCAGGAAGAACAGGTGGGATAGTTGCTAGGAACTTGCAAAATTGTGCAACATACTGTTATATTTTAAAACTGTTTTGGAACTTGGGGGTCATGTGATGTTCCTGATGTATAATAAGGATAAAGACAATAACAGTTACTCATTCTCCATGTTTTTCTACAATCAGAGCTAACTATTTTTCTGACTGATGACTGTGCTTTTCTTCAAGAGAATTTGGAAATATGCCTTTCTTTCAAGATAAACTTGCAGTTTCAGGGAAGAGACAGATGTGGCTGGGCTGCAAAGAGGTTTTGGGATTCTAGGAAACATGGTCAGATACCTTAATACAGGATTGGGTATTGATGGAGTGACTGTTTTCTCCTCTAAAGGATTAAAGGAGGAAACATCGATTGCAGATCATTGATCATATGGATTTTGGATATTCCCTTGCCTCTGTCCTGCAGCATTTTACACTTAGCAGTCCAAGCTTTGGTTGAATTCGTTGAACTGCTGTCTCCCAACACACTTTCTAAATGTTTTGTTCTTTATACTAATGCACCTCAGAGAAGCTCATCCCTTCTCAGGATGATGCAAATCCATCCATCTCATTGTTAGGTGTTTCCAGTCAATGTGTGTGATTCCTTTCCTTATGTTTTCCCTGGTTAACTCCACCATTCAACATGTTGCATGTTCCTTTATCTAGGTGCTCTCTGGGTTCCTCCCGAGCAGTGTGACTAAGCCCTGCTTGCTCAGCCTGCCACCACCTGCCAAAATCTCCCAAGTGTTCTGTAGCTCATCTCCCATCTTCTTGTGCATCCCAAAATCTGTTGAATGGTAGGATCTTTCACTTGCTCCTCACCCTCAGTTTGAAGTAGAGGTCCGTGAGCTGGAGAAAGCAAATGCTTAGTGTAGCTGTTTGATTGGAAAAAAAGAAACAAAAAACCCCAAGTAGAACAAAATATCAATGATTAATGGATATCTAAGCATTCGAGTCCACTTCTGACTCCAGGTAGCTACTGACTAACAGTTTCAAGCATATCCTAGGAACCAGCACCTTAGAAGATGAGTGGCTGGTTACCAAATGCCTAGTGCCTTTTCTTTCCTTTCTCCTCTGTACCAGTGTGTTCTAGGATATGAGCCTTTTTGTCTGTCCCGGTGTATTAGATCATATCTCCTTAGCACACTTGATTTCATCTTTCACAACATGGTTGAGGTTGGAAGATGTCTCTGGAGATCATCTGGTTTCATGCCTTGCTCAGTGCAGAAGCATCTAGAGCAAGTTGTTCAGAGCTGTCCTGATGTATTTTGGATCTCTCCACAGACTGAGACTCTGCAACCTCTTTGAGTAATGTAGTCCAGCATTTGACTACCCCAACGGTTAAAAAAAAAAAAAAAGGCAAGTGAACATCATAATAAAACTAATTAAAAATTAATGAGTTAAAGCAGGACTTATATTCCTATAATTCAGTTTTTGCCTTGTGCACTGTCACTGTGCCCTGCTGAGAAGTCCGTCTCTGTTGTCTTTGCTCAGACCCGTAAGTATTTATGCACTAAGATAAGATTTCTCCAAAGCTTACTCTTCCCCAGGAAAAACAGTTCTATCTCTCTCAGCCTGTTCTGTATCAGATACTACAAGCCTTTAATTGTCTTAATGGCCCATCTTGTTGGTTCCTCTGCAGTATGTGCATGTCTCTCTTGTACTGGGGTGCCCAGCACTGGTGCCAGCAGTCCAGATGTGCCTCCCCAACTGAGTATAGGACAGTTCAGCCAAATTAGTTGCCCTCACTATCTGTTTACCTAATAATAGCTCAGTTCATTGGAGCTATGATGAGGCATTTGAGCAAACTGACCTGGGTTAGGGCACCTATCTCTGAATTTGGGTGGCTGAGAAACATGCAGTTCTGCTGCAGCCTTGGTAGAAAAGTAGAGAAAGCAGGTGAGGGTGAGGATGTTCTGGCTCAGGAAGCTGGGCCTTAGGGAGAAATAAATCTGCGCTGGGTCTGTACAGGATAGTTATACTACTGAGTATTCTTTCCGTAATGTTCCATAGGAACCCAATAAAAACAGAAAATAAAAAAATTAGTTTAAACCTTTTTAATAAGCGAGAAAGTATAAATTGAATATCCTGTGGTTTATGACTATATTAAATGCAATTATATAGCATTACCTGCAACATCAAATGCAGCCATAAAAAGCACTTTAAGCATCTCCACAGCAATAAAGGTATCTAATGTGTAAGAGAGTGAATAGTAATCAGCACATCACCTATGGACCAAGATCTTTGGTAGTCAATGACCTTTTAGCTGGAATATGTAGAAATACTTAACTGTGTTAGTTTCTAGTCTTTTCATAAAACCTCATAGGCTGTACTGAATTACAATTAACTGCCATCTCCAGAGTATAACTAAATTACTCTGTACTTAACTGAGCTAAATAACACATTTGTTTATCCAGATTTACTCTTCTGACCCTCTCCCATAATGCCCTCTTCTATTTCAAAAGCAAACAGTTCTGCCTTGCCATTTTTTAGGAAGATAAAACTGAACCCAGGCATTCAATACTATGTTGAACTTTGGTTCTGCTGGTAGGTACATAACTTATTTGAATAAGACTCTTCATATACTTTGATTACTAGTTCCATAAACCTTCTATGTAGAACTACTTTAAAATGCTGTTAAGGCATTTTTCAATTTTATAATTGAGATGGCAAGTGAACTTTCTTGTGCAGATAGCAAAAATACTCATTTGTTGGACTAAGAACTAAGAAACCTATAAATGTAATTAATTTACAGAGTCACTGGGTATACAATTTGGAATTTTAAGCAGAGTGAGAGTTTATGCAGTGCACAGCTCAAAACTGATTCTTCTGTTTCTCTTTTTTTTTGTGTGTGCCTGAAGCAGGTGGAAGACAAATTCTATATATATATATTAATTTTACTGTAGAATAAGCTACTAATTTTGTATTCAGCAAATACACTGGATGGGATGTAATCAAATTCAGCTTTTGGAGCCAAATGACTGCTGTTGCATACCGAGATATTTGTGCCTTCTCTAATTCTCTGAAGCATTTCAATGTTTCCCATTCTTCATAGACTTAATTCTCTTTGGGAATCTGTAGTAAACATGCAGTGTCTTTACTAAGCCCTGCTAAGGTAAAACTATCAAAGCTTATTACCATTCCCAATTTCTGTGTTTCAATTTGAATACATCTTTATTTCATATACAATCAATATTTAATATTTTCACATGCAAAGAAGTGTTAACTAGCTTGCAAAATCCTGTATTTTGTTTACTTGTGGTTGGTGGTTATGATTTATACACCGCAAATCCAATCCCTTCATAAAATAAAAAAAATTTCAAGAAACAGCTTGGTTCTCCAGCTGTATAAATTAAACAAACTGCAGCTGACCTAAACCTTTGCATCAGGGGGTCTCTCTCCTCTCCTCTGTCTCGCATTTCTTGTGTCTCATGGTTGGTGACATTTTAGGTCAAGCTTGGGGAAGAAAGCCTGAGTTGAAATGAGCCATTGGTTGTGGAAATGTAATGTAAATTCACACCACTTCACTGAAGAAACTGCCCAGTGCCTGAAAGCAATACTCACTTCATCACCTCCAGTGTTCTCTTTTTGCTTGTGCACTAAGAATACTGATATTTTACTCTTTATCCACAAAATATATTTCCCTGGCTAGGTTTCCAGCAAACTATTTTTCTTAAACACTGCATAAAGCTTTTGGTTTAGTCAGGTAAACCTTTGTTATGTCTGATATTTATTTTCTTGCTGAAGAACTGAAATATGAAATTTGCTGAAGGAAGAAAACTATTACATCCGTTGTCACCTCTGCTTGTGCCTTCCAGCCTCCTGTTGTGTGTTGTACAGCATTATCATAATGCACATTGAATATGACTCTTCTCTTATGTATGGAAACCTTAACTCCAGCGAGATGGATTCATTATTGGCACAGGAAAGGTCAGACAGTTGCATAAAACAATGTTATTTTTTCAAGAGTATGCATTGAGGAAGTTTTTCCAAGTACATTATTGTCATTTGTTTCATTACTGGAGCCCTTAGAATACCTGCAAAATGCAACTGACTTTCTGTATGAGCCTGTGGAAAGCCTGGAAAAATTATTATGTGAAATACCTGTAAATTGTTTCTGTCTTTCTCAGTCAGTGTCTTTATTCTGTAGCCTAGGGGTGGTGTTTAACTATTGAGATGATATGGTAGTAGTTGTTTTAGAGAATAAGAAGTTGAATTCCTTCAGTCATAGGCATAGTCAAATTCAAGTCATGGAACAGTGGGCTGTGTTCTTGGTTTGTAAACCTAAGTTATACTGGAGAAAAATTAACTGTCTGTCTTTCAGCTACATGCTGTAGTTATTTTTGGCATGCACAAAGTTTGTCTATGAGAAACCATGAAAATGACTTTGATGTTAGTAACAGTATCACTTCAATCTGCATTTATCTTCCAGAATATATACATATATAATTGTCAAAAAAGACAAATTTATTTGAATAGACAGCAAGGTATGATTAGTTAAGTATCTTAGTTAAGTAAATTATATATATATTAGTTAAGTAACTTTTCATTGCAGAAGTAGAACAGGTCGTGTGAATTTCCTGATGTGAAAAAAGCACAAAACTAACTAAGCAGTTAAAACTAAATAATGAAATATTGATATGGCTTGAAGTTAATCTAAAACAAACTTCACACAATCATGGAGTGGTTTGGTTTGGAAGGGGCCTTTAATGGTCCAACACCCCTGCAATGAGCAGGGACTAGATCAACTAGATCAGGCTTTTTAGAGCTTTGTCCAACTTGATCTTGAATTTTTCCAGGGGCAGAAATCCCTCTCTGGGCAACCTGCACCAGTGCTTTGCCACCTTTGTTTTAAAAAAAACTTCTTCCTTATATGTAATCTTAAGTCAGTGCTCCTTCAGTTTAAGACTTATCTCTACAGGCCCTGCTAAAATGTTTGTCCCTGTCTTTCTTATAGGCCCCCTTAAGTACTTAAGATCTCTCCAGACCCTTCTCTTCTCTTTGGCTGAACCCCCTTCTTTCAGCTTGTCCTCATTGGAATGGAACATCTCTCCTTTCTTTCCATTTCTCACGCTATGGACAATAAATGAAAGTTTCTATTAAAAAAGAAAAACTCTCAAAAGCTCTCTCTTCAAAGCTGTTAAAAAAAAAAAAAAATTAGGTGAGATTCCTCTTTCCTCATGCAACTTGTCTCCTGCCAGGAGAGCAGTGATTCTCCCCATGATTTCCTCTCCACTCTGATGATTCCACTAACCAGAGAAGACACGCCAAAAAAGTTTTGGGGATTTCCGGCAGGACTGTGATTTGGTTCTTGCTGTTTCATAGGCTGACCAAACTCTACACAGTTTTAAAACCAGTTTAATGAAGAGTTGTACAAATGCATTGTTAAATTCTTGTGTTGCTCTTGCTCACCTGTGCCTGTGGGATCACTGCAACTTCTCAGGGAAACTGAGCGATCGGATTGATTGTATCCATGGTGGTGGTTTCCAAAAATACTTTCTGATTGATTGATTTAATTGCAAGTGATTAGAGTTAGGATGTCCATTTAAAGTGTGAAAAGACAGTTTATAGCTTAATCACTTTTTAAAACACATCTTAATTAGTGACTATTCCTGTCAGCAGTCTTGTTTTTAATTACAAACAACCTCATGTGTTTGTATTTTTATACGTATTACAAATTATGGTATGCAAGGCATAGCAGGTACAAAATGGAAACAAATATAATGTAGGTGTTAGACTTTTCTCTACTAAATTCAGATTCACTTGATAACGTGGAACAAAATAAGCTTTTCATGGAGAAGGTGAAGGAAGGATGTAATTTGTGTTGGTTTTTGGTTGTGGAGTTTTTTGTTTGTTTAGGTTTTTCTTTTTGTTTTTTTGTTTGTTTGTTTTCTTTTAAACCTGCAGATGTGTGATCTTACTTCTCATTTTATCCAACTTCATACTTGAAGTTATAAGACAAATTTTATGTGAGTATACTCATTTAATGACAATTTATGATGTAAGGATGAGTACTAAGATGTGAATGTAGTGGATGGTGTCCCTACCCATGATAGGGAGGTTGGAAGTAGATGATCTTTTAGATCCCTTCCAACCCAAACCATCCTACGATACATTAATGTTAAAAGGAAGGTGTTTAGCAGATCATGGCAGTAGTGCAGGGGAGTGGAAACCTGGACTCTGTTCCAGTGTCCTTCTTCTTCTGCATCTCTACCCTTTGGCAAACTACATATGAGTGGCTAAGCCTCCTCCTTCTTTAAGACTGTAGAGGGGAGAAAGGTAAAAGGGAAGGCACAGTGGAAAAGACTGCAGCAGAGAAGGGTGTCTGAACTGGCCCTATGGGGTAATTGCTGTTGGAATTTTGGTTTTCTTACTTGTACAAGAAGAAAGTAATTATTTATGGTCAAATCTAGGCAATAAAATAATAGCCACTAATTTATTAGAGGCTAGTAATACCAGTTAATACTATGAAGGTTTAGATAGAATAGGTGGAATGCCATTCAATCCTGACAATTTTTAATAGTGATAAGTTTGGGGTTTTTTGTAGGGGGATCTATTCTATGCCCTGTACTTAGCATTGTGGATATTTGGGAGAATTGCTGAGGTATCATCTTGTCAGATTTCAGGTGTCTTTAATCAAAGGATGTTTTCAGTATTAAGGATAATTTCAGCATCAAAAATCTCCTTGTATTGCAGATGGTATTGCTTCCCTATTAGCTTATAGTCCTTACTTGTTAAAAAAAAAAAAAAGGGAAAAAGAAAAAAATCTGCCCCATAACCTTTTCTTTAATTTTAAGATGACTAGCATATGCTATCTTTCCTAAGGCGAAGTAAGTGTACAAAGAAGATAAGAGGCTTTAGTTTTACATCTAGAAAAATCGGGAAACAAAAACCCCTCCCAGTGGGGGAGCAAGGTATAAAGCTGACCTCATCTAATTTATCTGAAGGTATGATTGAAGCCTTTTTTGTTAGATGGCTCTTTCCGTCACAATGTGCTCTTTTTACCTTTCCTTGATTTATCTTACATCTCTGTTATCCCAAGGTGAAAATGGGGAATTTATCTTCTACTGAAGACAACTTTTTAAAAAGAGTCTGAATCACTAAGGCCAAGCCCAGAAGCAACTGGAGGCAATTAGGAACACTTTCTTTAAAACTCGCACCCAACTTACACATGCTTAACTTGGGAGATCAGAGAGAAATATAGCTAGAGGACAGCGGGACTAATAGCTACCAGATCTAACAAACCATAAAGGTGTTCACCGGAGAATTGTGGCAATATTGACTGTGTGTTCATTAAGGACATGACTGCCACATGATGAAAGCATTGCTCTGCTGGGAGACATTTTACTACTTAAAATGGCAGATAAACTTACTCACTGCTTTCTCCTGTTGGTAAAAAAAAAAAAAAAAAAAAAAAAAATAGAAAAAGTACAAAACTTATGGGACTGAAAGTATTCCTGGGAAGAAGTTTTCAGCAGTCTCCTGCCATGCTCTGCGAAGAAGTTTAATCACCACTTCCAGAGCTTGAAATCTATCAAGATTAATAAGTAGTAATGTCACTCCTTTCATTCCTGATGACTAACAGTAACAGCCTTTTATATTTAATGTATCTGAAACAGAATTTGGTGTCATTACAGCCATGAGAAGTAAATCACCTTTCAGTGAGACTAATTTTCTGAATTTCGCTGTTTCTTTTTCACTCTTTTCTGCTTGCTTCTCTTTCAATGACATTGTTTCCACATCAGAGATATCGTGCCTTTTAATCTTTTAACAATGTATTCCATTTGTTAGGTTTTTTTTTTCTTTTAGTGGCTGTGGTTTACAACCTTAGAGATCTTTTCCAATATTAAAGATCGAGTCCAACTGTTAATCCAGCACTATTGTGTTCACCACTGTCCCTAGGTATGACATCCAAATGTCTTAAATACCTCCAGGGATGGTGACTGCACCACTTCACTGGGCAACCTGTTCTGATCCCTGACAACCACTTTGATGAGGAATTTTTCCCTAATATCCAGTCTAATATGTCCCTGTTCTTCCATTCTGGCACATGCAACAAAGTGCATGAAATCTTTAATGACTAAATGAATTACAAACAAATCAGGTGGCTTTGAAGTTTGTGTTAATTGATTTTAATGTTTTCAGAGCTCTTTGTGTCTTTAAGCTATTCTGTAGAGTGGGGAAGCAGAACAGACTTGAGATGTTACAGGGCACCCTGAATGAGGGGATTCAATAACTCCGCTTGTTTATTATGGCACTAATGCAAAGTAATCTGGAGGTCATTTTTGCTTTATTTATAACATACCTTTGTGACTGCCAGGTCTAGAATATAACAATCCCCTGAGGAGAAAAAACCACTCCCTTATTCTTTTTGCTTTCTCATACAAGCAGAGAGAGTAATTCCACAGTTAAATATGCATATTTGTACTTTGAGCCTTGAATGCTCTGAGAGTCAGCTTTGTCACTCATGTTTTCATGGTTTCATTTAGCAACAGTGAAAATATGTCTACCAGCTAAACGAATTCATTAGTTCCCTGAATATTTAGAGCCAAGCAAAAGTCCAAGCAAATGACTGTAGGCTCAGCAAGATCACCAGCCTTCCTTTTGTTGTATTATTTTCATATGTTTTTTACCCGTTTTCCAGTTCAGACTGTTGAAAACTCCAGAGGGAAAGTTAAAAAGTGTGAGGATTGTCTACATCTGTTTGAGTCTGCTGTGAATTAAGATCTTACAGCTGTGCCTAGTCCTCAAAACACAATTCTCTTGGTTTAATCAAGTGAATTGAAATTTTCATTCAAAGGTGTAGGAATGCCAACATTGCTCGTTCACATATGGCAACCATAACTAAACCAATATTCACATTTATATGAAATCACTGAAGGCAATGCATAATGCTATATGAAAAATATTAAGTTGTATGTCCACTGTACATGAGCAAGCTGCTTAATACTGCATTCACAAGGTGTCTGGTGTTTTATAATAATTTACAATAGCTGTAGGGTGGGTTAAAATATAGTTTAAAAGCAGAAAAAAAATCATCCTTTCTGCTACGAAGTATTGCAAGCTTTATTCTTTTTAAAAAAGCAACTTTTTAAAGCATCTGTAAGAATAAAGGAAGCTTGCTATGATAGGTATGTGTATTAAAATAAATTGCACATTTTAAAGGATAAGAAACAACAGTTTTATACTACATGGCAAGAGGAAAAAATTCAGTACAACTAAATGCTGCAATCTGGATGTGCTACCAGGTGATGCTGAAGGGCAATTTACTTGATTGAAGTTGTGGACTTGTCACTTGACTGAGAATTTGGAAATTACCTACATATTGGGCAAGGTAGTATCTCTGGTTTCTTGAGATTATAAGGGAGATTTTCCAGTTCATAGGTAAAGGTTCAGCCTGTCTGCACTGCAAGAGTGAGAGATAAATGGAAAACCCAGTAATTGAATGTATGAAATGGTGGTGTGGTTTGTTTTGGTTTGGTTTTTTTGTTTGTTTTTATTTGGTTGGTTTTGGTTTTTTGTTTGTTTGGGTGGGGTTGTTTGGGTTTGTTTGTTTTGTTTGTTTTTTTTGTTGAATCCTTTTTAAATAAGCTTTCTTTTTTTTTATTTTTTTGAGAAACGAATCTTTTACTGATTCTGTAATGTTTTTAGGGTCCCCCTTGCCCAAAAAGAGATGGAAAAAGCTTTCAGTTCTATTTCCTATTTGGCTAGTTAGCCAGTTAAATAATAGCAGAGTAGTTAAGAGGTGTGAGTTAAAGTGCTGTAACTCTGAGCCAGGACCAAACATGACAGCCTAGCTCAAGTGAAAGGTAACATATTCCTGTTGCCTTTAGCAGCAGAGCATAAGAACAGCATGGAAAAGAGCTGAAAGGTTTTTAAAGAGGGTCATTCAGCATGGAAAAGAACTGAAAGGTTTTTAAAGAGGGTCATTCCACACCCCTGACACTGAACTTGGCTATCTCACGTCTTTTAACCTCAGTAGCTGGTTTTGTTTCTGGTTTGTTTTTTTTTCCTTTCCTTTTTAGTTTTTCATCTTTTCTGTCTACTTCTATAAGTAAAAGTATGCCTTCTACGTATGCTCAAATCAGTAGTGCTGTGTTTTGGTCTTTTAAACCAACAAACAAACAAAACCAAAAATCCCAAACTAACAAAAAAAACCCCCAAAAACAAACAAACAGAAAAACAACAAAAAGAAGGGAAAAAAAAAGGAGAAGCAAAGGCATGGGAGGGTAAGTGCCATGCAGTGGAAGAGTGTGGAGCCACCACTAATCCGTGCTGTGCGCACTGTATGCTTGAGAGAGCCTGGGAGATTGGTGAAACAGCACAATGAAGATGAGGAAAAACCCAACTTGCTTGCCAATGGTGTAATTAAGTGCTATTTATCCTTTTTACAATATTTACATTGGCAGTGCTTCATTAGGGATTTATGGCCATCTGTCTTACAGATTTATTGTATATATTGTGGATTTTGCGATTTAAAATTGCTTTGGAGCTAGAACAAATCCCTCTGCTGTGCATATCCCAACACCTGAGGATAAGAAAAGTTTCATGGACCTGCTTACAGCACTTCACAAAATACTGTCTGGGCTGATGTCACACTGATGGTCAGTAAACTGAGCCAGGAATGTGGTAACACTCAATGCCATTCTGATGTGCCTATTTTAGCAGCACAGAGAAGAGAGACCGTTTGCAACTGTTACCTGCATCTGACACTTTTAACGCATCTTCTCCTTATTTAGCCTTAAAACACTTTTTTACTGGCCCTCTTTCAACAAAGTTCTCATTTTTAACCTTCCCCCCCCCCCCCCCCAAATACATACCTCTCTGCCTTTCCTATTGCTCACTGTTTTCTGTGTATGCAGAATACTGCAATACAAATTAAATTCTGCTCTGACCCCAAGTAATTTTCCCCAGAGCATAGCCTGGGCAAAAGAGTGAGGGTAATCTTCCCCAGTGAGGGCAAATCAACATTCTGGGGTAGAAGCAGGAGTCTGCTGGTTTGCTATTTGAGTTTATTGTGCAAAGGCTCAGAGCCCATCTCCCATAACGTGAATTGAGCTTACCCAAAACAGTTTTAATATCTGTCTACAAACCATAGGTTTGTTGGTGTGTGCCTGGGGATAAACACCCCAACAGAAGGAAGCTGTAATAGCAAATTAAACAATGTGGAAACATTACCATAAAATGGAGTGCAGCAAAAAAAATTTAATCCACTGAAGCCTTTGAAATGACGAGAAAATGCTTTTGTTGTAGAAACATCAAGAAAATTCAGAGATATCCAGGACTTTAGGCCTTATGCTTGCTACTCCCTCAGGATGAGGCACACAGGACCCTGACTGGGAGGACAGCTTTCCCCTATCCTTTTATGCATTGAAGTGTTTACCTGTTTCTTTGCAAGTAATTTCAGGATTTAGACACTTCTTTGTTCCTGAGTGGATTTTGCCAGTACTTAACAGGAGATGAAAATCCTGTGTTGTTTTTTTTTTCCTCCTACCTGTAATAATAATATCTGTTCTCCCAAGGTGATACTTGAAAAACAGTACAGATCACCAGTGTGGATTAACAGAAATTAATCATGATAGAAATAAGTCTTGCATTAAAGATTTGTATTGTGAGACCAAAAAAACTATGCAAATTGAGAAAAGCAGCAAATTGGACCCATCTGTGTTGTGAAGTCTTGATTTGTGCTGTCTTTGATGTATTGAAGTGATCCCATTGTGGGAATGTTGTGTCTGTGCTCACTCTAAATCTTAATTACAATGTTAACTTGCCTACACATAGATAAATTTTTAACTCTTTTCCTCATTTCTATTTAGATGACTTTTTATTCAGAAGCACATGAGAGTTGAGTTTTATCCCATTTCACGAGAATGTCAAAGTGCTGGTGTTGTTCCAGCTCCTTCCTTAAATGATCAACACCACCTATTTAATTTTTTTTTTTTTTTAATTCTTGTCAGAGAATGAATATTAGCTCTATTCTGTAAATTATGAGGAGTGACTGAGGGAACTGGGATTGTTTAGCCTGGAGAAAAGGAGGTTTGGTATTTATTGCTCTCTACAGCTCCCTGAAAGGAGATTGTAGCAAGGTGGGGGTTGATCTCTTCTCCCAAGCAACAAGTGGGAGGATGAGAGAAAACCACCTCAAGTTGTGCCAGGGGATATTTAGATTGGATATTAGGGAAGATTCTTCACAGAAAGGGTGGTCAAGCATTGGAACAGGCTGCCCAGGGAAGTACTTGAGTTCTGATCCCTGCATTGAATAACTGGAGGTATTTTAAAGGACATGTAGATGTAGCACTTTAAGGACATGGTTTAGTGGTGGATTTGACACTGTTGGGGTAATGATTGGAGGTTATGATCTTAGAGGTCTTTTCCAAACTAAATGATTCTGTGATCACATCTCACTTGACCCTAAAGCTTTGCCTCCCATACTACTCTCACTACAGCCTATTTCCTGGTGTATCAGAGGTCTGTTGGAGGGGCGGTAAGACCAGGTGGGGACTGGTGCTACCAAAGGGGGTGGAAGCAGAAAATCCTTCCCTTGCCACCATCTCACACACCTTGTTCTCCAGCCCTTTGCTTGGATGACCAACAGAACTCTCACTGCTTGTCGTGACAGCCAGGAGTGAATCAAGTGGAACTACCTTGGAAAAACGTCCATGATTAAAATTTCTCTCATTTCTCCTTACCCTTTGAAAAACTCACAACCGAGAACAAATGTTAGTGTATTCAGCTGGTGTTTCCCTGGATACAGTCTTGCACTTTCTGTGCTTTATCCCTGCTTCCTGTCAAGACACCCATCGTGTTCTTCTCTTTCCAGGTGTTTCTTGGCCTAATATATTACTTTTCCCTTGTGTGGGCAAAAGGAGTGACCTAGAGCCTGGCTACAGGACAGTGGTGAGATCTGCGTGGGCTGCCCTGGCCTTTTGTGTTTGACCACTGTGCTGTGCAGCGCTCGTGCTCAGCTGTGCTGATTCCTCTGCCTTTGTATTTTCCTCTCAGCTTGTATCAAGCATATGTTGTTTCTCTGTACACAGGCATCTCACAGAATTTCTCAGCTGCCTCTCTGTCATCCCCAAGTCCAAATTACAACTGTCAATTATACATGAAAGGTAGGTGAGATCAAAGGCTTCCCTTAGTCCTGCTACTTGCGCATCTGCTTTACCCGTAAAAGTACAAAACCAAAATTCTCTTTCAAAATGCTCATCTTCAGTTTAACCTAGTACATTTCATCAAAATTATCATCTTGGTAGCTTCCCCCTATTGTACAGTGGATAATGAAGAACACTTTATATGCTTGTAAATGACAAGAGAATTTAAAATGTGAAAAGGACATTTTAAAATGAGTAATTTCATGATTTTCTTCAGTGTTTAACAAGGATTTTACCTAGAGTTGGAAATATTAATGAATCAGATTGTTTCAAGGTAAGACAGAAAAACAGGAGAGGAGAAGTTGTTAAGTTGGGGGTTTTGTTTGTTTGGTTTTTAAAGGATTATAATTAAAAAAAATGAGTAAAAAAGATAAAATTTTGACTCCATTTATGTGAATGTTACTACATCCTCCCTCAATTTCTCAATATTCAACCTGTTGTTGAGTGTATTTTACACATCCACTCCTGAGGAATATGAGAAACTCTGCAATGCAACACATCTAAGCTTTGCTTTTTTCCCCGAATTAATGGCCCCCACACCCAACAATTGCTGAGAATTTTTAAATATTGTTATTAGAATGTGATGACTTAAAGTAAGTAAGCTCATTGTGTGTTTCAGTTCCAACTTTAATCTGATGAACCTCTTTAAAATTGAAGACTCTGGATGTTAAAATGCTCCACTTTGCTACTGTTTATCGTCTGTTTAAAGGAAGTATATATTGACAAAGCACTGTTCAAGTATCAGAGAAACTCAGCTTGACGAAATTCTTGCAAGGAAATATATATAATGTACCATTGTGGTGACATATTTTAAAAATTGTAACATTAATAGCTTAATAAGTAATGTGAACTGCTTTGGTCTTCAGCTAAAGCTTCTTTGCACAGGGATTGCTCCCATGTAGTGATTTTGGTTCCCTATGGATATTGTCATTAATTTGACAATTTAGTTCATGTCAGTGAGCAGTCTAATAAAGGGAACTTTTGGTGCTTTAGTCTTCTGGTTGATTGAGCTGTTGGGGGTAGTGTCAGAAGAGAGGAATATTTGTACAAAACACTGTATTTGCCTGCTAAATTAAAATCTGCTCAGCCAGATGTTTTTTCTGAAGATTTTTGTATGTGTGACAGTAAATCTCGTTTATAGGCTACAACAAGTGAAAAGTTTTACTCTACTGGTGTTAATGCAGTACTTGGGGCATGTCATGTATGTCCATCACCAAATTGCAATTATTTCTGAATTATCAGGCATTGAAATCTCTTAACAATTGCAAGCTACTTGGGCCTGAGCTCCTTTTATTTGGTATGATTCAGAGAGGCTACTCTAACATTATTGATATCTTATGTTCTTCCTAAACTCAACTGATCAATATTGAAGTGCTTTAAAAAAGACCCACAACCAATACTACACATACACACACAAAGCCCAGGCTAATTGTTTTGCTGGGTGAGGTTTAACATAATACTGGGTGTAGAAATGACAGCATCTTACATATCCTGGATCATTTCAGAAATGCTTTTAATCTTGGTTGTGCTAGTCTAGAGAAGAAAGAAGCTTTACATATCACCATTCTAAAGACAAGGCATATCTGTTCTTGTTTCGTAGATCTGTAAAGCATAATCATACATCTGAAGCTTTTTCAAGAAGACTCTAATGGACCTTAGCATATGTTTATTAAAAATGTACTTTCCAAATTGAGTCCTATACTCTAATTAGACTAGTTAAGCATGATAGTCTTACTTCAGCTCAGTCTGTTTGAATTTAGAGCATCTCTACTCACTACTCTGATGCTGCTCTGTTTACTCCAATGTGGAGGAAGTCATGGCTTGGCTTTCAGTGGTTTGGCCCAATACATGTGGGAAGAATGAAATCGAGGCTGCAAGGTTTTAAAGCATCTCCATGTGTTGGTATTTTGCACTGAGTGAAAGAAAAGCAAACAGGCATCTGGGAGCAGTGAAATAAGGGGATTATTTTTTCTTTATGTGGACCTTGGCTTAAGCTGGGGACACCAGTGGGGCTGTGTGTGGAGGGGTGCTCTGAGAAGCAGATACTTGTCTTGGTGTCTCAGCCCCTTTTTCTTCTGCCTTCTGGCAAAGCAAAATGACAGGAACAGTAGTTTTGTCTTAAACCAGAACAGCCTTGCACAAAATCAGCCTTACAGTCTGTAGCCAAATTGCCACTCCAATACAAACTTTCTGTAGGATTTGTGCAGTCTCTTGTATGACTGACCTCACACTGAGTATGCGTATCAATGATCGTGGAAAACCGAGTCTTTAGGTGCTCCTGCCTGCTGGTGCTTTTCAAGACTCCGTTGTTATTGTTATGTCATTATACACTGAGGAAATCTCAAACTTTTTCATGAAAGGCGAGAGGCCAGTTCTTATTTTTGTCATTACCCAAGCTGGCAGGGTACCTGCTTGAACTTTAAAGGACTGACTCTATCTTGATTAGGTGTACTGGCACTTAATTTTTCACATCTAAGGTGACCACAGTGACCAGCAGTCAGCTGGTTTCCTTAGATGTCTCTTACTTTCTTCTCTGCTCTTTATTTTAATTCTGTTTCCCCAGAAAAACGATCAAATTTACTTGGCAGCTTAGTAGTGACTAGGACAGGTTTCTGGGATGAAGTTCGGTGAGTTGTTCTGTGTTCCAGTTATGTGCTCTAATTTTTACAGATTTTACTTATTTAGAGATAAGGGAAAAGGGGCTTTTTTCTCCCCTTTTCCCTCTTTGAATCAGAAATGTTCTTCTCATCTAAACTGGTTCATACATTCCTTCAGGCAATCCAATTTTTATGGAAAAAACTTTCATCAGAAAATCCCTGACTTGTTGTGCTCTCTGGAGACTTATGTCTACTGGATTTTAGTTTCTTCGCCTTTGACACATTGACACAAAAAAGTCTCTAATAAGCAGAAGCAAGCCCACCATTCATCTTTCTCTGCTGCTCTCCAGTTTGTAAATGAGCAAAGTTTGGTTATATACTTACATGAGGTAATTACTCTGTAATGATTAGAATAATGTAGTCTTTTGTGGCTCCAGCAGTGAATTCTTTCCTATCAATTATTGGAAGACTATAAATGCTGATGATAACCACTGGTCTATTTTTGAATTCTAAATCTTTTATCCTCCAAACCAATCATTTGATTTTTTTTTTTAAATTTTATTTTTCTGGACATCTTTCTGTTTTGGGACTCATTAGAAAAACTTAATAGTAATATTCTTTATTTTTATATTTCAATATTTTCATGTTCCAAAATGGCTAGGAGGAACATGAAAAAACATATTGCAAGTTCTAAGAACCATAACTGTAAAATCATTCATAGTTTGCTGACAGGTTTTGGCATGAATGACTTCATTCCTTTAACAACAAGGAATCTTTTGAATTCAATTACACTGTTGTTGCCATCATTGGTTGCTTGGTTTATTTTAAGGAATGGGAAGTTCTGAAAAGCAAAACCCGTTAAAGGGTTTGTTTGGCGCTTAGGAGTGGGGAAAAGAGGAAGGTTGGCAGAATTTTAATGATCCCTTGCTGACAGGTTAGTATCTGGCGATGTAATGACTGCTGGGGAAACTTAAAGCTGTTTGGGGTCACGTGAGTTATCCCAGTCCCCTGGGCAGTCTTATGGTTGATGTCGGAGGGGCTTATCTGATTGCATTTCACTGTTTATATTTTCTGTAACATGGGTTAGATGTCTGAGTCGCAGTTCTTCAGTTTTCAAAAAGCCTTCTGTAGTGTACCACACCTTGTGCAATAGACCCTCTGTTAGTGTTGGTTATTACAGTAACCACTGTAATACTAGTCCAGCAATGAAACTCTGCAGCTTTGCTTTGACTAAGAAAATGGTTGAATTGCAGACTTTAAAGCAAAAATGTTGTTCTTGCTGTTGTACTCAATAACGTTCTCCTGGTTCTACCCCTCTGCACAAGATTGCAAACTAATCTTAATTAACTTAATCTAAATTTTACTTCATACCCGTCTTCCTTGGTTTTCAAACCTGTTGCAGTAACAAAATAACTGGGAAAGCTTGGGTTTCCATGCAATTGTAAAGAAACAACACTTTTTGTGTAATTGAAATCTTGAGTGTCACGGATAAATTGTAAATACTTGAAGAAGTATGTGTCATGGGTGGGAATTCTTTCAGGATGACATGAACAAGACTGGCACAAACTGCAGCACATTTTCAATTAACTTATTTTTCTTTTCCCTGAGTTTACAATGCGTGCAAAATGCTGATATGGTTCAGACAGCTGTTCTGACAGTGCAGTAGAAGTAGGTTTAATATTAAGATAGTCCCAGCATATGAGATGGGGGTGATGGGGGGGAGCTTTTCCTGCTGCTTTCGCAGCCCTGGATTGAAGATGAAAAGGCATGGTTTAAATTAGAATTACAGAGTGAGAGCAACCCCCCTGGAGCATGGAGAACAGGGTCTGCTGCCTCTTCCCCTCTTCTATGCCTTTCAGTCTTGTGTGTCCATCCTTATTGTGCTGCCTTATCATGTGATTCACTCCGAATGGGAGATGAGGGTGACACCAGTCCCAGCTCAACTTGGGTGCAGTTCTGCAGCAGGCAGTTAAGGCTGATCCTAAAAAGCTGCTGCCTGCCCAAATGCTGGGACAATTGGGAGTTGTTAGTTTAACTAAGTGAACCGCATTGATTAATGGCCACTGTTCTGCACATACAAGGCAATAAGATCCTGAAAACATTAACACAGAAAAGCCTTCATCAACCCAGGCTTAAAAATTAAGAAACAAGGCAAGTCATTAAAGCATGTATTTTACTAATAAATCACATTTGAAATGGCATCTATGCAAACGAGCAACTTAAGCAGGGCATGAGTGGGACCAAATTTGTTTCTGTAAAAAGATTTACACACTTTTAAATGACATGTTTGAAATCGATTGAGAGGAAAGAAAAGAAATGAAAAACCTGATATAACAGTGGTGTAAAATTACACTTACAGTAATGGGAGAAGAGAGTTTATCTACTCCTAAATGTCATTAATTCATCTAATTGGATGTTCTGTCTTTCTGTTTGTGATATCTTACACATGATGACGGTTTTAGTGATAGAGTAATTTAACAATATTATATGAAAGAAATAACTGAGCCTCTGCCTTTTCTTCTATTTCATTACTTTCCTCCAAAGCTCTTTTGAACTCCTATAGAAGTAATGCTAATTTCCAGTAACAGTGTGCCTGTTGGCTCAAAATTTATAGTGGTTTGTCCTACACTCCTATTCTGAGTCCTTCTAGTTCCTGACTGATGTGAGTGTGAAGAAAACTTTACCATTCCCCCCTCTCATGCTGTTTCTATTATGGACCTGGTGTTCTCTTTCTTCCTCTTTCTCCTCAAATGTGTTGGTGGTACAGCAAGAGCATTGCTATATTGCACAACTCTTCAAATAAAAGACCAATGAATTTTTCTTTCTATCTTTGGTCTATCTGTAGAGAAATGCCAAGCTATATACAGCTGCTTGATGTTACCTGTAGCCATTAAAGGCATCTATTCATGTGCTTCTCAGTTTTGTCATCTTTTTGCTTCATGTGTTGCCCATGCTACTTCTGGCATCTCCCTTCCTTTCAAACCTTTGCATGCCCAGCAGATAGTTTCCCCAGACCTAATGAGGCGAATGTAATTGATGTGTTTGAAACATCTCAGTGTCTAATTTACTCTGGTATAGTAAAATGAAGGCAAGGAAAAATAGTTTGTGTTGTTCTCCAAGTAGACACATGTAATTACATTCCAGAGACTGTAATCCCTGTATTAGCAAATGAACTCTGTGTTTGAAATGCTGAGGCATGCGAATTTTGAATGTGCTCATGTACAAACTGCTGCTTAGGGTTGATTCATGGCAAAGTTGTTCCCATCTATGTATGTGTAACTGATCATCAAACACAAATGAAACATGCCAACACTCACACAAAATGCTCTAGGAATTCATCTCTTCTTTTTTATGGGTGTTACCTTCTAATTAGCTTTTCATACTATACTCTCAGGAAGAAGCATGTTCTGTACCAAACCAGAAAGGCTTAAAAAATGCAAATAATGGAAAATGGCAGCTAAACTAGTCTAGTTCACACCAGACACAACCCGCTGGTGTGGATTTATCTGTCTTCTTGAACAGGTGCTCAGGAGAGGAATGATACCCAGAATACAGTTTTCTAACACAATTTTATTTTTAGTCAAGGAAGAGAGAGGAAATACCTACTAAACTTACATTTTAGCTACTGCTTCAAGTCTTCTTTTCATATTTGAAATATTTCTCAATTATGAAATCACATCAGAACTGACCAAAATATCCTTTACTGTATTCCTGAAGTTCTTCAGTGAAAAATACTTTGCAAACAGCAGAAAACAGTCTATATTAATAATGGTTTGGAAAAAGTGGTCTTTCACAGAAATTCAGGCTAAATCATCAGTCAATTAAAATCTGTGTTGCTACATGGATTTGTGCTATCTGCAAACCTGAGCTCCTACTCCTCCTTGAAGGCAAGGGGGTTGAAGTGTGTGTTTGGGATAACCTAACACCTGGCAGTGGGTTGTCTCACCTTGCTCAAGATACCAACTGCCCCCTGGGACCTTTGTTCCCTGGATGTGGCTTGGTTATGTCATCAAATCAGTGCACTAACAAGAAGAAATCCTCCCAGAACATCTTAAAGCTCAGCATTTCCTGCCAGTATTTCAAGTCAGATCTTCACTGCAATTGAACAGACAACTTCCATCAATTACACAGTAAGTTGTTTGCCACCCGGGCAAGCGACAGTTGACAGCTGGCACTGAGTAATCAGGAAGAATAGGGTTGGTTGAAAATCAAAAGTGGGAGACACTGAGACAACCTGCTCTTCAAAATGTGTCTGTCACTTGGCACATCTACTTCATATTGTGATCACTCCTGGTTCCTTGTTGACTTTTGGTTTTTGAGCAGTGACATATTTACTGAATAATCACTAAAATGACTTGTGAATAAAGCAGACGGACCTGATTTGGTAGAGTGACTGTTTGTGAAGTTACACTAAAACAATTAATATTCTAAAATATCAGCTGCAGTCAGAAACTAAGCTGGCAAATATCAAAGCAATTTACAACTCTGTATAGCTGAATACATGTGAGAACACACAAACACACCCCTGAACATATGTGTTGGCAGAAGTCAAGGATTGTTTATAAAGAATTATAATTTTTTAGCTAAAATATTTAATAACTGTTTTGTTGCCAGGCTAAAAAGTACCAGTGTGGTAAATCCACTATTACTGATGTGAAATCTTTCTCCTCCATTATATTTCTACAAATATTTCCTGTTATGAACTGGAAGATCATTCTTTGCAATTTGTATGACATTTTGCTGGGTTTCGTTCATTTGTGTTTATGCCTATGTGTAAAGGAGACTAGTATCATTTGAGTTTCTTCAGAACTATAGTTAAGTAATATGCACAAAATTCAATCAAATGCATTTCTGACAATTGCTAGACTTTGTTTTTCCACTAATACATAAATGAAGTAGAACTTGCCAAACTGAAACCTTGCCTTGGTTTATTCTAATGAATTTATTGTATGTTTTATACAGTTCCTTCAGTGTCTTTTGCCTTTTGTTTTTCAGTGCTTAGTCCTAAACAATCACCTCCCATAAGGCAAAACTGTTGACATTTCTCTAAGCAATTGCAGACTTTCCAAAACTGTTTCTTGATGCTGGCAGAATTGTATAAATTTTAAGTATTTTTCAAAGAGCTCTTTGTTGAGGACATGTGATGCTTGGGGCAGAGAGGGAAATTTATGGGCTACCAGACATTGCACGGTATTTAAATTTCCTTAGTGATTGCAAGCATATGAAAATATTTTATGAACTCTCCTGAAACAAGAAAATGTGTTTTAAGAGAAAAAAAAAGTATCATACTAGAAAAGCCTATAAGACTAATGTCACTAGGAAGCAAAATTACTGAAGTATTTTCAGAAAAGAATGCTTACCTCAGTATATTAACAGATATTTTTTTTGTATCCTACCCACTTGTTATTACTGTGTGTTCTCTCTTATTCAGAAACACTGATATACTGTGAAATTTAGTACTTTTTGCCTGTCTTCTAAGTAAGGCAATAGCAGGCTGATATAATTTCTAACAAAATAGAAACATGAATGAGATTCTTAGTACCAGAGTAAGTGAAAAAAAATCACTTTATCAGCATTATTTTTACCAGTTGCTTCAAAACCACTGTGTTAATAAATTAGGTTATGGAGACTTTACTGTATCATGGAAAATATCTTCGAATTAGACACAAATACTTCTTAAGATGCATTAGAGGCCAACACAGGTGTTTCCAGCAGCACCACACGTTAGCCCTCACTTTTATTTTCTTTTTAAAGTGCTGTTTTAATTATCTCAATATGTTTTCCCTAAGAAGTAGAGCAGCTTATGCAATCCACCAAGTTCTGAGATCATACCCAATATGCCAGTTGTTGCAGAAGTGGGAAGCAATCAGTAGTGGAGACATGTAAGTATGCTTCTATGTCACTTGAAAAAAAAATGGTTTAAGAATGGGAAGCTGGAAGGAAACATGGGCTGAACAGAACAGTAGAGGGTTGTAAATCTGAGAAAATGGAGGACCAAAAGCAGTAGGGAATTAGAGAAAAATACAAGTGTCAATCTTTCAACAGGAACACGGACAAAGAGAAAACCAACAGGAAACCATCCCTCAAGGAATTTTACAGTTGCAGCTTTTTAAGAGGATATGGCAAGGGGAATGTTATGTAGCAAAGCTTTCAAATTAATTGCTGAAGGATTGCAGAGAGAAACTATCTTTGGCAGAAGAAAAAGGCTGAAGTGATAGTAAGAGACAAATATGTCAGTATCATTAAGATTTTTTAGCAGAAAAAACTTACTGTGGAAGCTCATGAACCCCTTAACTGGAGAGCTGCAGGATCATTGGATAAATATTCATTTGGTGCTGCTTGTAAATGTAAATAAGCTACACTGCATCTGTGTTTCAAACTTACTTTTCAATAATGCTGTGGAAAAGTTGCCTAGAATTTTGAACACTGGTCTTTTTGCATCATTATAGAACAAGTCAGAAAGCCACAATCTCTTACTTAATTAACAGTTCAGGAAAAGGCATTAACTTTGAATTAAGTAACTTAGAAAACAGAGGCGCTGCCTTCACAAAATTCATATTTAAAAGATGCTTTTTGGTTAAGCTGACTATTCTGATCAACTTTCACAGGGCAACAGCACAAGTGTGCTATCTCTTGAGAAGGGATCCTCTGGGCAGACCCACTGCCCTACTTTCAAGCTGACACTTTTAGCAAATAAAAAAAAATGCCAAGCAGCCTCCAAATAAAGCCAGAGTCCTAACTCTCAAGAAATTTTGGCTGTGTAATTTGAGTACAAGTGGGGGAAAACAAAAATGCCTCAGGTACTTGCCTGCTGAATTCTTGTTCCTCTGGAAGATATTATTCATCTGATCCCTTTGTAAACATAAATGGTTAGAACTAAATAAAGCTGTCAACATTTGAGAATAAACAGTAGAACAGTAAAGTTAAACAGATGAGACATTCTCTATATACCATTGTACACATTCATTTTTTAGAGATGTGGATGCTACTGGTCTTTCTAGTCTATTGATTCTGTAAATATAAAGAGAAGCAGGAGAAGATGAATGATGCAATTATTTACTATTGGTACCAAAACAGTGAGCAGGTAAAAATAAAAAAAACATGTAAAGGTGTATACTTCTTGTTCAAAAGAAATAAAATCTGAGAACTTATGTGATGAGTGTGCATTAGAAGGTAAAATGGAAGAAACAAATTTTTTCCCAACACATTGTTCTTGCACGTAGACGTATCCTAGTTGAACACTTGTAGAAATACAAACATCTTGAATCCTTGCTATGCCTGAGAAGGATGGAATAGCCATTAAGACTGATTTCAGGTGGTTTTGATAGGCACAGAACAACTAAGGTAAAGAGACAACATAAACTATTTTAGAAGATATAAATTATCCTTTAGGAACATGTCATTCCTGCAACTATTTGGTTTCCTTAGGCATCACGGAAATTTAGAGATGCTGATAAGTTTGCAATATGAAATAAGAATATATTATTCTAGGCTTAAACTTAATATAGTGATACTTAATACAGAAACAAAAATAATCACCTATGCAGAAGCTTAACTGAGTTGAACTGTGCATCTTGTTTGTCAGTTTTTGCTGGATCGGTTGTGTGCCCAATGCAGCAGTTATACAACATGAGGAATGTTGTCTTGGAGGGTCCAAGGCACCAAGGTTTTAGGGCAAATGTGTGCCACAGAGCACTGTGTCGTCATACACTGGTCATTCTGAGCATTTTGTGGTTCCTTTCCATCATTCACATGTGGTTGCCCTTCCAGAAAAGGAGAGCTGGTGTTCTTCATGTCCAAGATGCGTTCTGATAACAAGCTGAGAAAAGGCCAACACACGTGCTGGGGCTTGGGAATGCTCTGCAGCATAGATATCTATCCCTGTTGGCCATGCAGCACGTTCTGAAGTCGTAACTTGTTTTGATTTTTATGAAAGATATTGCTCTTTTATCTATTGTAACCTACATCTGGAAGGAAACAAAAGCTTATCAGTACATATTCTAAATGTAAAGCTGGCTCAGAAGATTGTTAAACTACAGCCACTGCCAGTCCTTTAGGGCGGTGGGTGTGTATGTAAAGTAAATGGGAAAAAAACCAGCAGTTGTTGAAACTGGGTAAATAAAGAAAAGGAGCTTAGTGTGCTTCCAAAAGGAAATGAAGAGCTGGAATGTGATATTTAAATACACTTTTATAAGTGCACATTTGTGCTTGCAAGTAAAATGGGAACAGATGTACCAATTCGATCAAAGCTATTTATCTATAGATGGAGCTGTTTCCAGATGATGGCAGGCATTAGTAGGATAACAGGGCGGGTAAAATGGGCATCAATGCCTACCCTTCAGTTTACATTAGATTATTTCAAGAGCCTCTTACAGACAGTTCTGACAGGAGTGCCAGGGCAGGTGTGGAAGTCACAGGAGGAGCAGACCCTGGGGAAGGGCTGTTGGAGTGACCGGAGCTATCGGCACAGTGTGAGCTGGTCTGTAAGTCCTGAGCACTGCATATGCCTCGTGCTGCTTTTCTGGACACCCAGGAGGGAGAAAGCAAGGAAATCCTTGGCCTTAGGAAGAAGAGATATTCCAGTGGCTCCAACAGGGTACAGAGGGACTCCCCTAGACCTGCAGGTGTTGGTAGTAACAAGGACTGGGTGTCAGCACCTTTGTGTTCCTCATCATCCAAGGGATGGATCTGTGTGGGCTGCTTGGGAATGATCATCTGGGCACCTGGCTTCCAGCCAGGCCAGATGGGGATATGCCTCCTCATGCTTGGGAGAATTTGGGCATAAGAATCAGTTGTGTGACATCAGTTTTGCTTTCAAACAAGAAATACCCTTCTATTCTTATCAAGTGGTTCACTGGGATTTGCTGTTTTACTACGGGTGTTGCAATATTGTCTTAGACTCTCAAATTCCGGGAAATAAAATGTGTTGAGTGAACTCCTGCCCTCTCCCCCCTGTTTTTTTTTAACTGGATGATATTTTAAAAATATGTTCAGCGAGAATAAACAAAATATTCAGCAGTTAGAAGGGTATTGAATTCCATAAAATGGGATACTGAAAAGCATATACCTGACTTTGTTTGAAACAGCTACATTATTTTGAAAATATTATTGTCTCTTGTAGCCTGCATCTTCAGGGGGAAAAAAAGAATATTCAACTTTGCATTTTATTCTGAAAAGGTAAGCATCCCTTTGTGCTCCACTTCTTTTTGGATACACTGTTTGAAATTCTGGAAAATTCTGAGAAGTTTCTTCTTCTTCTTGTTGGCCAATTACAAGTATGTTCATAATTAACCAAGTAGATGTAAGAAAAGTCTTTGCACAATTAAAATTAATGAAGGATATCCTCTCCACTCCCTTTATCTCTAAAGCTTTATTTTGACATATGGTATTACTTTTTATACTGGCACTCAGACTTCTTGCACAAATGGAAATGAAGACCTAAGTAGCCACCAGCATTTTTAGAAAGATAAGTGAGAAGCATTTTGGATTTTTTGGCTATTTAAGTGCCTAGCATATGTTACAGCTTATTTTATAAAAAATATTTGAAAAAGAAAGCAAGCACTTCTGTGACTTTTTTCTGTTTTGTTGGTTTGGTTTTTTTTTCCCCTCCCACGTATCTTAGTGAAACTTTAATAAATTTTAAAAAGAAAATCTTAAGTAAGTTTTGTTCCTGTAAATTCTGGACTTCATTACTCTAGAAGGTATTAAAAAATTATAAGGAAAATACATGAAATGTCCATCTTTCACGTGCAAACACATTTACAAATAGCTCTGCTTTCTTTTGGGCTCTTGCAGACCTATGTAACTGAACTAATTCAGGTATTGGTTACTTAGGCACGTGCAGTATGAGTTATTTGGGGTGTCCAATGCATGACCAGTTCTTGGAGCACATTAAATGATTACAAAGCATTGAAGGTACCAGGAAATATGGTACTTAATGCTCAACACAGTCTTTGGTTTGGTTTGTATAAGCATTCCCAGAAAAAATTTCACTGTCTAATGAGGCGAACGTTATGTGTTCATTTACTTGCCCAGGGCCTTTTTGATGAAAGATTTGATGTAATTGCAAAGTACTAGTATTTTTACCAGAGCAATTAAGTGTTTTAAAGTTGGCTAATTACTATTTCAATGAGGGTGAGGATGTGTTTTTTTGCATCACCTCCCCATGGCAACCCACCTAAACCTATCAGGAGGATGATTAAAGGAGCTATCTCCAAAGCCCCTGCTGCAAGGATCTACCTCAAGACTTTTTAACCACATTACAATACTGAAAGTACCTAAGATTACTTCCTCCTGTTTACTTTTTAATCAGTTACCTATATGTGATCTCATTAAAACTGCATAAACTATACTAAAAAGTCATAGATGAGTTCCAGGCACTGATTTAAATCTTGAGTATGGATTTTGTTAGTCTTTTTTTTTTTTTTTTTGTTAGAGAGATCTTAGTAAGGAAAGGGATGCCTTGTAGAGGAAATAAAAACTTGCAGTCTTTCTTCTCTAACCCCTTCTGAATAATTCAAAAGTTTTGTTTATCTATCTCTGGTTAAGAATTATCCGTTAGACTTCCTGATAACTGACTTTTACCCTTGGAAACATGAAGAACTTATGGAATTTGTTATTCTGCAAGTAGAATCTGATGGGACATTTGCAGGTGGGCATTTTGAAGAATGGATACGCTCTATGTTAGTGTATAAAAAAATAATCCAGAGTTTCTTAGGAATTCTCATTTTTGTCATGTTTTAAATTCTATTAATTTGGTGATTTAGCTCTGTGTATTTCCAAACATATTTGTTGAAGGATGTTGTCATTGGGCATGACTTCTGTTGCCTTTTCTTGCTTTTATTCCTTTTTATTTGTATTAAGCATAGTGAATCTCATACAAATTTTTTCTATAAAATCAGTCTAAATTTAATCTATTTGTTTTAAGTCATAGAAAATTTATCAAATTTAATATATTAGTAAGTGTCTGTTGTTATCAAAATTCTGTAGCCTTCTTGAAATGATATCTAGATCCAGATATTTCCTAATGCTGTAGCAAAGGCTATGTCTGCTTGGCAGTGACATTATTTAGCAAGAAGAAAAGTTGACATCAAAGTTTGTATTGAGAAGACTGTGCAGAGAAACACTAAACTCCAGTTCCTTCTAGTAATTATCCCTGGAAAAGAAATGATTACATGCTTCCTGGTGTGTTGATTTTGGCTCTATTATGAGGGGTCTTTAAGTCCTCATGACTTGAGTGCGAGGTGAAAGCACTCTGCACAAAAGCTGCTTTGGAAGTCTTCCACCAAGCTGTCAGAAAACCTTCATTAAATGTTTGTGAAGCTGAGTCCTCTTCATCTTCTTTTAAATATGCCATGCTGTGTGTAGGTGTGACTTTCACCAAGTTTTTTAATGTACTGTGAATATAATTAATAGACATTTCTCACAATATACAATTTTGCACTATATAACAAATAGTAAACTTAGGGGAGATCAGAAAAGATGAGATGGGTTTATGGAAAGCAAGTCTCCCTCCTGTTTCCAAGTGCCATGAGCATGCCTGAGCAAAATAAGGATGGGGTGGAGAGATGCAAGATCTGGGAGGTGGATTACAGCTCTGAGGTTTTAATAAATGGCTGTAGTTTGGGCTCTGACTTCTGACTGTGTTCCATGTGTTTCAGCCATTGAAAAAGTATTTCTGGAGGGAGTGTGTGTCCAATCTGCCCTCTGCATCACAGTAGTTCCGTACCCAGTGCTGATAGGCTTGGAAGTAGGGTGGGGATTTTTTCACAGATAACCTTTCCCAAATTATTAGTTTGTTACTTTCTAAACCTTTCACTAAAATTATCAGCTCAAGTATTTCTTTAGTATTGTTATTTCTTTTAGAGTAACTGGTAAATATGTATGTTGAGGGGTGTGTGTAATCTGTCTATACCTGGTGCTCTGTGTACTGTTACTACTCTTATTTAAGTCTGTGCTGCTGAGGATTTCTGTAGTATAATGTAGTGGGTTTCTGTGGCTGGGTTTGGTAGCGGGGGGGCTACAGGGGTGGCTTCTGTTAGAAACTGCTAGAAGCTTACCCTGTTCCGTGGAGCCAATGCCAGCCGGCTCCAGGATGGGCTTCCTGCCACTGGCCAAGGCCAAGCCAATCAGGAGTGACAGTAATGCCTCTGTGATAACATATTCAAGAACAGAAGATTGTTGTGCAAAAAGAATTCCAGCCAGGGAAGAGCAGAGTGAGAACATGGGAACAACGTAGCCACCAAGGTCAGTGCAGAAGGAGGGACAGGAGGTGCTCCAGGCGCTGGAGCTGAGGCCCCTGAACCCCACGGTGCAGACCATGGTGGAGCAGCTGTGCCCCTGCAGCCCATGGGGGACCATCAGGGCACAGAGACCCACCTGCACCCATGGAGGAGCCCATGCTGAGCAGGTGGATGCATGAAGGAGGCTGTGACCCCATGGGAGGCCCAAGATGGAACAGGGTCCTGCCTGAGACCTGCTGGAGCAGGTTTTTCCCGGGTAGGACTTGTGGCCCCTGTGAGGGACCCACCCCGGTACAGCTAATTTGTGAAGGACTGCACCCCATGGAGAAGTGACCCACGGGACAGCAGTTTAGGAAGAAGTGCTGCCTGAGGGATGGACTCATGCTGGAGAGGTCCATCAAGGACTGTCTCCCATGGGAGGGACCCCACGAGAGCAGGGGAAGGACTCCTCTCCCTGAGCAGCAACAGAACAACAAGTGACCACAACTCCTGTTCCCCATCCCCCTGCACTGCTGGGGGTGAGGAGGGAGAACGTGGAAGGAAGGAGGGGTGGGAGGAAAGTGTACTGTTTTATTTCTCACTCTTTGGCACTTATCCTGGTAGTAATAAATTTAAGTACGATTCCCACTTTGAGTCTGTTTTGCCCATGAAGGTAATCAGCCACTGACCTCTCCCAGCTGTTATCTCAGCTCATGGTCCTTAGCTGTTTTTTTTCCTCTTTTCTCTGTCCAGTTGCAGAGGGAGAGTGAGAGAGTGGCTTTAGTGGGTACCTGATATTGGGCCAGGGTCAACCCACTGCATATACCAAAGCTGATGAAGTCTTAGAAAAGGAATCAAGATTTCAACTTCAGAAAGTGCTTCCAAATAAGCTGGAAAAGTCTGAGAAACAAAAGAAATATAGGTAGATTTCCAGATGAGAAAAGAATAGGGATGACAATAATATACAAAAACCTCGCTGCCACCACCCCCAACCAGAATCAACACCCCACCCAATCAAACAGAAATGCTCCAAAACCTACCTTCAGAAAATAACAGTGATGACTCTAAATGCCTAAATTCATGATTGCAAGAGACATCTCCACAGTTTTGCATATGCATTTATGACTTCAAGGTAGATTTAGAAATGGGCAGGATAACACCTGGATCTCCTATGGAGCTGGTGACTGTGTTCAGAGTTTGGCCATCACAAACTGATAACTCAATTTCTTATGCAATTTTGTTGTGAAGCCATGGTTGGGGGACCTAACCTACTCGAAACAGCCCAGGAGTTAAAGGACTTTGACTGGAAGAGGAGACCTGGCTTAAAACTGAGTGTTTAAATGTGCATATCCTAGCAGTGTACCAATAATCATCAGTCCATAGGGCAAAAAAAAGGGATTTTCCTCTCTTGCTCTGCTACTGAGTAGAAGAAAATGAAAGATTAACATGGCCAGATGGAAAGTAGTCAGTATTTCTGGTTCCAAATAAGTGAAATTCTTTTGCATTTTAATATTAAGCAACCACTGAAATAAAAAAGACTTTGTTTGAAGAGAAAAAAAAAAAGTAGGTTTTTAATGTACTTGCCTCTGGTTGATCTCCAGAGGAAGCTTTTTTTCATCTATATATTGGTTTGTTCTGATGCTATGTCAGTCATTTCTGTTGCATACAGGAGGCATGATTTTACATATGGCTTATGTATTCTCACAGAGAAAAATTATTTGTTTTCCTGCAGGGAGTTTTAAAAAAAAATCTTTTATTTTAAATTGTAAAAGTGTATAGGGTACATATGAGATACAAAGCTTACCAAGCGAATTGAGCAAAGATGATTTATATTTTTTCCTTTTTTTTCTTACCCTCTACCTTTTTTTTTAACTAAGTATTGAATTACAAAAGATAGGTACAAAAAAATTTTTATCATGATTGTGATAAATGTTTAGCACATGCTAAATATTATAAATACAGAAGGATAGGCAAAAAACCCAACCTAACCAACAACCAACCAAAAAAACCAAAAAACCAAACCAAACAAAAAACAAACAAACAAACAAACAACAACAAAAAAAACCAACAAAAAAACCCCCAACCAACCAACTAAACAAAACCCACAAAAAACCCCAAAACAAAACATGGGAGTGGGAAAGACAAGTTTTGATTTCCTCAAAGGTTTTCGGATCTCAAATGTAGAATTCTGGTTTTTGTTTCCAAAGGCCATCCTGTTTTTCTCAGTGCCACAGGAGCATCTCTTACAAAGCCTGTAATCCATTTTTACTATCTGTCATAGGTCCCAATTTTTAACTTGAGAAATATGATGAAATTTTAAATGGCCAAATCAGTAAGTTGATAATATCCATTTAAAGCATATTGATTGGATGTATTGCCTTCATCAACAAAATTTCTTTGTCTTCTGTGAGACTGTATATTATAAAACTTGCTGACGAAAAGAGGAAATGAGCAGAAACTGTCAATACAAATTGGGTGGACTTTCCCCTCCCGCCCCCACTTGTCAGACTTTATTTATAGAGTCCCCTCACACTCCTAACTTGATACCAAAAGGAGTTAGTGTAGTATGCAGAGTGACAGATGACCCTGCGATGGAGGTGTCTGCCTTGCTGTTGCTGTTCCATTTGTAAGCCAAAAGCAGCAAAATTGTGCAATTTTGGAACCTGAGAGTGTGCAAGCAGTAGAAACTCAGTTCAAAAGCCTGGCTTTCAGCTCAGCATGAAAGCAAGTGATTCATCAGGAATCATGCATAGTCAAACAACTTTCAAAGGTGTCGTGTTCAGTGTGATTCAGCACTGAACTGAGCTCTTGCTTTCCTAAGAAGAAGGTGCTGTAAAATGATGAAAAATTGTTTCCTGCTCAGGGGGAGGGGAAAGCTGGTGTTTTGAAAAACAAAGTTCTGAAGAATGTAAGACTTATTTGGTTAAAAGAAAAAATATCCCCTATAAGTACACATATTATTTTTGTCAGCGCTCCTGGGATGCAGGTGTTATCTGCTCCTGCTACAGGGTTTTTCTGGCTATTACTGTTCATGGAAGCAGAGGTGTTTTCTGTGTTTTAATGGAGGCATCCCTTATTACCTTCATGTAACTTCAGAGTAGTGTGTTATAGGACAGGCATTTGCTAAGGCATTGAACTGCAGTGGATAGTGCAGACCAAGGAAAGAGCTGAGGGTGTTAATTGTGTTGTCCTCATACCACTGAATGGAGACCCATTTATGTCAACCTCTTGCTTCAAAATCAGTTTTAACCAGGTGAAGTTTTAAAGCAAATAAAAGTATTATTTTACAAAAAGGATTTCCAAATAGTTATGAAATATTCATGTGGAGAGAAGGTGACTGATCTGAGTCCGAGATTAAATTTGAATTTTCTTCTCTCCCTCTGTATTCAGATGACTTGCTGGGTTCATTTTTCATTCTTGCCTTTCAGGGGTTGTACTTTCCAACCGTTCTTCAGAGGGGGCCCTCTCCTTAGTGAAATTTTAAGTTTTCTAAAAAATCAACAAATATAATTATTTAAATCCTCTTCGAAGCATTTAGCCCATCTTCTTTTTGTTCTCTCCTAATTATGATTTAAGTTAAAGGTCAGGAACTGCTTTTGCTCGAGCATCTTGTGATATTCTTCATTATAATACAACTACTAATGATTCTCAGAAAGAAGTATCTAGAGTGTAGCTATGCTGCTGCCAATGGAAGTTTTATTCCTAAAGAGTTGGCCAGACTCTCCTCACAGTACCAACATGGAGAGATCTCCAGAGGTCATCTGAGCCAGAGGATGCCAGTGGTTTGATTGTTAAAGCCCTCCAGTACAATCCTTCTAGCATAGGGTATTTTTAACTCTTGTAGCTAAAGCAGATTTATACGTTTGCTATAGTGAAGTGTGAGTGTGAATTTGGCTTGAAATAATTAAGGACTACTAGAGTACAGTTTTGTATGATACCAATTATTTTTGGGTACTATGAACAATTAGAATTTTTGAACTAAATAAATCTATGAAAAGAGCATATTTCTTTGTGCAATAAGAGCCTGAGGAGTATTGATTTAAAGGAAATAAAAAGTGCCCAAAATACAAAGGCACTCTTTGAAGGTAGGTGTATTACTTCTTTTAATAAGTATACTCACTATAATAAAAGTAACACCTGTTGTATCTGTGGTGGTAAGGATTTGAGGGGTGAAGAAGTATTCTCGTACAAGTTTTATTCTTCAAGTGTGAAAAAGCCTTTTTTCTGCAATTCAGTGATAGTAAACACAAAAATTGTAGTCAGCTGCTAAATTGCACCATGGAAATTATATTTTCTTGATGATGATGGAAACAACTTTTTTGCTAATGTGTTAGAAGCATGTGTTCATTTTAAACTTGTAAATAGTCAAAGCCAAGTCTTTAAAAATGACTGGAGAAATAGAAAGAAAGGACTGGTAAAAAGTAGGTAAGTTAGGACAGCACAACCTTGCTTATCTGTTACCTCAGTCTTCAGGCTCCTAAACTTCTGGAGCAGCCACCTTCTTTTTAGAGTCTCTCTGGTCATTGTGTCTGCTTGAATTATAATCCCTCCGAAAGATGTGTTTCCATCTAAACCTCTCTTAAGGATTGCTGGGTCTGGGAAGGGGCTCTCGGGGCATACCCATGGCATTCTGGTGAGATTAAACCCAATCCCAACATGCACTGGCAGCTTTTTCTTTCCACTAAAAGGGAGTCGAGTTGAGCAGTGGTTTTCTTTTGTGTAATACTCCAGTTGTGAGAGTGCTCATCCAGGCACTGGAGTGGGTACGTAACGCTTTTCTCTGCCTGGAGGGCCCAACTGCCGGCTTAGAAGCTTTTCTGGGGATTTCCTTTTGAGCTTGCAATTGAAGCTGTGCTTAACTCAACCCTTCCACTAGACAGGGCTCAGAGGTGATTATTCAGGACTCGGGATTACTTTCTAGGAGAGCGAGTCAGTTACTGAGGTGCTGTATGAGCTTGGCTGTAGGAGATCAAACCGAGCGGTTCTGTAGTAACTGGCTGTTAAGATGTATTCACACAGGTTGCCAGTGCAACATTTGGTATGATTGTTTATTTCTCATGGCATGGTTGATAGGCTCGTTAAAATTAAGAGATCCTTCTGGACAAATCAGTCCTGCATTACGATTGGCTCCACTTCTTTACAAGAGTTATAAATGGAAGTAAAATATTTTATAACAGAATATGTTCATTTTGCTGTTAGCTGGATTGGAGGGAGGTTGTTTTTCTATTTTCAGGAATTTGTTATCTTGTTCAAAACTAAAGCTTCTGGTAATGTAGCTATAATTTAATTTCAAAATAATAATTTCTAAACATATTACTTAAGTGATGAACATACATATGCTTCAAACCTGTTAAGGATTATACTTGAGTAAGCCTGGCATGACTACAGGAGCACCAGGAGAACTGAAAGGTTAGAAAAGTGAAACATATGTATTCCTGCTTGCCTGTGTATGTTTTAGCAGAGATTTGAGCAGGAAGATAGGGAAAAATACTAGACTTATGGAAGGTGAAAGAAATAAGGGGAAAGACTTTTTTATCTTCTTTTTCCAAAAGTATAAAAATATCACTCTATTGGTGGCAATATAATAATAAAAGACAAGGCGTTTTGGAAGTAATGGATTGTGCATTTTGAAAATGGGTGAACTGGCATTTTTGTGGAAGCAGAATGCTGAAATAGGTGGGAGCTGTTTCCCTGGCTGAGGCATCTTTGGCACAGAAACAGAAAATTTGGGCTATTTGAAGAATTTGGCTGGGGGTAGGGTTTTATAGTCATGCTGCTGCAGTGGAGATTGCACTTGGGGATGAGAAAAGTGCCTGCAGAGGACAAATGCAGAAGAGCTGCTCCCTTGTCCTCACTCCTTGTATCTGCCCTCACCCACAGGTGCGGACACACAAGGATATGCTGCACACACAGCACATGGAGAAAACTTTTAGCCTTTGCTGAATCAACTAGATTTGAAAATGTCTGTTTGAGTGCCATGATCTCTGATGGGAGAGGCGGGGACTGGAAACGCACAAGTTTGCTTGCTCTCTTCTATCTGTGTCTCAGTTTTTGTGCTACCAGAGATTTACATAGCCCAGAGGTTCTGGCATATGTGACTGATGAGTCATACTTGCTTTCTCCAAAATCTTTGTGCTTCTGGTGCTTTATGCCTATATATAAGCGCACACAGACATATGTACATATGTACCTATAGCAACTGATGTGTATGCCAGTTATTTTTTTGCTAAACATATGCAAAATTTGTGTGGGATTTCAGACTATCAGTTATGTTTTGACTGGAGGTCAAGAGCCTTGGCATCAAAATCCATCTTAATAGGTTTGAACCAACCTGTGACCAGTCCCACTATCTAAAGATTAGCATAGTTCTTAGTGTAGTTCTGTCAGGTGGGAGCTGGTGCTCTCCCAGGTAATTCCTAGGGTTGTTTTATGGGTGTTGGGGGTCAGTTTACCAGTGTAGATGTAATGGAAAGAGCCAGAGGGGAAAAGACTAGAAAGAGCAGGAGAGGAGTTTGACAGGTTACTGGGCTAAAAATGAACAAACCTAAAAAGCAGTAGGACAAGAAACCTGACCTGATGTTTCCAGTGAAGCATAGACAACTCCTTTTAAAATAATATGCTGCCATAACATATGACTATCCAGATGGCTTGGCTTTGCTTCTGACAAAGGCAGAGATTTTTTCCTCTGTCACTAACCACTGTATCTGCAAGAATAAAGGCATAACACTAAACATGCATATATATGTATTGTAAAACAGAATTAAGATAGTGACAGTCTTAGATGACTACCTAGAAGATCATCTCTGACAGTGTTTTTGGATCCTAAATCTGGCTCAATATAATGCAACATGGTAAACCAAATCCTGCTATCCTACTTTTTTTTCCGACAGTAACTTCAGAAAAAATGAGACAATATTAAAATGAGATTTATGAATGCTTCTCAGTGTCTTAGTGCACATATGTATATTATATATTTTCATGGAGGCAGAACACCATCAAATCTCAACTGTTTTCCCACTCCATTTTGTATTCCCTGCTGTTTGGCACGCACTCACAGGTTAGCTTGCCAAAAGAGTAGCTTGACAATTAGGTATGTTAGCACAGTTATGCATTTTATAAACTATGCAAAATAATGCCCTCGGTGGTATGACGAATGATCTTTTATCTCACAGCTTTTTTAAAATTATTTTTTAAACAATAGTCCTATTGTAACTTCATTGGTATGATAGTACAGTACACAAGCATTACCAAAAGGGAATGGTATCTTGTGCTTCAGGCAATAAAGAGTCCGCTGTGTCCTAAAGAGGTGGTTACAGTCATTCATCACCACAGTATCTGAGGACTTTCCAAGTGTGTCTAACATCTGGCATTTCTTACCTTCTTATTCTTTTCCCAGAGAGAAAGTGTGTGCAGCAAAGTATCTTGGTTTAGACTTTTGAACTCATTTGCGTCTCTTTGCTTATATTTGTTAGAGAAAACATAGCCTAGAAGGAGTATTTTGTGGAGAATGGTCTTCTCATTTGCTGAGGGAGTTTATTCCATGGATTTGGCCTCCAGTCTTCCCAGATTTATATCTTTGCCAAAAGATAAACTTTGGCTTTATTGTAGAGAAAATCACAGTGCTGGAATATGTTAACTGATTATCACAGTGTTCATTCTGCTGCTTTGTATGATTTTTTCCTGGAGCCTGTGTCCATTATAAACCTTGATGGCAGAAACCAAGACATTGGATTTCATTTCAGTTTCTGTCTGTTGCCAGTTTAGGTTGAAAAAGACTACATGTGGTGAGTTGGTATGTTTTTATTTCCTTAGCATGTTTGCTTTAATGTCTGGTGCTAAGACAGAACTGGTGTGCATTTCAGTTTGCTGCCTTAGCTGCGTGTGCTGGAGATGCTGAGAGACTGCAGATTGAACTACAATGTACCTTCTCCACTTTCTCTGCAGCTTTACTTTCTTTCCCTCATTGATTTATTTTTCCTTTGTTTATCATCCTAGTTATGGTCACTTTCATTGTCCTTGCTTTCAAATCCTTATGTTTTTGTAATTCTTACTTTGTCTTTGCATTATTTTGCTGATTTCATGTAAAGAGGAGGTTAGGAAGTCATTATGGTGGAAGGTTTCTTCTGGGCCACTTCAATGATAGGGAATCTACTTTGCTATTTTTAATCTCTGGGAGATGTTTTCTTCAATACCTGCTGCCTCCACAAGTACAGAGCTCCCTGAGTGGTTCGTCAGCCACGGTGAAGGATCACCCTGTTGGCCCTAGTACAAAGTGCTGAGAGGTGTAAGGCTGTTCCAATGCCTCAATTTCAAAAATCACCAAGGAAACAAAGTGCCAGGTGGTTTGTCAGCTGCAAAATGAATTGTAGCACAAGTAGGTTAAGGTAAATGTAAGATATTGCAAACTTTATAGAAAAGGAATACAGAAGCAAAGAAAACTGTACGTCAGTCTGTGCGAGTTGGTTTGTCAGAGGCAAAGCCTGTGTGAAGTCTGAGCAACAGAAGTCATCAGTTTACAACTGCATAAAACAAACCACTCCTTAACCTTTAGAAATTGTCTGGATTCTTTTTCATTCCCTTTCTCTTCCTTTCTTTCTTTTTCCCTCTTCCCCCCTACCCCTTCGTCTTCCTTGTAACCAATGCCCAGGCTGCCCAGCAAAACTGTGGACTCTCCATCCTCGGAGGCATTCAAGATGTGGTTGAGCAGAGCCTGAGCAACCTACTCTGGCCCATGCCTACCTTGGGTTGGGAGATCTGCCCCACAAGTCCCTCTCAGACTGAACAATTCTAGGATTGCACTGAACTGGCTGCTATGCAAGACAAGATACAGTGGTAAAATGATCTGTTCAGAGCCATCACGAGTTGGACTTCCTCTTCTTTAGGGACCACTGTTGTAACATACACCTCTTCCTTCCTGCCCACATCATTAATTGTTATTTTAGAAAGGGCATATCATTCTGAAAAAAGATTTTTTTTACTGTTTTATTCACTGCTCTTATTTTGTATTTCATATATTCATGGAATGAGTAATCTGTAGCAATTGAGGATATTATATTTTATTTACCACATCAGAGTCATCTGTCATGCATGTTGCACATCTATTTAACATGTTTTTCTACTTTTGTTGTTCTGTTTATTCTGAATTCTAATGGAGAGCAAACTTAAAGTCAAGAGACCTGAAATTGTCTGGCTGAAATCTTTGTGCTTGCTTAGCATGGCTTTACATGCAGTCTTGCTTGGACTGTCACACTGCCTTACATTTTGCATGCTTATTAATAATTAATTCAAAATTCTTTTAGGTTTTTAGCTTTGTTTAGAGCCATGTTTTGCACAAATGCCTTAAAGAAACAGAAAAGGTAAATAATTTCTAAATTTCTTTAACAAATGTAACAGATAATATGACACTAGAATGGAAGTTTATATACTTAATTCGTTTTACATATCTGAGTGGACAATTAGGTGTTTCCCAGCCATGTATCTTCCCCTCCTTCCCCCAGATAACTGAGATGTTGGTGATTATCAGCTATAGCATGGGAAGGCTGCATGCAGATCATCTGTCCTGTGGCTCAGGAAAAAGTAGCACATTGCAAACTGACAAGGACCTAAAAATCACGTCTTCTGTTTCCTTCCTCCCTTGAAACATGGCTCAGGACTGCAAACCTGCTGCAGAGACATTTCTGCTGCTGCTGCCGCTCTGTTTTCTCTCCAGTGTCTGTTTATGTGAAACCCCTGTAAATAGGTTTCTGATGTGTTTCATATGTTTACCTTTCTTTTGATACTGTGAAGCTTTCCAGACATTGCTGTGCTTGGTAACACAGTTATTTCTAGGATGATCCTTGTTAAGTGTTATTGTCTATTAGTCTCACTTTTTTTCCCCTCTCTTGCCCCTCAGTCGTTCTCAATCTCATTAACGCTGATGTAATGAAGAGTATTTGAAATACTACAACTCCTTTTGGAAGAGTGGAATTTGACTAGATTTAAAAAAAATGCTTTGTGATTTAAAGGCTTCACCAGACACATCAATGGTCTTAAATGCAACATCCATTCTTGCATACACGTAAAACAAACACAGAACATAATATGTTCCTTAAAAATCTGTAACACTTGGGAAAAGAAAATTGGTAATAGTGACTGTGAGATGAAGCATTTCAGAACAAAATCACAGTGATTATTTACCCAAATGCAAGAACAGCTAGCTAAAACCAGATTTATTTCCAATGTTTGGGAACCCTCACGTCCCTTTTGCTTGTTGCCACAGTAGTTATTTCACTTAGGTCAGGTGGCTGTGCATCGTCACCTTTGTTATCGGGAACAAATTGCAATGTGTTGAGTGGAAGTAACACCTGGAAAGAGCAGTTCAACAGGGGTATGGTGGTAGTGGAAGAAGGAGTGGGGGGTTAAGAGCTGGGGTTCTTCCCTTCCCGTCTGTTCCTCACGGACTACCAGCACAAGACATGCTGTGATTTCTTGTTCTCCAGTCAATCGCCAGAGCCAAACATAAAATGAGAAAGAAATGTTCTCCCTTCAACAAAGCCGAGTGCTTCCAAAACCTGTAAGAGCAGAACCACCATTGTTGGACAGTCAGAGCTTGTACTTTTGACCCCGTGTTTTATCTAGTGAGAGTGCAGAAGGCAGAAATGGGACAAGTTGTTTTTGGCAACCTTTTAACTCCTTTGATAAGAATACACCAAAACTCAAACCAATAGAAATAACATGAGCAAGACACTATTTTTTCAAACCAAGAGTAAGTGTCTAAAACTTCAGAAACTTTCTTCTGTTGTCTAACTTTAATTTTCCAAGGTACATTTAGAGGAAAATTTTCAGCTAGCACTAAGTTTGAAGGAGCACCTCTTTAAATTAGTGCTAAGGTGTTGTGAAAGCTTTTATTGTTGCAGTGACATCAATTAATGGACAAATACATCTGCATTAGGTTTCCACATCCTAGCCTTTGAATGTGAGAGTACTGATCATCAAACATTACCTTCCTACTCAGAATGCTGTCTTGAGAAATTGTTATAGGCAACTTGCATTATAGGACGCATCTGCTCTCAGATTAAATCATTCCCTAGCCTTTCTATTAATTTGGACTCTTTGGTGCTACCAGACAATCAAATAACCTTGACAACAACAACAAAAATAGACTTTTCCATCTGCAGCTAGAGATGATTACACACTCTCCAATTGCATTACAGAGACAAGACTGGATCACAGTTTTATGATGTTATGTTTTTATATTAAAGCATATAATACTGAAGGGGAAAAAAGAAAGGAATACCTGAGAGTGACATCTGGTATAAAGCATGTTAGCACATCGGTTATAAAGATACCAGAAATACAGATTTATTTTTGAATCACTTTTATACAATCAGGGACCAAGCAGAGAATATACTTCTAGAAGCCTGAAAAATGGCAACCATAAAATGTGGAAAAAAAGGAATGTATTTTCTATTATTTTCCTAAACAGAAAGGAGCTGACTAGCAATTTTGGGGTATTTTTTTTTGTTTGTTTTTAAGTGTCCAACAATCATTTCTGCAGCATGCTATGCTGCAAAGGGAAACCCACCACTAAAATGAATTGTGTGAGGAAGGGGAGCTATTTTGACAATCATCTGGAGCAGAATGTCAATGCTTGGTTTCTCTTTTGGCTGCCTTACTTGGAAGGCAGATTTAGTCTGAATGAAAGTGATGCCCCGAGCAACTTTTCCATGGACATTTCATTGCCTAAGGTTTAGCAGTTCTGACAAGAACATGTTTTGGTTTGGGGTAGTGAAAAGAACCCCCTCCGCACCAGCTCATAGGAGTCCCCCGAACTGAACAAAGAGATGGTCTCTTGTGGGGGCAAGGGGGGCTGCCATAAAGGCAGGGACACAAGCTGAAAGAGAAGTGAAATGCCCTCAGGTCATCTTGTATAATTTTTTTTTTAAAAAATTAGATTAAGAGCAACAACTCTTCTTATTCCTTCTGCCCTTGTTTTCAGTCTATCACACTGCCAGGAATCGTTAATGCAGGCAGGCCCTCTGTATGGCGTTGCTGTCGGTGAAGGTGGCATGTGTAATTTGATGTGTAAGAGTATTTTGGTTTTTTTTTTAATCCATTTGTTCAATTAAAAAACTCCAAACAAACAAAGAACCAAAGCAAAACCCCAGAACAAAAAACACCCACTATTTTCCTAGTGTTTTCTTCCTCCGTTTTCACACGCACTCTCAGAATTAATGTGTGCGTCCATAAAGGAGTGAGGCAGAACTTTGCATGATCTCATCTGGTGATAACTTTTTTATCTCAAATTCCCAAAGCCATCAGGCAGGCCGGGGTGTGGTTTATGAGCTGCTAATACCTACTCCGTAGGTCCTGCCAACTGCCTTCAGCTGCCCAAGACAGTCTTTAATGGCCTCATAAAACAAACCCTGATGTCTCTTTGGAGTATTAATATGCTGTTCCACTTGAGAATTTCATCTTTAAAATATAAAGTCTTTCAATACAGTTTTTATATTGAAAGAATATGACCAATTAATTTAATAGATGGTAAAGGGAATTGGCTAAATTGAAAGGATTTGTTGCGCTTTCTTATTTTGAAACTATTTCTGATTCATGTGTTTTAAAGTAGAATTCCTTGTAGTCAACATCAGCTCATGTTCCAGCACAATGCCTGTATGCTTCATCTCTTACAACACACTCATAACTTGTTTTGCCTTGTTTGATCCGATCTTACCCTTTCAGCTTAGCAGCAGAACCCAATTGGTTTTTTCACCAGCATGGGTGTTTCTTCTAGCTTTTATTGAGGACTACTGAAGTCACAGCTCCAAAAAGGACACAAATTTGGAACTGCAGTGTGTCTTTATTTATTGTAACTCTCATTACAGAATACAAAATATGGAATGGTCCAAGCACCCCAAAGACCCAGTTAAGGTGCTGTCAAAAATCAATGGCATCACGATGATGCTTTCATAAAATTCTCCTATTCAGACACCATATTGGTCACCATAAGTGAGTTTGTCTACTTAATAATTTTTCTTTTCAGTGGAAAGTAGACAAAATGGACATCATTAAAACTATATTTTACTTGGCTTCCATAAAGGCCATACTCTTATAAAATGAATTAGCTTGAAATGCTCTTTGCTTAATTAAGTGAGAATACGCTTAATTTGTTCTGACTTCGCTATTCAGACTTTGCAAGAGTAGGGAAAGAAAGGGTGGATAAATTACACAGGCAGGAAAAGTTTGTTTAAAGCTTAGTCTTTAGTCCCTAACACTCTCTGAATTTATTTATTATTTGTAAAGGCATTTATGATGGTTTTTGAATGCCGCCGTTCCTATCTCTTCTTTACTCTGCTTTCAGTTATCCTTAGTTTTAATTTGGGTATAAAACTACATTATTCATGTAATGAGGATGCTTCTTGGATCCAGTTGAAGATTAATGATTCAGCACAAGGGTTAAAACAGTTTGTTAATGTTAAGTGCATTTGGTGCTGTATTATGGTGGGCTGCAAAGAAAATTCTAATTTTATTCACTTCCATCCTTTAAAAAAAATTAGTTAAAATATAGAATTCAAAGTAGATAGGTCAGGACTAAGTACTTGGAGAAACTTAGGACTGGATGTAGTTTCATGTTATCCCTAAATCACTTTTTCAGTGTTTGACTTCAGTGATGGTCATAAACAGATGGTATATGTTCTGTCACAAGTACCCCTGGTGGTCTAGTGGTTAGGATGCGGCGCTCTCACTGCCACGGCCCGGGTTCGATTCCCAGTCAGGGAACTCCTCCGGGCAGATGGAGCTCGTCAGCCCTGTGAGGTCATCCATCTAAGAGAAGGTCACTCTAAACAAACCTACGTCCTGAGGACCTCGCTGCCACTGTCCGAGCTCGCTCAGCCCCGGCAGATGAACCTCAGGATTAAAGGGTGGGCTCAGTTCAGTGCACACCGTGTCCCACCTAAAATATCCACCGCACAGGCTCGAAGGGTAAAAGACCTTTCCCAAATCTTCATTCGCGAAGACTGGCCATGATGATGATGATGTTCTGTCAGATATTCCACTGATACAAACTGTTAGACCTCTGCTAAAATCAGTTGGATTGTGGCAATGCCTATCAAGTGGAGGTCTTCCACAGAATCTCCAGAAAGGTAAGAGAGGTGCCATGCAGGGAAACAAAACCAACTAGTGTTCTGCAGGGGAAAGAATTATGAGGCATTGCTTGAATTGACCTAAGTAATAAAATGAGACTTAAGGGAAAAGGTAGATTAAATAACAAATAAAACCTTCTTGGGACTGAGTTATGTTAGACTATAGAAAAGTCTCACAATAGAAGTATTACTCCAATGATCACTGATTTGGATGGATTGAAAACAGTGAGTCACGAGAGATCATGAATTAGAAAGTTCCCTTGTTTGCTATGAAACTAAATTCTTGATTTTACACTTTGTGTTAGGTAAAATAACTTAAAATACCACTCTAAAAGCCTTGAAGATATTTCATAAAACAGGAACTGCAAGATCTCTGCTGATTTTTTCCAGAGTGGGGATGGGGAAATAAAACCTTCAAAATTTGCTTTTATATAGGCATTTCATTTGAAAAAATAGTAACTTTTTCTTTGACTACTTATGCAAGTGAGTAGTGATTCTCATACATGTGCGTAAATGGGCACTGCTTAAGTCCTAAATTGAAAGTTGCAGTCACCTTAAAAATAATCACTGGTGGTTTGCATTATCTCATATTGAGTGTGTGTATGTTAGGGGTTTATTGTAATCAACAGAATGGCTCTTGCTAATAGAGGACTGAAATTAAATACATTTAGTGCCCTGTTCAATGCCTTTACTGATTCTTTATGTGAAATTGTCTAAGTTAGCCTATACACAAAGGAATTTCTCATTCTTTTTACTGCCATCTTGCCATCTTAAAATTAAAAAAAAGTCAGGCTCCTATGATCTTACTGATCTAACTGCCCTCTTAATTAAGCTTTCACTGAATTAAACTTAATATCTTTGTCAAGTAAGGTCAGACTTCCATGTATCAGTGTCAAAGCTACTAAAGATAGTTCATTGCTGAGACAGGAGGGGAGAAAAAAGCTTTCTACAGCTGTGAGGTAGCGCCGCTTGTGTGAAAAGCTTTGGATCAGAAAGTGTGTTTGTATTCAGCAAAGAACTATTTTCCCATAGAAATAATATTTTAAGGAGGAGAAGACTCTGGACAGAGTGCAAAAAATTTCTCATCATACAGCTGTCCTGAAGGGAGAAGATTTCTGGTAGATTATTGTGACTGCAACTGAACATAGAAGTGCATGTACAGAGTCAACCCAAAGACCCTCCATTTCGGAGCTGACAACAACCACTAGTGAGTTCCTGGGGGAAAAGTATTTGTACATTAAGCACACAGTGATATTCTTCTCACAGAATAGTGACACCTTCATGTTTCAGTGTTTACTGAAAGCATGGACTTGTTCCTCAGGAATTCAACATCCTGGCGGTCTTCTGTAAACTCTTGTAAGCAGTTTTGGTTCGATGTAGTATCAAGTCTACTTATCATCAACAGACTTTGTGATGTTACTGATCTCTTTTCTTTATGATCTCTGAATAGGTTGAAGAGTCCAGGGTTAGGATAACATCCTGCTGAACCCCACTGATGTGCTTGTCCACTGCAGACACCTGCTGCCCAGTCTTACCTTTAATTTTTGTCTTTTAACTGGGCCCACCAGACAACCTCTCCTTGATAAAAGTGTCAACTTAATCTCCAGTGGCAAACAAAAGAAGTGCCTGATTTTTTTACCTTAAATAGGACTATTGACAAATATTCTGTTCATGTCAGTGTCGTGGACTTTCTGGATCTGGAAGTCCTCACCTCCCAACCTTTTCTTCTCAGGAATACTTGAGAGACAAAAGCCTGCTGAGATCTCCAAAGGACCCTTGGCACCTGGAGGGCAAAGAAGGAGAAAAGTGCAGTTTTTCTTCTATTGCTGCTCTAAAGATCTTCACCAGGTGCTTCTTGCGGCAATCCAAGCTACTTTAATGCAGTAACTTGTCACCTCTTCCTCTTTGCCATCATTCCTCCCCCAGTCCTGAGTAACAATCCTGGGTATGCATTCTGCTATTTAATCTGAAGATGCTATGTCAGAGTTTTGATTCCTTTTTTCTATTTAATACTATATTTTAAGTGTTTCAGTCATCTATTTTTTGGATCTTAGATATGAAAGTAGTTCTTCTTTTCCAGATCCTTCTTCCTCTGTAAGGTCCATTAGATAAATATTTGATGGTGGATAATTAGCTGGCAATTTCATTCAGTGAGAACTGAATCCTAGTTTGAATCAAACAACACTGCAGACCTGCTAATCTGTGTGATTTTTTTAATGGGTACCATTAGAGAAATACTTCTGAGGGGAAAATATTTGAGTTGTGCAGGTACTGAGCTGATGGCACTCCTGAGTCTGGGAGTAACTCAAATGTGCTTCTTTCCTGCCTTGGAGTAGTTGAAAGAGTGAAGATTACTTCATGTATTAGATGGTATTAGATGAAGTTAATCATCTCTGGTTGTCTTTCCCCCATGCTACATTAACAACATCCTCTGGAGGATGTGAGGGTGTGCACTGGTGATTGTGTATGTTAGTTTGTATAGAGTGAAAATGACATCTTGGAGAGAAACGGGGTGGAAATTCCTTAACTGCTGTAAAATCAGTATTGATTTGCTGATACACAACAGCAGACTTGCTTACTGGTCTTCCTGAAAGTTCTATCCTAGTCAAAGGAAAGGAGGTTGGAGTCACTGATCAGTGTGATACTGAGAGTAGGTGTGCTTTTGCACTGGACTTCACTGCTAATTTCAAAACGTTCAATATATATTCCAAATGATAAACAATAAACCCCAATTTTGATCTCACTAATGCTTTCAAGATAATTTCCTCCAGTATTTCCTCGTCTTTTAAAAATTCTTCTCAGCAAAATTAATAAGCTGTGGAGACCTTAAGCATATTTCATAGTTCTCACTATATCAGGAGAAAGAATTATTTCTACAGGAAGCTTATCCTTAGGCTTGGTGTAGGCTACTTTTGTTTGCTGAATAGTAATAAATGAGGTAGAGTAAAACTTTTCAATAAGATATAGGTAATGGTTCTTTCAGAAAGGTCGGATATGGAAGTGTGAAAAGATGTCTGAATTCTATCAGTGCTGCCTTTTGTGTTTGCTTTCTGTAATGTCAGTGTTTATTTGCCCTGCTCTCTTGCTAACATTAGGAGATTCCATCACATTTCTGAGAAGGGAAGACTTCGCTATTTTACCTTTACTTACTCAGCTATCCGTTACTCAGATCCATCTTCAGCATCAGAAATAGACTCGTTTTCCCTGCCATTCCCAAAACACTGAGCTTCTGTGCAGCTACCAACCAGACATGCTGCTCTTGTAAGGACAGCACAGGACAGGGTGCCCTTTTACATCTTCCATATGTATAATGAGAAACCTCTCTTCCTGAAGGAAATGGTACCCAGTCACTATGTAGACCATGCAGCTCTGCTCCTCAGTTAACACGTGTCACATAATTGCCAGAAGACTGAATTTACAGTAAGTCCCTGTAAAAAAGGAGTGACACCAGTATTTTCACAGAAGAGTTCCATAAATAGAAAAGAAGGACCTGTATCAGTCCATATTTATCTGTCCATATTTCAAATAAATTAAGACATTACTCTATACTCAGCTTTCTGGTGTCAGGTCTAATTACAGAGTTACTTTGCATCACAATAAAAATGATAATTATTTCAATCCGAAGAATTGGGATGCTTAAAAAACAATTTTCTTAATGGCATTACACATTTAAATAAATCAAAATGGTTATTTTAATTCAGGCAATGACAACAGAAAAAAGTTATCCTTGTGGCAGTCTTTCAGAAAAAGAAATTTTGCAATCAGATGAGTGATTTGACTTATCTCTTCATATCTACTTTCATTATCTCTTACTTCTTAATATGTATATCTCATGCTAGATATTTGCTAATTGGGCATATGTAATATATCTGGATGTTAAAATGATTTCAGAAGAATCTGTAGAGATGATAAAGGTAAACAAAAGATTGGAATGCAATTTTTCTCCTAGTGAATAATTCTTATTAGTCCATCTGTGTTATTTCTGTATACATTGATTATAGTCAGAATGATCTCCATTAAAACTCTTGCCTTCTCTAAATAAAATAATTTTCAGTATATACGTATGTTTTTTCATTGTGTAGCTCGGATTTAATAGGAAGAATTAGGAAGTGCTCCAAAATTAAACTCTCTGTGTCTGTCTATCTAAACTGTAACCATAAATCATTATCTGGAATAATTACTATAATTTTAAGGTCAAAAGCTGTATCCTTGCTATAATATATCATGTCAATTATTATAGATTGCAAATTAATGGACAAATTGAAGTAGAAATTGGGAGAACAGAAGGAAGTGTTAAAAATACTTTAGCAAGTGGTGCTCTGTATCAGTTAGATGGAAGAAAACCTGATTTAAAGACTATTATTTGCATTAATACAAGACTAAAAATCTGTTCCACAATCTGCAAGTAGTGGTATTATGGTAAAATGAACACTTGGAATATATCAATGTTAAAAAAATTGCTTTTTTCATAAATTGACAGTTATGTTTCTTGGTTAATTTTCTTTCATCACCATTTTGTCTCCCATCCCCATGTCTGCTTTTTCTAAGTTTCATGTGCTGAAAGTGAAGCAAACACTGAACTCTGGGGACGAGTTCCCTTCCTTACCCAGTGTAGGTGGTGTTAGACAAATGAGGGGTTAGTTTGTTTGGTACTTATAGTCGCCTAAGTGTTAAAAATCAATTTATCATTCTAGTAACACTTATGCCTGATACAATTTTGTCTGGGGAAAAAAACTAATAAAAATTGTCAAGTATAATTGTAGTTTGCATTTTACATAAATGTTGTGAAACATGTTTATGTATCATAGATAGAACCAGAGTATCCAGTATAATGTATAGATGAAGATGATATAATGCAAGGAGATAAATATTCAGAATACATATGTAGTAGCCCAAATAAAATATCTGCTACCAATACATTAAGATTATTTTTCTAGCAGTGGCTTTTTGACAGAAGCAAATTTTAGTTTGACATCATGCTATATTTTTAATGTAATACAAACCCTAACCATCTTGAAATAAATTCATTTATAAGTAGAAATATATTCAGCAGCTTAGATGCCTTGCAGTTGTTCAGGCAGCCTTTGGGTTAGTGGGATATGCAGCCTAAAGACATTAAAAAAATATTTTCTTGATGTCAATAAATGTTTACAGTTAAATAGAATAAGGTCAAACAAAACCTGGTCTTTCTGATGATGACCAGCAAGATTAAGGAGAGTATCTGCAAAGCATCCTTCAAAACTGTTGGCTTAGGGACTTAAAGGAGAAGTAGTGCTGTCATCACTAAACTTCTTTTCCATGCATCATCTACTTGTGTTTCTTTTAAATGTATGACCTCCTACATTTGTGTGACGCTCTCAGAGTAAAAACTACTACTTTCATTTTTTTTTGCCCTGCAAGGATACAACACAGGAATAAAGCTCAACAGTGTTTTTTGCTTCTTGCTTTGAGAGCTTAGGCTTGGGAAAGACACTGTGATAATTTCTAAGCATATCGAATAGTCAGTAGACAAGGGGACAAGATTTTAAAAAGACTGAGGTTTTGCTATTTTGCATTTCTTATACCATTCTTTTCCATTATTCCAGGTTACAGAGCATAATGGTACTGTAGAAACCAGGGCAACAAATGCTGAATGTTTAAAGAGCTGCTTTGCATAATGGAGATTGGCACCAAAAGGAAGCCTGATGAAATGGTTCCAAGCTGACTGATGCCTTATGTGATGGTATGAGTTGAATCTCTTTATCCAGTGGGTCTCAAATGATTAGTGAAAGATTCAAAATATTAGAGGAGTCACGAGTTTGTTTCATATAACCTTAGTAATTTTAGAAAAAACCTTCTATTCTAGCATTACTAATTCAATATTACTTTCTAGGGCAGAAGAGTAGAACAATACTGAAACAAAGGCCATGACTTTAGCACATTTCAAAAGCAGAGGCTTGGAAATAACGGTTCTGCACGGGAATTTAAGTGGGTTTGGATTAAAGACTTTGTTTAGAAATTGAAATGGAACACAATCACAGATTATATATTTCAAAAATGTTGATGAGAAATGTGATTTTTTAAACTGCCATCATTACTGTTATTACATATAAAATCCCTTTACAGAAACAGCAATTTATGTAAGGCTGGAGATCTGGTTACTGGTGCCTATCCTGTAAAAGATTTCCTCATGACCTGATTTTGATCCTGCTGTGTTAGTTCAGAAAGACTAATTCTAGCTAAAACTTTATTCAGGGGAAGAGCACTCATGCGTAAAGCAAAAGAGCTCACTTTAAAATACTTTATTATGATGATCCCTGTGGGTCCTTTCCAACTCAAAATATTCTGTGATTCTGTGATATTACAGGACTGTTTTGCAGTTGTAGGTGCTGCTCAGGGAGTGCACAGGTAGGAGCTTAGTCTGCTTAGTCTGGTTGACTTCAGTGCCCAGAGCCTGACTTGAAGAGACGTGACAGGAGTTGGCCTCATTGTTGATTGTTTCCATCTTGAAGAGTGCATTTTGTATAATTCTCACCAGGATTTTTGAGTTTTACTGTTTTGTTAAAGGTGTTACACACACGTTGGCTCAGAATGTAAAAAAGTGAGAATATGCAATTTGAAAGAGTGACTAGCCTAAAGTGTGTCTTTTATTTAGAAGAGAAGATGCTTGGGAAGCTGAGAGACAGAGAGGATGTGTTTCTGTATAAATGTCTTTGGGATATATCAGAAAACTGCAGGAGAAACAAGGCTGTACTAATATATAAATCTATGCCCAGCACATGAGGAAACTTGGAAATATGTTCTGCATGAAGGGCAAAAAGGTTCTTGAATGCTTAATGCAGAAGTATTTAAAGGAAGAGAACTCTGTGGAAGAATTTTACCTGTTTATTTCCTTAAACTCAGTAATTTGGGAAGTTTCTTATAGTTCATAACAATTCAGTTCATTATAGTACTTGTTTACTTCACTCCTCCATTCAACCCTTCTTTTGTTTACTGAGGAAAATGAGGAGTTTTTTCTTCCTCTTTTATGTTCTTCTGATTTGAAATTCCATTGAAACTGCTAATTTTCTTTGCCTCTCACATTCTATTTGGTTTCTTCTGATGTTAACCACTTTGTTCAGTTATCAGTTTAATTAATATATTTCCTAATTAGTGGTGACAGAACCTTAAGTACTACATATTTCTAAAGTATTTAGAAACTTTCAGCATAATCCTAAGTCTTACTGTAGTGTAGTAAAATGAAAACACCTTTCAAATATGTAAATATTGTTTAAAATGCAAGTAGACTGCCTGTTGATTATCGTATATGAGATAAATGGCATGCATGAGAAAAACAAACTTATTTCAATCCAAAAAGTAATTTTTTTTCTTAGGTGGATCCATTTTCAAGCAACACGCTCTGGAATGCTTAGCTCCATAGAAGATAAGCTGATTGATTTCTGCCTTACTTCTAAAATGACACATTTAGTAATGATGTCCTTTGAGAGAAAACAACTCTATTTTACTTTTATTTCACAACTAGATGAATGTTGAGTTGCTCATGGAAAAAAAGCCAGTAACCATTTATTTCTGTGGTATCTGTCAAATCTACATTATCTTCAAAAATGAAAACAAGTCACATCTGAAAGTTTTGTTTTCATTTAGATATTGTTTTAGCTATCATTTCATACTTGCAGTTTATAAAATTCCAGGCATGTTTGTGAATTGGTGAATTTCAATGGGAAACCTCTAGAACTGATGGTGATTAAAAGAAAAGTTGTCTTTTCCAGAGCAGGCCTTGATTCTGTTTTGTCCAAAAATCTGGCAGGGTTGTGATACAAAACACAGTAACAACTGACAATACCAAAGCCCATTAGCACAAAACTGGGGTTTTCATGAGTGAATGAGACATGACTTGCACCTTCCAGGGAGTATAAAGGAATGTCCTGGGAATTCAATACTCCTTGTTCAAATTCTATGATGATACTAGAGTTGAATGGAGAGAGAGGAGAAAGTACCTTTTCTGGCAGCACTTTCTTGAGGTTACTTTATTAAGGCGTCTGAAGCATTGCTTTGTAATCATATACAGAAAGGAGAGAACTGATGTGGAATTTTATTTCTTCAGGGATCTTCCTATAACCTAGTAAACTGGCACCTGCTACTCAAACTAACCTGGCATCATCCTTTTGTGAGAATAAGCTACTGTGGAAAAGAAATTATAAAAAGATTGCAATATGGGGGCTAAATGATGTAAATCCAACACATCCCACCTGTGAGTCAGAGGACCGTCCCCCCTGCAGGCAGACCCAAATCACTATTTGACACCAGTCTCTGAAAAGTGAAAGTCTCCTATTGACTTGTGTTTCACCTCCCTGCATCAGTTTTGAAGGGTTTACTGAGATCTCCAGATCTACTCCAGTCCTTTACTCTGGACAATTTACCAGTCTGTGGATGCTGCATTTGCCAAGTGTGATGTACCTGTCGTTTGGGTAACTGGTTTGGGAATTACCGAGGTCTGGGAGCAGAGGACAGTCCCTTAGTCTCAAATGTTGTCATTTGAGTAAGGAATGGGAGAGATGTTTTCTTTTTTATTTTTAAGAAAGTGCACTGGACATTTTGGTTTTTTGTCTTTGTTTTTCGCTTTTTTTTTTCCCCCGAATCTCCCTGTACTACAAAATGATTTAACATTTTCCTAAATATTTTTAGAAAAAATTCAACAAAGTTACTCTCTAGAAAAAAAGGAGGATCTGACTCTGCTATGTTCTGTTGGATTATACAGTCCCATAGTATTTCTAAAGAATTTATAAGCTAAGATGATCAGTGAGTTTAAGTAAGTGTGTTAATGACTTCCAAGCAAAAGAATAATGCAGAAAATAAAGTGTCTTTTTCCCTTCTCTATGAAACAGTCATTGAATATGACAGAACAGCTTGTGGTGTTTGTCATAATCACTCTGATTCTTGGAGAAAGCTGAGAGTCAATGACTCTTTGACACCTTCTCTTCCCAGGTAGTGAAAAAGCAGGAAAAAAACTTCTTCTCTCCTATCCTCATAGCCCTAATGCTCTGATTTTCTTTTTTTAAAGAATCACTGTGCTAGACATACAGTTTAATCCTCATCTGAAACTTACTCTAACGGAGACCAATAGCATTTTTTTCAATTTGCTTAAAATAACATTTTGTGAACCTTTTGGATTTAGATTTTTAGGAATATTTGGAGAGATACACAATTAAAAATTTTCATGTTCTGAAGTCTTCTTTTTCTTTCTCAGCTTTAACTTTGGGCTTGTGGAGAAGCGACAAAAGAGAAGGAGTGAACATACTTTTAATATTAAGCAAGCTATTGTTGTTAGTTAAATTTTACCTAGATTTCCGATGTTTTTTATTGGATTGGCTCAGGCCAATGTAAATTAAAGCTAAAGTGTCCCTTTGTGAATCTCATGAAAGCTAGCAACGCCTTGAATGCTGTAACATTTTTAGGACTGAATTTATTGTTTTTAACTGAGATGCTTCCTTTGGTTTGTTTTTGTTCCTTTCATCCTCTTCTTTCATTATAACACCCCTAAGCTATGGTTTCATCTCTGTGATTGTCCATCTTTCAGCAAAGACAAAAACCTGTTGTTCTTAATATTTATGATGATTAAAAATGACATTGTAATTTTTTCCTATGAGTAGATGTGTTACCCTTGGAGTTCAGTCTTAATTCCTGTTTAAATAAGTATAGTTGGTCCTTCTATAGTCAATCTACAATCTTAAATAGATAACAAATTCTTCATTTCTTTTCCTAAACATTGATGCCTCTACTTTATGTGCTGTAGGCTCCTTGTTTCTTAAAGCTGGGATCTCTCCGGATTCCCAACACTGCTCAAAAATTTTTGAGAGAGCTTTCTGATGATATCAGCGAAGTCCTTCAGTATTCTGAGATGAATCCCATCAGGCCCCAGAGATTTGTAGGATTCCAACTGGAGCAGCAGATCCCACATAACTTCAGGGTTGACAGCAAGTTGATAATTCTCACAGTCGTGGTCCTCCAGCTCAGGGTATTGAGACCCCCTGGTCCATCATGAGTGTTGAAGACAGAGGCAAAGAATGCATTAAACACCTCTGCCTTGTCTCTGTCCCTGTTTGGGAGGTGACCATCCTCATCCTGTTATTTCTACACTACCTTTTTCAGTAAATGTATTTGAAAAAACTCTTTTTATTATCCCCACATTTCTGGCAGCTTCGATTCAATTGGGCTTTGGCTGCACAAATTTTCTCCTTACAGTGGCAGCAGCATCTCTATATTCTTCCCCTGTCACCTGACCAGGCTTCCACTGGGCATCCTCCTTCCTTTTTTGCCTTATTTCCAAGAGAAGATTCCTGTTCAGACAAGCAGGCTCACCTGCTTGACTTTCAACATGTGGCAACTGCTGCTCCTGTGTCCTGAGGAGGTGAGGTTTGAAAAGTGACCAGCACTGATGGGCCCCAGCACCTGCAAAAACATTTTCCCAGTGGACTTTACTCACTAATTCCCTGAGCAGCCTGGAGTCTGCTCTCCTCATGTCCAGAGCTGAGGTTTTGCTGGCACTTTTCCTCCTGTCAATAGAGATTTTAAACTTGATTGCCTTGTGGTCGCTGTGGCCAAGAGGGCCCATAACCTCTGCTTTGCTCACAAGAGCCGCTCTGTTGACAAACAGCAGATCAAGGAGAGTGTCTTTTTGAGTCTGCTCCCTTAGGACCTGTTCCATAAAGTTGTCATCAAGGTTTTTTAGGAGTTGTCTGGCCCAGGTTGTACCAGCTGTGTGATGCTCCCAGTTAATTTCTGGTAAGTTGTAGTCCCCCATAAGGACAAGGGCAGTTGACTTGGAAGTGTCCCTTAGTACCTCAGAGAATAATTCACTGGTGTCATCGATCTGGCTGGGAGGTCTGTACCAGACTTCCATGATGATCTACATTATTTGTTTGCCCCTTGATTCTCATCCAGATGCTCCCAGCTGTGCCAGTGCCAACTGTGAGCTCCATACATTCCAACCTTCTGTTGCATACAGTGCCATGCCTCTGCCTCTTCTACCCTGTCTATCTCTCCTGAAGAGCCTGTAACTATCCAACAGGGCACTCCAGGAACAGGATTCATCCCACTGGGTTTCACTTATGCCAATGATGTCGAATCTCTGGGAATGGGCCAAAGCTTCAAGCTCCTCTTTGTTCCTCATGCTCTGGCATTGGTGTAGAAACATTTCAGGTGTGGTACATTGTGTAGCCAACATCTGCTGAGGCAGATTGAGGGATCCTATGAGTGCTTATTTCCTCAAGTTTTGGCACACCATCCCATAACTCATTGCCAGTGAGCCTAGTTTTGTCCCTGTCCCCCTTCCAAGCTAGTTTTAAGCTCTATCAATGAGCCCCACAAGCTCCTGTGCTAGAACTCTTTTTCCCCTCTGAGATAGGTACATGCTGTCAGGTGTCAGTAGATCAAGTGTTGAATAGATCATCCCATGGTCAAAAAACTCCCAAATTTTTCTGATTAAACCAACCTCAGAGCCATGTGTTGACCTGACGGATCTGCCTATTCCTGTCAATATTATTCCTTGTTACTGGAAAGATCAAGGAAATCGCTACCTGTGCTCCTGATCCTTCAACCAATCATCCCAGGGCCCTGAAGTCTGTTTTGATTGCCCATGGACTTCTCTTTGTTACTTCATCACTCCCAACTTGAACAATCAGTAACAGATAGTGATCAGAAGGCCTTACTATACTGGAGAGTTTTCCAGTAATGTCACTTACCTGAGTCCCTGGGAGACTCCCCTGTGGGCTGGGTCCGGTCATAGCTTTAAGTTTGAAATGGATGTTAACTTGATATTTTTCATTTAGGGAATGATAACAGATAGATTCTTTCTATGTTTAATTTGGCTGACTTAGATCCTCTTTTAAAATCAGAACTTTCAAGTGAGGAAATCTTTGTATGAAAGAACTATTAAACATATGCACCACTGTGGTACTGCTCTTCTGCAGTCACCTGTGTGACAGAGCAGACCACCCTAAGAGGGAAAGAGTGGTGTATTGCCCTGTAAGCATCTTCTAGAGAGTTACTATTAAAATTGATCATTAATTATCTTTAAAGTTAAGCAAGATGTTTTAAGGAAAATTCTGGAATCTGACATGCTGGGGTTTGGAGAGAAAGCAATTGTACTGCAACACAGAAGCTTTACAAGACCCACCAATCCATACAATTTATATGTGTTTTGCAGCATGCTAGGGACACAATTTGGGGGTTTTCATTTGAACTGGTCTTGACTGACTACACAGTATCTTTATAAGGATTTCAGACACCATATTCTCTCATATCTCTGACTTCAGGCAGCTGACAAAGTTTACCTGTCACTGAAGGAGAGATGTCAAAATAATCCAGCAAGAAGAGACTGAAATCCTAGAATAAGGTGAATGTTTAAATGTATTATTAAAAGACATTTGTTATTGAAGTTCGATGACAGAGACCCAAATAAAATGAGTTTAATGGGGATTATTTGAACAATTTTCATCTTTACTGTGTCTTTAACTGTTGCGACTTCTTGCAGCCCAGCAAAATTCAGTTGCCATTACTGCGGTCTGTACAATTTTATGTAGAATAATGTGTAGGCTATTGACACATGTTTCATCCATGTCTGTTCCTTGAAATAGGGTCAGCACACTGGGAAAAATGGTTACTGCTCTCTCTTCTTTGAAATTAGATAGCCTCTGATCTCTGACCTCAGAAGATAAGGACTTCCAAATTTGGAAGGAGACCTTGGTCTGAGCTGGATCCATCATGATCCAGCAATTTGTTTGGCTCTTTTCTACCCAACTGGAAAGAGCTTAAAATGTACCTGGTTCCTGCTCACGTCTATTCTATATCCTGAGGCAGCAGACACAGAGGCTGGTACGACAGGGACTCGAGCCAGTGGGCTCCAGTCACCGATTAGCTCATTTCACATCAACCATGTGGCTTTTAGACAGAAGTCTGGAGCCAAGTATGTCCAAATTACCTGAAGTAAATTGCTTCATAACTTGTTACCAAAATTCCAATAAAGCCCAAGTTTTTGGCTGCTGTATGATATTTAATTAAACTCCGTGCATCTGGTAGCTTCTCTGCATGATGTGGCAAATAGCAAGTGCTTAGATAACAGTTCATTTCAATATATGGAAAGGAATAAAACTCCAAAAACTTGAAAATGTGTTTTATTGCAAAGAAAAAGAGATTTTTTGCTATATAAAAGATTAAATACAATTTGAAACTAACTTGCATTTTTTGAAGTTAGAGAATAAAAACCAGAAATAGTGACGTTATGATTCCAGACATGATTCATACACATTTCAGCTCTGTACAAGTTTCTCTCCAATCTGACATCTTACTCATCTTTGTCTTGCTCAGCAGACTTTAAGAAATAATTTCTTATTCATGATCCTAATAGCTACCTACCTGCTGGACAAAATACTGAACAAAAAGACAATTTCCATCTTGAAGGCTGGATGGTCCTGCTGTAAAACAGAAGATAATAGTTAGAGGAAAGAAGAAACAAGAACTGGCACCGCTGGTCAGCAAATGAAGCTGTAAAGTTAATGGCAGACATCCCAGAAAAAGAAACGGGTTAAGAAATTTTTTTGAAGATGCTTATAGGGAAATTCTGTCCATGCTAGTTTAACACAGAAGTCAGCATTTATATTTATGTGAGAAAATTTAAGCAGTTGATATGGGAGGCTGGCATTGTGGAGATGAGGCAAGTTAATGTGATCTCATCTGTGAGTGTGAGATAATCCTGTGTGTGGGAAAGGACTGGCTGCAAATAGACTTGACTCAGAAGACTAAGTTCCTAAAGTATGATGTGATAGAAAGGGGAAGTATGTGGTGCCTCCAAGGAGAGGGTTTATACAAAGATATGCTCTTTTGCTATGACTAATAGACAGAAATTATTACTAAGTAATATTTTATGCAAAGGTAAAATGCTATGTGACTTGTAATCTGAGGCATCTCATTCTGGTGTGCATTCTGTAGGAGGCTGAGCAGCTGATTAAGACTAGAGACTGTTACAGGCTCCTATGGTTTTTGAAATCTTCCTGTATGTTTGGATTTCCAATTGCTTGGGGGGGGGGAAATGTTGCTTCATGAAATGCCAGGTCTTTGTGCATGTGATTTAGAGTACTGCAAGCATTGCAAATTAAAACATAAATTGCATCTCACCATGACAGTCTTTTCTTATTTCTTTCTGTTGTTTATCCTAAAATACAAGCTCACAAGCACTAATAAATAAAACACATTCTACTTCAAGTTACTTATGCAAGTTGAAATACGTTCCCCTAAGAGGGTCACAGAGGCACAAACTGTCAGAATTCCACATCTTGCTGACTGTCTCAAACCATTACTTAAAGTGTAAGTGTATCTTTGTCATTCACCGACTGTTATGAGGCAAGGCAGATAGCATCAAGTACATTTTTTTCTAAAAAAGAAAAAAAAAAACAGAAAAGATGTTTGATGGCAGATGAATATTATTGATGTGTCATAGCTCTAAATCAGGGACTTGCAAAGAACAGAGCATGCAGAGCTGTCCCATAGGTAAGTAATATCAAATATGGCTGTGTACCTATGGTAATGTGTTATTCAGAGGGGATTAATAAGTTTATATTGCCAGTAGCTCTTACAGGTGTTAATTTTGAAAACAAAAAATGAGGAGGTCAATAGTGTAATGTGTTGATAGAGCAAGGAAGACTGTTTCTACTGGTCTTCAGTGATATTTAAGAAATAGCATGATGGCTCTTTGCTCTTTTACTTTTCCTGAAATAGAGCAGGATTAGGAAGTGTTTAATTCACTCGCTCCTTGGGTTTTCAGTTTACTTTTCAAGAGAGTCATGCGTGAGATATCATGACGAAGGGAAAGGGAAAATTATATAAGGCCAGTTAGGAAAAGCAGTTTTATCTTTGGAAACATTAAGCTTCCATACTTCTTATCATTATACATGTGTATGTATCTAGAAAAAGTATGAGAGTTCATTTTGTATTTGACTTTTTTAAAATCTATTTATTTAAATTTTGATCCTACACAGAGCAGGTAGAAATTTTTAACTGTGCCAGTGAGACAGCACAACAAAAGATGAAGTTCTTTGTGTTCTGGAGGCAAAAAAAGTTGAATATAGAAAAAGTAAAGTCTAAAAGTGGAAAGTAAAGCACTACCTTAAGGGTAAGAAGGTGAGCAGTGGAGGAAGCCCATTCTTCTAGCTTTGTAATGTACTTTACAGTTTTGAAGAAAACTCCTTTAATATCTGTTCTTTCTTTTTTTCTACAGGTAAAACACTTCTTGAGTATTTACTTGGATACTCAAATGTTCTTGGACAACCTTGTAGTAAAATGGCTAGAATATTTTGAACATGCTAAGTGCTCATAAGGTATACGACTAATATTCCTTCCTAATAGGATACCAAACACTAAAAAACCCCAACCAACCAAAAAACACACACATCCTCAAAGTGTGACAGCAAAAAACACCCTCAAAGCAGTAAATTTTGTTGGAATTATCCCAAAGTAGTGCTGCTTGCTCTTAACTTTTTTTTTTTTTAATTATTACTAGTTTTCTTGTGATGCTTTGCTGGGCAGGAATAGAAATAGCATCTAGTTCTCATGGAATTTCCAGAGACTTTAGGAGGTCTTAAATTGTAGATAAAAGTCTTAATTTTTGTTTCACAGACAAGTAAATTGAGGAGCATAAAAATGAATTTACTAGTTAAAAGTTGACAGGTCAATAATGGATTAAAGGCTCCTGTGTCCTGTACTAAAGCTATTATGCATGATATTTTCCTTAAAATTGGCCATTGAGCCATGCTTATGCCTTTTAAAAACAAAACCAAAAGAAAATATTAAGTTTTCTAACAGATTTTTTCCATCTCCACCTCAAGATGGGTCCATCTGCACAGCATGTCCTATGTCAAATTGCTTTATTTTGGATGAGTAATAATTAGTATGTTTTTCTCTCTTTGCCCTTTCTTCCTTTTGGATCAGTACAACATTTATTAATTCTAATTAACCTTGCACTAGGATGACAAGTGTAATGAGAATCTTGAATAACATTTAATGATAACAGAAACACAAAAATGAACTTCTGCTTGCTTGCCAGATGGAGTTTTACCACTGTCTTACTGCTCTGACTCATAAAACAAATATGTGATTTTACATCTCTTAGATTATATATACAGAAGTTCCATTGGTGGTAAATATCACAGGAAAAACAGGACTGAAGAAATACAGTATTTTGTTTCTGAATATTTAAATACACTTTAATGCAGAGAAGCAAAATTAACTCCTAAAAGCTTCCTCTTAATTGTCTTTGTGAGAAAATAATGAGATGGAGATAGTAGGGATTTTTTCACTGTTCTTTTTCTTATGATACTTTATAAAAACCATCAAGTCAAGGTTATATTAATATGGAGTCTTTCACTATCTGTGAATGATTACTACATTACAAACAAAATGAAAATCTAAGGGTAATCTCCTTGACTAAGTTTCTAGATGATCAAATTATGAAATCTATTATCATCCCTAAATATGTGTACACAGACACGCTCTTGTACCACTTTTGACTCTATGGATATTTGTTTGTCTCTCCAGGCTACTTCATCAGTGCATGTGCTTTAGGACAGTCAGGACTATTTTGTTTTCCTGGATTAGAATTCTGTTAAACTACACCAAAAGAACCAAATACTGACAATGAAGTTCTCATACCTGCAGTGATAGGTACTGCAACAGCAGCATCTCTATCAGGGGTTATTTTCTGACCAGGTTGCATTTTCTGGACTATTAATTCCTTATAAAGATAGAGGAGCATATAATCAAAACATATAATGCGATTGACATTTATCAGAGAATGGTTTGGGTTGGAAGGGACCTTACAGATCACCTTGTTCCAACTTTCTTGCCATGGGAAGGGACACCTCCCACTAGACCAAATTGCTCAAAGCCCCATCCAACCTGGCCTTGAAAACTTCCAGGGATAGGGCATCTACAGCTTTTCTGGGTAAACTGTTGCAGTGCCTTCCCACTCTCAGAGTGAAGAATTTCTTCCTAATATTTAATCTAAACCTCTCCTCTTTCAGTTCAAAGCCATTCCTCCCTGTTCTATCACTATATGCCCTTGTAAAAGTCCCTCAGCAGTTCTCTTGTAGCCCCATTAGGTACTGGAAGACACAAAAGGGAGTCTCTTTGCTGGCTGATGCATAATGTTGCACTCTTCCTTATTGGGAAGGGGCTCTATTCTGCATACACTGTCTGCAGAGAGATTGGTCCCACTAACACCATGAAAGTTACAGACATGAACTGAAAAGGTAATAGTTTGCCTTTGTCTTAATTCATTGTTCAATTCCACTTAGATAAATATTTCCCATTCAAAAAATACTTGACTTATTAGAAAAAAAAATATGAACAGGGGCTTCTCATTAAAATCTTTAAAGAAATGTAGCTGTGGCTGCATAAGATGGGATGGAGGCAGTTAAACATAAGCATGTGGTGCCTTTTCAAATTCCCCACAGCATATGTGACTTCTATATGGTCTGGTATCAAATAGGGCCTCAGATCTTTGAACATGAAACTGTAACCATAGAGGATACTTCAGGACATTTAAAATGACAACAGATTTTTACACTTTAGGCATCTGACAGTTCAATGGTATATGTTTATGGTGTATTTGTATTGCTTGTATGATTTGCCTACCTGCATTGCAGGTAATAATATTACTGCCTAGATTTTACTAAACTGGTCCTAGAGCACATTTCCAAGTAAGGCAATTTAATAATTTTATGATAATTTTGCAGGTTGGAAAAGCAAGGACATAGTCTCTATGCACGTCCATAGCAGAGTCAGAAATATATATTTAAGTACTAGCTCAACTCTTTGCATTAGCATGTTCCCTGTGACATGGCTTGTGTCTTCTAGAGATGGGCTTGAAAATTCCAGCCCACAAGGATAACACATATTAGAAACTTGGTCATCTCTCCTCTGTTTTATGATGCTGTCACATTATTTTAGAACAATCTATTTAAATCAGACAGTGTGGTGTGGACCATGGCAAGCCTGAGGCTGGCAATCCACAGCAGTGAATTATTTTTCTATCCTAGACAGGACACAACTACTAATCACTGAAGGAACTGTTCCTGTCCCCTGCCTATCTCTCCGCTAAATTATTCACCTCTTCTCTCTTACCACAAGAGATATCTCTTCAGCAATATACCAAATATTTTGAAGTTTTTCTGAAGAACTACCTATCTGTCTGATTCCAGTGAAAATAAGTCCAGGCATATAATTCAGACTGTATCCTCACTTGTGCAGTCTTGCACTTGCTTTGGTAAGAATTCTGAAAACGAAGGATGTAAGAACAGGGCAGATTATTTAATTCAATATTAATATATCATTTATATCTGTCAAAACCATTTTTAAGAGTTGGGATTTTTGCAAAATAGTTATCAAAGGTGTATGTTTATTTGTTTCAATTTTCTGTGTGAGATTTCAATTTTGTTTAATTGTGTTCACATAGTGAATTGCATCTCTTGTTACGTTTTGAGAGATATAGGACCTTTGTCACTGGATTTAAATACTCCTATGCTTACTAACATACAAAGATTTGCTGTATCTGTGGTGCCTTCTTTATATAAATATATAAAAATATACTAGTATTTAAAAATTACTGCAATTCTGGAAAATCTGATCCTATGAGCCTTTAAAACTGTAAAGCAAGATCTGTAATCTGCATTCAGTTTGCACAACTACAATGACTACAGATGGTGCAAGGCATTGAAGAATCAGTCTCATATTTTCTAATACAAAATAGAATCAGACCCTCTATATAAAGCAGACCCTCTATATATGAAGAAAAAGCAGAGTGAAAAAAATCCCTGTAGTCATATATAACATGCAGTAGAATGAATGTGAACTTTATACCTACAACAAATAGGTGTAGGTACATATTTGGAATATGTATTTTCACATAATTACATGAAAATTGGTATCATCAAAAGTTTTTCTAGATTTGTTAAAAATGAAGTAAAATTTCAGATGCACAAAATACAAAGGAATGGAGAGGTACCATAAGTGCATCTTCTTTATAGGGTTTCCTATCATTTACCTTGACATAGAGCTTTTGTTTGAGCACATGATAGCACTTATAAATTTCTACTTTCTATTCAGCTACACCTCAGTAGCAGTTTATCTCCTGTTAAATGCTTTACAGTGGAAAGAATTGGGTTAGAATAAGCCATCCCCTCAGAAATAAGAAAAAGTGAAAGTCAAGGGGGGAAATAAAAAAACTAACCCTCAACTGAAGAGAAATAGCCAGAAAGGAGAGGGGCAAATTTTCTGCCAGAAGCCCTGGGCTGAAAAGTGACTTTAATGTATGTGTTACTGACTAGGAAGACAGAGCTTGATGCTTTTCTCTAATATCTCTAATATCATGTGATGAACATCACAAAACTTTGTGAAAGAATTAATATTCACTGTGGTAGGCTGGACTTCCATTCTGGTCTATGGTAGGTGGCTCAAACCTCTGACAGACAAGCTGCAGGGCTATAAATATTCAGAATGTCAGGCATACTTGGGTGAAAATTGCTCAGTAATTTTCAATAGGAAAAGGAGATAAAGAATTTTGTGCTTTCTTGAGGGCTTTTATGTAAAAACTGTCTATCATGAAAAATAGCAATTATAATATTACAGGCTTTCTGCTTCTGGAAGGAAAAAGAAAAAATAGAAAGCAGTTATAGATGTAAAGCACAGCCAAATTTAAGCTTTTTCCAGTTATAAAGTCAAAGAGTTTCCATAGTCTGTAGTGGAATGAAATAGGATTCTTGTGGCATTTACAATTTTACCAAATCCAAAAAATCCCTGCATGGCAACAGTTCTATATAATTTTTACATTGAAGCAAATATTTTTTCCTAACAAAGAGTTTTACTGTTGGCTGTAGATGAAACAGAACTGGAGATTAATTATTTTTTTTTCAAAACTGGTTTGAAATACTGGAGTGCCACAAAATACCTCTAACATTGCTCTAGCCTGTTGGCAGAATCCAGTGTGAAGTGCTTGGGTAATGCTAACTTCCTAATGCAAAGCTGACATGTAGATTATAATTTAGATTTTTGATTTCCATTCAAAAAAATGATAGGCTGCAATTATGTTCTTTCCTTTTAAGTTATGTTGTATTTAGGATAATAGAATAGGAATCATCTCCGTTGGAGCTGTGTATAGACAAGCCTGTTAGAGGAAAAAAATTATTAGGAAACTAACTACCACTCCCATGCCTGGATTATGCTGCCCCTCAGCTGGATCAAAGGAGAATGGCAATCTCAGGACATTTACTTTCCCCCTACATTATTCGGATTATATGGGGAGCTGATGCAAGTCAAATATGTCTCCTCCTGCTCTCCTCTCTTGAGGCTGACCTTGGAGGGACTTGGACCTTTGAACCTTCACGTGCGAGAGAAACCAGAGGGGCTTCAAAGTTGATTTCAATGTACAGTTTTATGTCTGCAGATTAAAAAGTTTCCAGAGAATGTTGGAGAAAAATAATTGTTGCTCCTCTTTCTCTCTTTTATAACAGAGGAATACAGAATTTTCCACTTGTCTAACAGTACAATAATTTCAACTTTACAGGAACTTTTTTCTTCTCCCCCAATGACAAATCTATTACTCACCATAGTCTTTCCTACTTGGTCACAGACTCTTTTTACTCCTGCTTCAGCTCTAACAAGTCAGACAAGACGGGGTTGGTTTTTCCTTCTTACATCAGAGGCAAAAATTCTGAGAATGAATAATGGACTTCCACGAAGCAATCTCTTTTAGTCCCCTGCATCCCCCTATCCCTGTGAAGGATTCTGACATGCAGCAGGCAGGCACCAAGTTCTGCACAGAATTGCTCTGAAGGAATCTGCAATTCATTGTAAAGAAATGTATAAAATGGTGTAATACAATAGCAAGAAGTTTAAAGAGGAAAAAGTATTGGACTGGTAATCTACGTGTGGGTTTTTTCAGAATTAATGATCTCAAGGTGACTATTGAATTGTTGTAATAAAATAAACTCTAATAGACCCTGCTTTATTTTCTAAATCCCTTTGATTAAATGATTAAGCCTGTTTTAAAGCAGTCTGCCATTGACATGTAACAGGTCTCGAATATTTTTAGTTCTGAGGCTTGGGTAAATATTCTACTTGATCCTTCAAGCAAGATGTTTGCCCTTAATAACAAATTGTACCCAGGAAGGTGCAGAAATCTCCTTTAGGTGTTCAGGCAAAGGATCTTAATGAAAATTTGTCTTCCCTAATCTGGAAGGCAATGTAGCATGGTTGGTTTATGAAGGAAAAACTGAACTCATGAACACAGAAACGAGTGGAAGATCTTCTCTAAGATCTAATGACAATGTACAGTACTCTGGTGAGAGGTTGTGCTTCAGGCACAATTTCCATGACATTTGCAACATTCAGCTTCAGCTGCTGCCGTACAAAAAGAAGACGACAAAGGTTGTGAGTTGTCACGTGAAAGTGGTCAATACCAGTACATTTTACTGCCCACTGTCAAAAGAGGGGCTTGGATGCTCTCTGGAGACCTGATTTTACTCCAGGAGATCAATTGGCTCTCTTTATTTCGAATAAAAGGATATTGCTTGAAAAGTGCCTGAGGCATCACAGACTTCCAAGAGAGAATAGGAAAAACAGTTGTTCCATGTACAGTGTGTGCAGTTGCTCTCAGGCTATAACGTATGAAGGGGGAAAAAAAAATATATCCACCGTATTCTGTGAGTTCAGGAGGTATTAGAAAACGTGTTCTGTGGATGCTATTACACAAATCTGGAGTCAAATGTACTGTACCTGTGGCTTCCAAATCAGAAGCTCAAACAATTGCAAACTCTTCTCATCAGTCAACAATAATGGTTAACAAAGAAAAGAAATCGAGGGTTAGGATTTTTAATGAATTGATATTTATGGTATTATAATGCTATTTGTAACCTAGGCTGCCTCTGAAACACAGCTTTCAGATCTGTTTATTTTATTTCCGAAAAGAATATGAGGAAAATAAAAGGGGTTCAGAGATTGACAATAAGAATGCTTATAGAAGTGGAAAAACTACCATTGAAGTAAGATTGAAAAGACAGCAGCAGTTTACTTCAGAAGAGAGATGAACAAGATGGGACATGAAAAATAACCAAGTGAAAAAGATGGTGCGTAAAAATGAATTTACAGAGAAGCTAGTGCAGGCTTTCTACTTAACTTCTGACATAATATTGGAGCAAAGCAGTATTCAGAGAATCAAGAGACAGCAAATCTGAAATCGACAGAAGGAATTATTTTTTCAGTCAACAATAAGCTAACAAAAGTCATTGCCACAATATATTATTGGAATCAAGAGCTCAGTCGGATTAGAAAAGGAAATGGATGTTTGTATAGATTATAACAACAGTTTGAGTTACTAGGGTTTTAAGAGTAATCAGGGATCTAGAAATGATATAACTTCTCATGCTTCAGGGCAAAAGGCAATGATAGGAGCTAGGAATATTATTTTTTATAGGCAGTAGAGCTTTTAACTGGGCACTGTGAGGGTTCTTGAATTTTACTCTGGAGCATCAGAGGCCAGCTGTGGGGAGGCAGGTGGTCAGAAGGGTGTCTAATGTTTCCTAAGAACACTTTTAATGTTTAGTTTCAAAAGGGGATGTTGGAAAATTCTTGTGCTGTCTGAACTGCTGGTCTGGAATGTTCAAAAATGTATTTTATTATTTTATATGCCCAGAGCCAACATGCATAGATATGTATATATTTATATATATACCTATTTATAATCTAGTTGAAGCAAAAATAGACATGAATATAGCAAGAATGCATACCCCAAAGAAATGGTTTGGGTGGGTATCAAATGAGAAATGAGGAAACTGTAAGGTCAGTTGGTAAAAATTGGAAAGTAACACTCTAGAATTGTTTTTGGGTTTACTATTCTGTGTCTCATGGGTTCCTAATTAAAAGGTGCATTGTTCCTTATCATCTCCTACTGTCATGATGTTTTGATGCTTGTCAAAATGTCCTGACAAAGAGAAGCCGTTTTGATAATTCTGGTCATGTTTAAAAGCTTAAAAGGTTCCATACCTTTATCAGAGAAGGAAGTGATACATGTGCCACCCACAATTGTTATTTAAACCCAACAATAATAACAAGAAAACCTCCCCAACAAATACTCCTTACTTTAACAAAACAGATTTTATTCTAAGTTACACAAAATTTTCTTCTAAATCTACAAACTCAGTTATTTTTATTATTTGAGATAACTTGTTGATTAATAAAATGAAGTGATTCGAAGGCAAAGGGTAACATGAAACAGGTTTATAAAAATACAGTAGCATTTATACTTTAACTTCCTAGGAACGGTATCTTGCTGAAGACATACTCTAAAGGTATATGTATTATGAGTGAATTTATAATGTTCTGACAACTTAGGACTGGAATGTCTGTGTTTTTCACAGCTATTTTATTTCTCCTGTTGCAGAATATAATCTTATGCAGGGTTCTACAGAACAATGTATCTTCACTCAAAAAGGGATTCCATGAAGAAATCAAAACTGTGTAGTTCAATAGATTAAATACATAATCAGAATATCAAAATTGCTGAATTTGATAACCCAGATGTTCCCTTAGTATTCTCCTGATTACTCACTTACAAGATTAGAAGCATTGTCTGATTTACCCCTTAATCTTCGTGAAGGCTCCATCCCAGAGCACTGGCTTTTAAGTCAAAATATCTTTTCTCAGATTCCCTGCTTTATTTTGGGGGTATTATAATAAAAGTGGAAGCAAACACCTTGCTAACTGAGCATAATCTGGCTTTGATCTTGGTTCTGCTGGCAAGCAGATATGTCCCTTCTTGATTCTTATGGACAAGGCCATTATGCACTGAATCCCTATTCCTACAATGTAATCTTCACTGTTTTAGGACTAATTAGTGCTTCAAATTAAGGTTCTGCGTACTTCCTTTAATAGCACTGGTTACTGAGCCACCTATTAGGAAGTCTCTTAACCCAGCAGATAAACGGTGAAAATTTCCTTAGCACAGCAGCTAGCTAACTGATTTTCATTAACAACAGGAAAAAGTCTGTTTTACCATTCCAGATAGTGCATCACTGATACTATTTTTTTGTCTTAATTAAAACACAGCTCTGTTTACTGGGAAATTCTTTAAGTCATTGGGGAGCTCCCTTCTTCACTGTAAAGGCTGGTTTTCCTTTTGTGTTAGATGAAACCTGGCAGTCACTGGTGCTTACTTTGACATGAGGCAGCTGCTCTCAACTTTTTAGGTGGGTTTGGTAATGAACATATTTCAAACCACAAGCTTTTGTTTCTCTGGGAGCCAAACTGTTGAAATTTGTGAAGTTGCTGCACCTAAAGAGCCTGTTTTCTGATGAGCAGAGCCCCTAGTTATAGTATTTCCTCTTACAATTCCCCAAAAGATGTCATATTCTCATCCCACTTTGCTCCAGATGGGCCACTGAAAGTTTTTAAGGTTAGAAATACTTTAACCTAAGAGCAGCAGCTAAAATAAAAGTAACATTGCTGAGTATAACAGCCTGTGTGAAATACTGAAAGAGGGACGTTGCAGGAGAGAGAGCTATTAATATTTTATGCTATTATTGAAAGTTAAAAGTAATGTGAACAGTACAACTTTCATTCTGCTAGCAATCATGCAAAATTTAGTGGCCTACAATTTGTACACATGTGGAATTTTGATGGACTCAGAAATACAAACTCCTGGTTCAAGCTCTGAACCACCCAGGAAAATAGAAATTGCATGTGCTGGTGAGCTGCTTTGTATGCTTCCATCAAGCCACTCTCCATCATCTACCAACAGTCCTGGCTCACTGGGGAGGTCCCAGATGACTGGAAGTTGGCGAATGTCACGCCCATCCACAAAAAGGGCTGGAAGGAGGACCTGGGAAACTACAGCCGGTCAATAATGGTGTCCCCAGGGATCAGTGTTGGACCAGTTCTGTTTAATATCTTTATTGACAATTTAGGTGAGGGGATTGAGTCCACCATCAGCAAATTTGCAGATGACACCAAGTTGGGGGAGAGTGACAATCAGCTGGAAGGCAGGAGAGCTCTGCAGAGGGACCTGGACAGGCTGGAGAGCTGGGCTGATTCCAGTGGGATGAGGTTCAACAAGGCCAAGTGCCGGGTCCTGCACTTTGGCCACAACATCCCCCTGCAGCGCTACAGGCTGGGCACAGAGTGGCTGGAGAGCAGCCAGGCAGAAAGGGATCTGGGAGTTTGGATCAACGGGAAGCTGAACATGAGCCAGCAGTGTGCCCAGGTGGCCAAGAGGGCCAATGGCATCCTGGCCTGGATCAGGAACAGTGTGGCCAACAGGTCCAGGGAAGGGATTCTTCCCCTGGACTCAGCACTGGTGAGGCCTCACCTGGAGTGCTGTGTCCAGTTCTGGGCCCCTCAGTTCAGGAAGGATGTGGAGGTGCTGGAGCAGGTCCAGAGAAGAGCAACAAGGCTGGTGAAGGGACTGGAGCACAAGTCCTATGAGGGAGCTGGGGTTGTTCAGCCTGGAGAAGAGGAGGCTCAGGGGAGACCTCATCACTCTCTACAACTCCCTGACAGGAGGTTGTAGCCAGGTGGGAGTTGGTCTCTTCTCCCAAGCAGCTCTCAGTAAGACAAGAGGGCATGGTCTTAAGCTCTGCCAGGGGAGGTTTAGGTTAGATATTAGGAAGAAATTCTTTCCAGAGAGGGTAATCAGGCATTGGAATGGTCTGCCCAGGGAAGTGGTGGATTCTTCATCCCTGGAGGTTTTTAAGATGAGACTGGAGGTGGCACTCAGTGCCATGGTCTAGTAACCACAGCAGTAGTGGATGAAGAGTTGGACTTTATGATCTCGGAGGTCCTTTCCAACCCACCTCATTCTATGATTCTATGATTCTATCATTTCAGATCTCATCAGTGGCCTTTTTTAACAACCAAGTCTACTGGTTTGCTTTGTTTCTATTCCATTAATTCAGATACGGATTTAAGTACTGTTCAGGCATAACAAAGATGTATTCTTATTTTAATATTTTATAATCTATTCTTTATTAGCCTTTTCCTTTACTAAAATTAACTATACTACTGCTCCTTACAGCCATTTTTAATGAATTATCATTTTCTACATGTTTTGAAATTTTATTCTCAATCTATCCCTGATGGAAAATTACAAATAGTTAGAAAGCGATTGTTAGTAGCATGCTTAAGCATTACCTACCTTTACAACTAATTACATAGCTTGGTTCTGTCCTGCTTTTCCTTTCGTAAGAACAGCAGGATGGCTTCAGAACAAAAAATAATGAACTTTAAACCATTGCATCTTAGCAGTACAGACAGCTAAAACCACAACTCAGGATTGAAATTCTACTGTATTATGTCTGTGCATCTTTTTCTGGAATTAAAATTATAAAACTAAGTCCTAGTTTTTGTAGTTTCTGGTGGTTTTTTTGTAATTTTTTCTTTTTTTGTCTTTTTTTTTTAAATAAGTCCAAGTCCATGGATGATGGTTTTGGAGTGGCTATGCCACTAGTTTTGGAGGATTAGCAGAAAAGACAAGGGAAAGCATCATTTCCCAGTTTAAAGAAGAAAAATGCAACTATGAGTTCATAATATTGCCTTTAGAGACTACATTATTTAAGAGAATGACCCTAAAAACAATTGTGCTAATGTACATTAAAAAAAAAGGCAAACAAAAATGTTTCATAGCTTTTTTTGTAAGACTTTAATATTCATCTTTCCTAGTGAACCAGTGAAAATTGGGAGCAACTCCTGGAGCAACTGTTATTGCTCACTGGTATGCAGCAGATGGTAAGTACAAAATATATCAGGCCAAGAGTTTCTACGTCAAAAGATGATTTTACTCATTTTATTGTTGCTTTTCAATCAAATAATTTATTCTTCTTGTTTACTGAGAGCACACACTATGGCATCCAGAAGGAAATGAGTTCAGTTCATTTGATGCTGGAATCATTCAGATTTCTTGTAATTTTGTTGCTTGGTCCTGCTTGCTTAAGTGCTCTTTTCAAGCTTAATGGAGATGCTTTGCCATTTTAATTACTAATATCTAAGCAAGTTTTATTCACATGCAGAATTTTCTCCCAGTAAATGCTTCTCTACTTAATATATAATTATCTATGAATAATTGGATCTAGAAATAGAGGAGAATCTTCTTGCTACATCAAATCACCTTTCCAGCCCCCATTCCACCTATGTTCATAATTTCCCACCATTGAACTATGTAAAATCTTTCTAACTTTTCCATAATGCAGTGTGCACTAGCAAGATGAGACAAAAGGAAAAATACTATTGTAAAATATACTTGATATAGCAGTTGTTAATGTGTGAGTGCGACTGAGATAGCAAGACTGCAAATAAGGTGGGGAAGGTCATGATATTTCAGTGTCAGTGCCATGGTAAAGGCCATTATATACTTTTTCCTAGCTGTAATATGGGCTTAGTAAGCGTCCATGTCAGTGGGAAAATTGAGTTACATTTCCCATTTTTTTTAGCGTGGGTGAAGAAATCTCCTCAGAAACCTGAGCAGTCTCCCTCATTAAAATGTTTTCAGCCATTCTGGTTCCATGAAAAGCATCATCTGTGTCAAACCAGTATTTTGGGGAAAGAAAAACTATTTCATTGGAAAGCTCCTATCTCTAGAACTCAATTAAAAATAAATATATCTTAGCCTCAATAAAGTGGATGGTTTCACGTATTTCACATCTAAAGCATCCAATACATATCTAGTTAATCCCCCGAACAGTTTCTCACTGTAGGTAAAAATTATCTTCCTTGTTTCACAAGAGGAGAAACAGGAGCAGGGGGATTATACGATTCATTCAAGGTCACGCTCAGAGCCTGTGTCAGAGCCAACAGCGCAAAGCTTTGTTTCGTAATCCATTATCATCATCACAAGACCAGCTTCTCTTCTTCACCACTCAAAGGCTTGAAAAAATATGCTATGGAAAAATCTAATTTTCTTACTCTTTTTTTTTTTTTTTTTTTTAATTTCTGTATGTAAGAAGTTAATGAATCGCTTGGATTATGCAGTTCCATAGATGAGCTTTATAGAGGATTCAGAGCTGTTTTCGGTTCCTATTGTCAAACAAGTGCCTTGAGAGCTGTGTCCTACCATGCCCTACCCAGCATTTCTGATGTGTTCTCCTTGGCCTAGAACTATGGCCATTCCTAATTACTATGGGTTTGTGATAGCAGGTTTTAAATATTAAAACCCCTTCACTCAGCTTGGACTTTAAAAACTGGTTGAGAAATGGGAATTTTACAAACCAATACCTCTGAAAAACCGGCCATATTTATGTATTTAAGTACAGTCTGACAGAAACAGGAAAAAACAAATTAGCCACATACCTACAATCCCTAATTCTTTATCTAATTTAAAGTATTAGGTGAAAAATGAGGTTTGATCCTGCCTGTTGTTGCATCTTGTAATGATGCCAAGAAATGCTGTTCTGGTTTGGTAGAGTGAAGATGTGTACCCGATATGGCTTTCTGTGGTTAATTTCCCTGTGAGTATTAAAAATGAAAAAAAATATAAAAAGCCATCTTAAAAATGTATTGCAGGCTTAGTTTTATTCTTTAAAAGAAATTATTTATTCAATATCCTTTTAGTTCCACTGGATTCAAGTCCTACACAATTGACAACTTTGGAGGCTAATTAAGTTGCAGTCAGGGGCTATTTTAGCTTGTCTTGTGTCTCTGATTACATGGAACATATTTGTAGAGTAAAGCGTATTTCAGATTTAAAGGCTATAATGGAACAAATAGGTATTATATAGTATTCCTCCTCAAGGTAAACTGGAATGGATAATTTAATTTCCAAGGCGACAAATTATCTTATCATGAGCGAACAGGCAGTTTCTTCCCTGCAATAAACTAAGTAGGTACAGACAGCTCTAACCAGATGAAATCATTATCCATTTTAAAGCGGAAGCATTGGATAGAAGTAATTTTCTCAGCCTTAGTTTCAAAGTAGAAAGTAGCTCTCGTAAACACTGTACACTGTGGTCTTAGGTAAGAGCAACAAGTTTAACCCTTTCAGTGAGAAAACATAAACGGGACTATATTATAAAGATGATAAAATAAAAAAAAAAGTGTTTATATGTATAACAAAATTAAAAATTCAATGCAAGGCAGAAATAGTTAAAAAAGCAGAGCTAATACATCCATTATGTATTTTGAAAGTTCACAGAGATCAGAGTAAATTGTATGAATTCTAGCAGAAAAGGACAAAACTGATTTTCACACCACTGCAACATGTTACTGGGTTGTGTATGTACATTTGAAGTGTGAAGATGCAATTATGTGTATGCCAATTAACCCTCTTCTTGTTCTTTGGAGGATATTTTATGTTATTGTGATAATGGGTATGTACAAGGGTACACCTAATACACAAGTTCAGAAGCTGCCCTGCTCTGCTTGCTACTTGGAACAAAAACTGAGACTTTCATAAGTCTGTCAATTTACTTGGGCTGGAATTAAAAGGAAAATAAGGTTTCCCATGTTTTGAAAAAAAACGAGAATGTTTTACAGAATTTTAAGTGCTTTTTCTGAGCAAATAGCACGAATTTCATGCCCTTTGGAAGTGATTTGGCCCCTTTTTTTTTTTGTAAAATGTGATTCCTAGTTAGAAATTTATTTCAGAAAGAAGTCTGGACAATGTCTGCCTGAGGAAACTTGAGGTTTCATCCTTATTTTTAAGGGAGGGATCTAAACTTGGAGGCTGATATATCTCCCACTCTTGATATCTAGCCCTACAAGTGGTGTGTTCCTCTCTTGCATAGCAGTATGGCTTCCTCCAGATGGATAAAGACTGGCTTTATCCTAGGCTCACCAGTAGGAATGGTATCTTTCTGCATTTGGGGAAATAGAACACAAGGTTAGGATGGCTTAAACTGATTTTTTTTCCTCTTGACTTATACAAAAAAAAAAAAAATTAGAAATATCTCCTCATCTTCAGAGAAATGTTGTTTTTTTTTTTTTTTAACATGTTCTTGACTATCTTGCCCAATCTTAACTCTTTAGGTGTTGAAGTCATTTCTGTACACTGAGTTCTATGGTCTCTATTAGCTTACTGGTAGACACAAAGAGTCTAGAAATTATCAGGGTTTCTACCAAGGGCTGTCAGCATTAGGTGCCCAGATTCGTTGTTTTAGACATAAAACTTACCTAAGTGCTTTGTAGATCTGATTTTTCACCTACCTCAACTTTTTTCCAAGAAAACTACTTGCTGACAAAAGTGTTGGTTTTTCCCTGCCTCTCTCAAAAAGTAAATGAGAAATCAATGGAACAAGTGTCCCAAGATTCCCTTCTTGGTTTGCTACTGAGAGATGAGGGATCATCCCCATATTTGTGTAAAGTATTAATTCTGAGTAGTATAAACCCCTGAACAAATAGTGCTTATCTCATCTAATCATTTTGAACTAGGTCTTTCTGCTTAAGAATGTGTTTGTTATTTTTGATGTTATCAAAAGGTATTTTCAGAACACTTGGAATTTTCAGATGCATTTAGTTGTTTATACGTCTGTCACCAATTTGAGTAAAACTGTTGAAAGAAAATAAAAAGTAATGTAGTAGAGATTACGGGGCATTTCACTTAATGTGCATAAAGCAGCATAAATAGCATTACTGCAAACAGTAGATATGCACGTTACTATTGCACTCCTGTAATTTTCCTTCTTAAAAAAAGGCACTTTGTCTAATTTTTTTTTCTGCAATATGTTTTCAGGGTGCAAATAACATTAAAACAAGAAACACTAACACAGAACCTAGGAATCTGTTCTTTCATAGCCTAAGTATAGTGTGTTGATAAACCTGACCACTTTGGTCAAGTTGAATATTACAGGCAATGGAACTGGGGGTGGATCTTTGTCATTTCTCATCCCATTCTGAATCTGCACTTTCTCTCTGCAAAATTATTTGAAATGTTCTGATGTTTATGACTCGTTGAGGAAAACTGTAGGACTGGAGGCTTGGAAAGAAGGAGGTTTCTTAAAAGCAGCATAAGAATAAGAAGACATAAACAAACAATCCCCCAAAGATTTAAATTTTAAGATTATAGTTCAGTTCAGAGTTCCATACATGAGCACTCCAGGTAACATGTCCAAGCAGTTTGAAATCATAACTTTTATAGCGTACCACCTCTGTGTTGTAGCAACCTCTATAAACCTTTCTGCACTTTGAACTGAGTTGTGAGCAGTTGTTGACTTCATACTGCCATCTCTGAAAGGTGCTCTGGATTTATATGATTGATGTAGCAACGTTTTTGTGAAAGCAATTTGGGATACCTTGGATATGAGAGATTTCTATATAAAGTCTCATTCTGTAGTCTGCCTTTCCTTCTTTTTAACTGGAGCCATTTCCCAAAAGAAACAGATCTTGTAATTTCAAGATTAAATATGAAGAAGCAGCTACGTTCAGTGGTCTCATGCAGGTAGGCAGACACATTTGCTGAAGGAAGTAAAGAGAAATTGTATTCTTGATAAATTAAATTTGACTTTTGTAGCAAGCTTTCTTTTTGACTGAGGATGTCAATGTTTTCTCCCTCCATTTTCTTTTTTGATTCAAAATGTAAAGTAAACAATTTGTTACAAAGCAATTCTGCCATGCGCTCCAAAGACATGACTTTTTTAATCTAAAAATCCCTACATTAGGGTTAGGCTTTTACTATGATAGGTGAGAAAAATGTGCTACCGCTAGATTATGAAAAGGTGGTGAACATGAACAAAATTACATTGTCACCCACTACTTCTGGAAAAATTCAAGTCCAACTCATGTATCTTTGCTTAGGGCTCTGTTACTTTTCATCCTCAGAACTCTAATTGCATCCTCGATGTACATGAGGTTTGAAGGGCAGATAATCTCATAAAGCAGAGAGCTCTTTACAGCCTTTAGTAGCTTTTTTCTGCTACCAAAAATGCATTTCTCTTGTAGGTTCATGATGACACTGTTTCAGAAAGATGACATATTGGTTTTGGATAGTGATTTACATAAAAATGCAAAAAAGGTGCAGTGTAAAGCCAAAATAAGGGTAAAGGTTTTTTCTGTCTTGTGTGCCTCTGAGCAGAAAACTGTGGCATTGATTGATGCAATACTGTGAGCACTCTGCGTAATTCTTTTTTTTATCCCTTTTACTTAAAAAAAAAAGAAAAAGTTTATTGGAATCAGCAATATCTGCATGATGCAAAAACATATTGATGAATAGGCACTGCTAATCAAAGAACTGAATTTTCTTCTACACAAGTGAAACTTCACAGCCTGTCTTTTTAACCATAATAATGTCCTAAAGTTCATATTTACTGAAATTCTGGTTACACATTATTCTAATTTGGGTTGGGGGAGACTGTACTTAACTACTATACAGTAAGAAACACCTTGGAGGTCGCTTTATAGTATTTTGGACCAGCAGCAATAAAGACCAGTACTGATCACTACTGGTGATTATTTTCATAGTAGGTTTTGGTTTAAGTAATTTATAAGTTATCAACATTTAATCATTTTGGCAGGAAACCAACTTGCTGAAAAATTACAGCAATCACTCAGTCAAATCAGCAAAAAAATACAGTTTGCAGGTGATGGAAGTACACAAGGTCACTTTTGGGAAAAAATTTATGGTGATTGATTGTAAGACAAAAAAAAAATTCAAACATCCAAGTGGCTGACTTTTTGAAATGCCTGTTGTTTGAATGTTTGTTTTAAACCCTTTTAAGGGCTGAAAAAGACCATCTTCAAATATATTGTGGATGTATTTTTTATGAGTTGAATAAGCTTATTTTTATTTTGGATGTGATACAAGCTGAGGAGGTAGGGAAAGAAAGGGTTGACCTGAAAAGGACTTTTTTTTAACCTTAATAAAGAACAGCAGTCATTTCTGTTAACAATGAACTGTATTTCTGCTATTTGTTTTGCCTTAAAAAGTTGAATTATTTTATTGCTACTGTATTGTCAAGGAAAGCTGGGGAAATTAGATGTCATCCTTTCATCTGTCATAGATTCCCTGGGAAATGCTAAACCAGACACATACACAAAAGCTTTTTCCCTGCCTTTGAGAACTGATTCCTGTGGGGGAGGATGGCTGAGCCTTCACTACTACAGCCAGTATCCAGGAGAGCTGCATTTATGACCTCTGAATATAAAATGATAACACATGCTGCAAGAAATCATTCAAGTTCACTTATTTTGGGCACCGACAATAATTGGTATTCTTTAATCTCTTTGTCTAGTGGCTTGTTGTTTTTAAAGTGATTGTAGTAATTAAAGCTGGTGTCTGGGTAGTTAGATATTGTTCACAATGTGACCACAGGGGTCTCCTGAGCTCTCCAATGCCACATCCAGCACAGAGCCCAGAGCTCGGCTTCCTGCCAGCCAGGCTGTCACCAAAATGAGCCACCTCAAGTCGCCCCTGGCTGCACTTCAGGTTGTTATACAAACAAACAAAGAAACAAATCCATCAGGTCACACCAGAATAGGTAAGAAAGCTCCTGAAGCTGGCGGCTGCTTCCTCAAGCTCTCTGAGAAAGCAGATAAATGGTCCAGCTGTTGAAGTCTCGGAAACGTTTGTGTGGGTGGAGGACGCATCGCCCAGTTCCTCTGAAACTGAGGCATATGCAGACTTAAAGGATTGCGTTGTGTGTTTCTGTATTTCCTTCCTCCCACCATTTGCCTTGACCATCTTTTGAGATTTTTTTTTTAAGATATACAAACTTCCTATAGGACAGAAATTGCCCCATATCATTAATGAAAGTTTTTGGAAGAAGCGCACACATTAATGTTGATGAAGCAGTCAAATGCTACAGAAATCAGGACTTTGTCCTCATTTCTGTAGTAATGCAGGATATCACAAAGAGTACTGAATAGAAAACAAGAAAATGGAAGGGCTTCTCCTTATGTGTGCACCACCCATCCTCTGTGCTGAAGGAGAGGGTACCTGTAGGAGAACGCAAGTGAAGCCTGAAACTGAAACTCATATGCATGTGTTAGTAGAGAGGGGAATATGTTTATGTGCAATTTTAATTCTGATGTTTCCTAATTCGTAGCATGTTGATTTTTTTTCTGCAGTGAAAAGTTTATTTAATGTATTTGTGTCTGTAATTGCATTTAGAGTAAAAACTTGCTAATGTGAGTATGGGCGAGGGATTGCTGGGGGAGACAGGTTGTGCTCCTGTAATAGGAATGCAGAGAATCCAATCTGGATAATTATATGTCCACATAATTTAAGGTTAGTAGTTATCATTTACTCAGTGAAGTTTCAATGAATTTTTAACGAAGGTCATTGATGCTCAGTTTATCAAGTGGATTAGTTGTGTTCCCACCAAAAGAGTGAAGATCATAAGTAGCTCTACCACTGATTACCAGGACCTCAGGCCTTCATTTGTCTTCCTTACTTGATATGTTTCCTGTGAACAATGCAACTGGAGGCTTCATTTTCAGTGAATGTTCTGATATCATACATCTTGGTGGTCTTTATTGATTTATATTATTCTACTGGTGATGTTTCACCAAGAGCAATTGAAAGATTCTAATTATTTTGCACCAGATTTTCATCATATTCTGCATCCGCATAATTACCTCAGATTTCCTCCTCTCTAATTGAGATTGTAATTTGACCTGATATGTTAATGACTTTAAAGTAATATAAAAGATGATGAAACCATTGAATGAATATTTTCAAATAGGGTCACCCACTTACTCACACACTCAGGCAAAAGAGTGTCTGATTTGTTTGATGTAGGTGATGTAGGGAATGTCCATGGGCAAGAGTCACTGTTAGTATCCCTAACTGCTGTCAGAAAGGATTCTTCATAGAGAGATGATACATGAAAGAGAGGAATAAGCAGGGTTTTTTTGGCAACAATACAATCAAAATTCAAACTGGAATAGTAATTTGGCAGCTGGAATTCATTTCAAGTAGAATAAGGCTGCTGGATGCCACCAGTTCACAGCAATGGCAAAAAACAGGCAAGATTGCCCTGGGGGATAAGAGGACATGAAACACGTACATTGTTCAGATGTACAGGTGCTGACATACCTGCTCTCTGTTCCAGGTATTAAAAATGATCCAATTCTAGTGGGTAATCATAACCATCAGTGACAGCAGTGCAGTTCACATGCATAATTCTGTAACCTGCCTGGTGCAGCAAAAGACAAAGCCCTTTAGACCAGTGATATGTCACTTTCTTCCACTTTCAGAGAGGTGAAATAAATTTGAGTTCTGGTCCCTACACTCTGGATTATTTCCTTTCTTTTTCCAAAAACAGTTCAATATGAAAATATAAAACTACTCTGGGAAGGAAGAAAGCAGAATTTCAGAACTTCTCTTCCTATTCTAATAACCCATTGTTGCCTGTAGTTATGTTCCTTTTTGCTCTTCTTGTGCACCAGGAATATTTCACTCAAGGAAGGAGAACCTCTGTTTTTAGCTCAAGTAGACCATTTAGTTATTCTATCTCCTATTAAACCAGAAAAAATTAGGTTAGAGTGGTCTTTGGCAGGTGGTACAGGTACATCTGCTGCCCTTCGAGTAGAACCCAGTACATAGACATTTACCACTTGAGCATGTTTGAGGGACTTTTGTTTCAAGAAAACTTAACCTAATTACATGTAAAGATACTGCAACTGTGATGTATGTGATTACCTGTTTTATATTGAACTAACTTTTCACATTCTTGGTAAATAGCACAATAGCAATGAGTCATATACAGAATTAAAAGAGGTAGCTACTCAGTTTAGAAACCTATGTATTAAAGTATATTTATTATGGAGTAAGGTTTTGTGTTGGAAATTTGGACTTTGGCTCCAGCCATCAAGTCCTGCTCCCAACGTCACAAGGCACTGCTTCAATTCTGCTGTGTCTTGTCAAGAGCCACAGAGAAAGAAAACCTTTTTTGAGATGAGAACTGAATCTGGTATTTTTATAGCTCCTGAGCCAGGCCTTTTCCAAAGATTGTGGATTCTGTTGCCCTTCTGCTCACATGTACCTCCTGATGCCCTAGAGAAAAAAGAATTGTTGTGTTTTCTTCTTATTCACTCTTCATCCTCTTTTTTTTTTTTCCTGATGTTTTGAATTACATTTAATGTGAGTTCAGAGGCTGGTAGTTCTCTTCAGTAAACACAATATAGTTTTTCCAGACAAGTTCCTGCTGTTTTTCTGAATTTGCTTCCTTTTGCCCTATGGCCATGCACTCTCTCCTATAGCTCAACACGAACTGTTATTTTGGATAGCTCACTGAAATTAAATTAGTTGTTTTCTTTCACACAAATATCATTTAGGATCACAGAATCCCATTTGTAGCTTATTGTATGGTTCCTAGAAGACTGGATTACAAATCTACAAATCTCAGTAGCTGGGTAAGGGAAGTGTTTGGAAGGTGTCCAGCAACTTAAAATCCTCCAGTTTAATTGATTACAAATTATAGCATGTTGGGCAAACTTTGCAAAGATTGGTGCTGAATCTCTGATGTTTTGCTACACCCACAGGATTATTTCACAAGGTATCCGTCAGGGTGATCTATTCTCTGAAACAGGGCTCATCCCTTAGCCTTAACAATTTAACAAAGTCAAAAAGGGAGTCTGAGGTGGATCACTGTTATCCTTACTGGGCTGTTTCCTTCAGCTTGCTTACATCTCTCATTCCCCTTCTAGTATGTGAGGCTCTGTGATTAAATTGCAGGCTTGGGAGTCTGACAATTTGTGTTGTATTCCCAGTTCTGCCACAAAGTTGACATAGCAGGATGTATGGCTTAGCTCATGGTCGTTTTTTCTTATAAATATGTGAACATGATGATGTTTGCAATTGCATACCTAATTTATGCACATAGACATAACAGTGACCATACACATAAATGAGATATTTGCAGATGCAAATAGCTACTTATGCACATAACAGGCTAACAGAAATACACAGTTGTTGCAATTATACTCACAAACTATATGAATGAGTGAAGAGGCACGTTATGAAAATCAGACTGCTGGCCAAAAAGATACTATTAATATTCCTATCCATCATGAGGCATGGCTTATTACTATTTGTAATGAGCTTTAAGGTTATTAAATGGGAGATGCTAAAGATCAGCAATTTTTTTATCTGTGCCTGGAGGGTTAATTTATGTCATAGATTCCTCCATTTGGATGATCTTGAAAATCTACTAGTTTTTTTGCTGCAGAACTTTGTATCACAGGGCTGGAGTACTTGGGTATGTGTGCACTGTTCTCCCCCAGTCCTCAAAAGGGAAAACAAGAGTGTGGAGATAAAATGCAGTTACTCTTTCACTGTTTTAAAAAGCTTCCCTGAGGCATGCTGGGCCCCAGCAGGCAGGATGCACCTGAATGTAGAGGCTATTTGTTTGTTTTGTACCTTTGCTGCCATCCTTCAGGTGCTCTGCGTACAGACTCGTTGGCATGACGGAGTAGCAACAGGGGAGAAAGTGAAGGCAAAAGCACCATATCAGAAAGAGCTCTTTAAAGTCAATGTTCAGGTAGCTGAAAAATTGAACATCCTGCTTGGAGTTTGTCTTTCAGGAAAGAACCAAAACCAGAGTGCTCTGCCTAGGAAACCACGAGGCACTGCCAAATACTGGGTCTAGCTAATTGCCTGTGGGAAACCTGTGCACCTGAAGAGCCTGTCAGTCCAGGAGATTTAAACCATCTGTGTGCCCAGTTGTGTATTCTAAATAAGTACAATTCATGAGGCAGAACTTCCAGAATATCATTCTTCTCTCAGCCCATGGACTGCTGTGTCCTACCGGAGAGCGAGTGAGAATCGATTACGGCTCGGTTGTTTCCATCCAGCTCATTTCTCTATAGTTGCAATAGAAAGCTAAATATCTTTTTATCAAATGTTCATTCAATAATGTTGAATTACAAGCAAATGTAAAAGCAATTATCCAGGAGAAAATAAGGCAGCCGAAACATAAGTATTTGTTTAATACCATGAATTTTTAATTATGTATTCTCAATTCTCTCTGTTTAGGACTGTATTTCAGGACAAATGACCTTCCACTACACCCTGTGTATCTGGCCTGCTAACTGCTCAGACTGGAGGAGATGGTGAGTTTTTGAGCAGCTCTCTCTATGGAAATGGTGTGACAGAGGGATGTGTACTTGGATCTTCTAAAGTTCATCCAAGTTTTGACAACCAGAGCAATTTTTTTCCAGTTACCATGAGACAGATAGAGCTGTAATGATTTCCTTAATTACTAGTGCCAACCATACTTTGTTTTACACTGAGTGATTTGGAAACTTCAAGAAGACATGACTTTGGTTTGGGTTTGAAAGCTTTGTAGCTGGAACTATGCAAGAGGTAATAGCTTGCTTTTTTCTAATCGGTTTAGTTCCAGATTAATAAATATAGACTTTATAAACTAAGAAATAAATATCTGAAAACTGGGAAATATATTTTGGCCAGTTTTCTTAAACTCTTCTTTAACAGAAAACTAACCTGTAAGCGAGTACAATAATAAGTGTTACACATGTACAAATTCCCCAGGCTATTTATTTGTAGTCCAGAAGTTTACTCTGATGTGGATATTTTTAGTATTTGACTTTTTTTTATTCATTTTTACAAGATAACTCATACATACTGCATTTGCCATAATATAAATTATCTCAGTTGCATGTAAGTAATTGAAAGGAATATTATAATAGTCTAATGAATCTTAAACTCTATCATAAGAACATTTGGAGAGTATTGGGGTTTGTCTTTACTTTGATATTTTTGAGGTTTTTTTCCTGTTTTCCACTGTGCCTGTGAGCGAACCTCTGCTGTCTGCACTAACTATGTAGATGCAGTCTTATTTTTTTAATATCATATATAGAATACTGTTTTTGCTGATAAAATGGGGAGAATTATTGGGACCAGGGCACTTGCATCCTCACATTAATTTAAACTCAGACACTAATAAGTGATCCTATAAATAGCATGAGAGGCAAAACTGTTTAAAAAAAAACTCAGTAAAGATGTAGCTGAAGCAAGTAATAGGAATATGGTTCCTCAGTTAATCTCCAGAGAACAGCTCTTTCATTTAAGTTTGGAATATTCAAATGAATTTTAAATTGTGTATAACTGTATCTCCACAAAATGCATCCTACTCATCGATGCTAATGGAATCATTTAGAAGTTGGAGAATTTTAGCTTTATCTCATAACTTTATAAACTTAGTTTGACTTGGAGTTTGTGACTCACATTAGAAGTTGTACAGCTACTAAAAATAAATGTGTAATCCTGTGATAGGAAATCTTCAGAAACTTAGGAGATTCAGATAAGCTGTACACTGGCTCTCGGCTCATCTGAACTCCAGGGAATCTTGCTAGGCTGGAAAGCTTTATGAAAATCTGAAGGAAACTGTCTCTGATATTGGAAACATAGAAGATGAAAAGTTTGCAGTCAGTCCTGCCACTAACTTACTGAATGACCTCAGGTAAGTGTTCAGATGTTCAGGTTAAATGTGAGTAAAAATTATTTATCCTTCATTGTCACTTTTTTTCCTTTGCAAAGTAATGGAAACCAGTGTTTTCACCAGAGAATTTGCATAAATGTACCCCAAAGTGCTGTTTTGTTGGTAGGACTGAGAAACTCTGTGTGTATTTTATTTGAAGGGTTAGAAATCTCAAACTGGTGTCTATCTTAAGGTTTTACATAGTAGCTCGTCGGTATTCAAAGGGCCTCTGAGGCTGACTGCCATAATAGTGGTGCTGAGATCAGCAATAGCAGGTTTAGGAGATTAGGAGAACCACCACTGGGCTATATTTATTTACTTAAGTTTTAGTTGAAATTTAATCAAGAATTGTTCAAAAAACCCCCAACACACAAAGCACAAAACAAAACAGAAAACATAACTGGATTTTTTAAACATCACAGTATAGATTCAATTCAGGATTTACTCTGAGTTTATGCCTATGCATGCAAGTCTTTAGGCTACAAGAACCAGTGTATGTCTCTCTTGGATAAAACAGACTGAAGTGGAAAAGGAAAATATTGTTTTTCTTTGTTTAAAGACTTTTTTTTTTGTCGTGTATGCTTATTGCAATATTTGATAATGAAGACAGTAAGTAGGTAATTCATACTAAATCATTTCTTTCTGAGAATTATTTAGTTTTAAGGTTTATGTTTTATTAGGAATCAGAAAAACAACGGAGTACAAGCAAGAAATAAACAGTAGAATATGAATCTGGTAGACATTTAATGACAGAAAGGAATCTCAGAATTTGTGAATTATGCCTGTTTCACACAAATAATACATAACCAAGACTGTGGGTCCTAAAGTCCGTAACTATATCCTGTGAAATTCAGAAGCAACCCTCGGTTCTACAGCTCAAGAAAATCTCTTGCACAAATACAAAAGTCTTGTTTATATAATTTCATGAGGTGATGCAATTAAGGTGAAGTGTACTTAGTATAAAGATTACAAATATACTTCTCTGTGCACATGACACTTTTAAAGAACTGTAACAAGATGGCTAAGTAGCAGACACAGCACCTCTTTGTCTGCATTGCAGCAGTAATTGGCTTAAGAGGCAGACAACGGTAATGAACATTTGTCTGAGCTCCTTGGAAAATGTCTTTAGTCCTGGCAAATGTATTTGCTCCACTATTCATTTTGTAGGTATAAAGCACAGTGCCATTTGCCTACCAAAGCATCATCTCTTTAAGCAGATTACAGTTTATTGCTCCAAACACCTGCATCTGAAGGGGAAGGAACATTTCCATGACATCATCCCAGTAGGTAGTGACATTTTGAATGCTTGATGACATTTCCTCTTGTAAATAGACAGGGGAAGTCAGTAGGTGCAGCATTACTTTACCTTTTGTGAAATGTCACTGCGCTGAGGAAAGTGAAAGAACTCCTGTACATTATTTTATTGTTTCTGGGAAACAGAAGGAAATTACACCAAAAGGTTCATAGTATCCTATGTAATTCTTACACTATTTGCCAAGGTTGCTTTAAAGAAATACCAATGAACTTCTAGAGCATGCATTGTTAGTTTTTGTAATAAATAGCTCTCTTACTTAAATTCATGCCTATTTACACTTCTAATGCTCCTGACTTTAGCTTGTAGAAAGCACATCTTTTACAACCTTACCATCTGTCCTCCAGGATTTACTTAAAAAAAAAAAACAAAACATTTTTCTTGTAACAGCTAAAATTTTCCCTTCTTTATGTCTTTTCTTTGCTTTCTAGCATCTGAACTGGTATATTGTTGATCATTAGAATAATGATTCTGATTTTGGTCCCTGCTCCCTTATTACCATTTCGTCTCCTGGCTCTCACTTGCCTTCACTCAGCTTGCACCCTGGTATTCACTGAGAAGAGTAATGTTATTGGGCTCTTGGCCCTAGCAGTTTTTCCTCTCCTGTAGACATCCTGGGACTTTTGTGTTTACAGATCACAAAAAGGAGAATACATTTACTGTGAGTATAGTCATCCACAAGAGAAAATGTGTAGGATCGGCTGTGCTACATTTTTCTCTGGAAAGCTGACCCCTAATAGTTCTGTGAATCCCACAGAAATTTGAGTGTAATATAAAAACATTTCAGGAATAGTTTGGTGCAGGATTCTGTGTCTTAAATGCTTCTTTTGAATGCCATCTATCTAACCAATCTGAGCTGCAACCAGCTGGTTTTCAGCCAATGCTCTGTTTCTGCCAACTACTGAGAGCAGTTGGCACCATCTCTGTCTATCTCCTACGAAAAAGAAGCATAGAAAAAGATATAATCAGTATGTTAATAATAATATTTATAGCCCAGGCTCATTTGATGATCATTCCCAGTAGTATTCCATCAAAATTGAACTGAACCTATGGACTATTCTGACCTTACAGGACCTCGTGTATTTGGTTATTTAAGAAATACATAACAAATTTTATCTTCTAGGATCAGTCTAAAGATTGGCTAAGGCAGGGATGAAATATCCTACATTTGCTATATCAACATCCATTTGGAACAGCCAGGTCAGAGAACCTCACCCAGAGTGGACTCTGATGGCTCATCCAGCACCCTTTCAGTCTCACTGGTGCTCCCTCGGGGTCTTCCAAACCTCCTTTTTTGCCTTCCTGTGTACCTCATACTGTTCTACTGCACAAACTTTCTTGTTTTGAGCTGTTTGATTGCTGTGATGCTGTTGAGGACCAGCTGTACAGGGCAGCTCTGAGATGTTCCTGTGGACATCTCTGCACTTCTCGGCTCTTGCAGACAGACCCCATGTCATTGCAAGAAATACTTTGAGTTCGTGCTTTTATTCTATATTCAAAGGTCTTCTGTACAGTTAATCAAAGGGGCACCTGCACCCTTCTCCACTGCCTTCCCTCTCTCTGCCTAATCCATGTCTATGCCACCAAATTTTCTTTTACTAACAGGTTGTCTCTGGAGGTTTATTACTTGTTCTTGACAGACAGAAAGCTGTCCTACTTCTCATCTTGTCTTGATCCTGCAACACACAGCAGGTGTCAAGTGTGGTGAATTTGGTAGGCAGGGTGCTGTCTTGGTCATCCCATTCTCTACTGACTTCAGCAAATACCTTCCTCTGTACCCAAAGGCTACACCCACATAATTTTTTTCTTCTGTTTTCTTGATCACTTTATAAAAGTGGTGGTGCCAGTCCATCTGCCTTAATGAAGCTTGCCACGCAAAAAATAGACCTCTGGATATGTGTGAGTGTGAGTGTGAAGGATCTTTGGGCAAAAGCAAAGCCAGGTCTTTGGCAACTATCTATTCTTATGATTCTTCCTCCTGGTAATTGCATTTAGATTTCTCAACAAGTATTTTTTCAGCACCACTCACAGAAGGTACAGGGAAGAAATTTCTGAACTGTAATGTAGTACAGCTTGGGAGCCTCATGATGATTAGCATAATTTATCCTCATCATGTTAGAGTAGCTGTGCCATCAATATTTAAAAGGGCACAAATCATCTTCCAAATATGTGATTCTGTGAGTAAATTTTGCACCTACTCATTTTGAGGGAGTTGCAAAAATATTCACATGTCCTTCATCACACCTGAGCACACAGCAACATGGATTCCTTTTAAAGGAAGCAGGGAGGAAAAAAGCTGCCTCTAAAAAAGGCAGACTAATCTCTTGGAAACTCCTCACTGGAACATTGTAACATTAACTGGCAGCTTCCTCGATCCAGGTAATTTATTCATGAAACTTATGGAGGTTAATCAAAAGTTCATATAATTGTAATAAACAGACTACATAATGGACTAATCATGCAATTCAAGACATTTTGTAATTTATTTGAAATATCAGATAAAAATAACTAAGAGGTGTGCCAGGAAGCCAGCAAATAATTTGGAAACTGATGAGCGTGGCATACCTGCTGAACTATGAATAGATAACGGAGTGTCTAAAAGCATATAGATAAATATAATAAAGGCAAAAGTATTCCATGTGAGCTTTTTTTTTTTTTTAAAGGCTTTAAAATGATTTTAAAACACGTGTTGCTACCTCTTGTACCGTGTGCTTTCCAGTTTGGCCCTTCAGCAGCACAGCTCCGTGGATGGTAAAGATGCACTTGAGAATCTAGGACTGCACCCGCCTTACAAAGGACACCC